>NC_052511.1:25093757-25413757 GCF_014356525.2 Nilaparvata lugens | reverse complement strand
AAGGTGTCCACCTCTTTGGTGTTCGTTTGTGGACATAAATTCGTTGAGGTTGTAAGTGGTTTCAGTTGCAAATATGCTGTTAATAATGAGAATTGGAATCAGAGCTCTTCTTATTGAGATTTTCTAGATATTTGTAGAACTTGATTGAGTTTCTGGAACTAGAACCTTGGACCCAATTCACTCTAAAGTGACGTGGCGGTGGCGTGGCACTCTTTTCTTGTCACGTCCACGCCACTATAAACATAATTGGTCCAATGCAGAATGGAATGGCGTTTCACCACGCCACTCCTGTTTGGATTGAACTATATGTTTATAAGAAATTTATAATAGTCAGCGCCACGCTAAATCACAGACCACGACCGTGCCCCGTCAGCACCACGCCACTTCAGTGTGTAGGCCTAATGAGCCTTAGAGATATGAATATTGTCATAAATTTTACTTTATTACCACAATGTCTGAAACGAAATGAGGTTGTATTCTGAAACGAAGAAAACTAGTGGCAATCTTGTTATAGACCTATGTGCTTCCTGGATGAAAAAATGGAAAATTCATCAGTTTTTCAAATTATTTGAATAACAGTTTATTGAAAGTTGTATTCCTGAGTTCCTCTACCTATTTTCTGTCTTTCACGATAGCGATAACTTTTTAAACGATGAAAACCAGTGGCAATCTCGTCATATGCGTTACCTGAATTAAAAGTGTTTTTTTTTACATGTGATCATTAATTTGAATTAAAGATTATTGATGAGTTACATTCATGTTGTTTTCCATTCTCGAGTTTCTTTACCTGTTTGGTTATTTTTCGTGTTCTACGATAGCGGGAGGGTTGCACAATTATTGAGTTGATCTGTTGGAACGTGGAGCGGTGGATGGGTTGGATCTATTATCTCTGATCAGTGTCGGTGGCTGTGGCCATGCTGATCTCCACATTCTGCGTTGTGTCTCCCATTTGCAATTCATCATGGCCGAATGTCGAGTCCATCCTGCGACGCTTTGAGCTGGGCGGCGGCTGACAACATAGCTGCCTGAAACATCACAAACCCATTCATCAAATGACAATATCAGATTTAATTCTATTTAATCTCAGTCATTTAACATAACGCAACTTCCAGAAAAGTAACACAGGTTTAGGCCCAATTCAGTTCCAATTATAATTTTTAGGACAGTCAAAATGTAACTATAGGTCTTGTGTAACTTTCACATTTTCTAATTATACACTGTAAAATTATAATTTACAATATTTCAGGCCTACTAATAACAATAATTGTTTTAATATTCTGAAGCAGGTGATCCCATCAATATTAGACTGTTGTTTATAGAAAGACTTGATCTGAGTTCTCCATTCAAAATGTATATCGTTTTCACATAGACTTTACAAATTATGATACGGAAGTCTTATCTTTGTACCACCTTCTATCCCTTATTCGTGATCTCTGAACTTGGGTTGCTTTTGAGGTCAATGCTCTCACAAAATATTCTTTGGTAAATTTTTAATTTTCTGGTATGAAAGGAGCAATTATCTATTCTTTGTTAAAATTTCAGGCCTATTGGAGATTTCAATTATTTATAATTCCCTTGTTCTTCATGAAAAGCGCAAGCATATGAGTAGATTTGAAGAAAAAAAACAAAGATGCCTATATTATCAATTATAAAAAAGTGAATATTCCATTGTATACGCTAATGATACATGAAAAAATTAATTAAATGAAAAATAGTTGAATCATGAGAATAAAATTCATTATTGCCGATCTATAATAATTATCGAAGAAATTAATTGAATAAAAAATACACTAGGTAATAATTATTATTATATTGTGTGACCTGGCTGGTTAAGGTCTAGAGTCAGAGTTTCCAGTTTGCCCCTGAAGGACTACAATTTCAGGGTAAAGATATTGGTAACATCACGTGTCTATCCAAAACACGGAAGTCACCCAAGAAAATAATTTGTCCGGGTCGGGATGAAAGAAGCTACAGTAAAAGTTATTTGATTTTTGAATCTCTTGAGAGACTGACAAAAATACAGAATTGATGATAAATAATATAAGTCATTGAAAATAATGCACATTTTGAATACCTATGTATTGGATATGATTTGATTGACAAATATTATCAATAGAAAACGTTTCACTGATATTATATAGAATCAAATCGTTCATAGCAAATGGGATTGTCTGGAACCTGCTAGGAGTTCATACGGTAAGTCTTTCCTCCCTATCTCATTGCTTGTATTGTATACGTACATGCTTAATTTTATACTATACAAGCAAGTTTTTACTTTCCTTGCCCTATTACCATAGGTAAGGAAAGTATTGCTTTCCGAAAAAAATTAAGGTACCCCAATTTCTAAATTTCTATACGTTTGAAGATCCCCTGAGTCCAAAAACTGGTTTTTGGGTATTGGTCTGTATGTGTGTGTGTGTGTGGTGTGTGTGTGTGTGTGTGTTGTGTGTGTGTGTGTGTGTGTGTGTGTGTGTGTGTGTGTGTGTGTGTGTGTGTGTGTGTGTGTGTGTGTGTGTGTGTGTGTGTGTGTGTGTGTGTGTGTGTGTATGAGTGTATGTGCGTCTGTGTACACGATATCTCATCTCCCAATTAACGGAATGACTTGAAATTTGGAACTCAAGGTCCTTTCACTATAAGGATCCGACACGAACAATTCCGATCAAATGCAATTCAAGATGGCGGCTAAAATGGCGAAAATTTTGTCAAAAACAAGGTTTTTCGTGATTTTCTCGGAAACGGCTCCAACGATTTTGATCATACCTACAATAGTCATCGATAAGCTCTATCAACTGCCACAAGTCCCATATCTGTAAAAATTTCAGGAGCTCCGCCCCATCAATGCAGATAGAATCCCAATTATCAGGCTTCAAATACAATTGAAACAAAAAAAATCAAGTGGAGTAGATTGAGCATGAAAATCTCTACAATTAATGTTCAGTAACATTTTCACCTAAAATTGAAAATAAACTTTAAATTCGAGAAAATGTGATTATTCAATTGCAAATTATTGTTGATCCTATTAAATCATTCACTATGAAGAGATAGCAGACCTCATGTGTGTCTCCAGCGTTATTAACCTGTCACCAGCTGGCTCAAATCACTGAATAGTAGACTTGAGATGCGCGGGAACACTAGCGCAAGGTGATCAATTTTCATAACGGCAAGGAAAGTTGTGTGAGTGCGCCACACCAGATTTTTAGCAATTAATCCTGATTCAAATTTTCAATTACCTGAAGACACAAATGTAGCAGCCGAGAAGAGCCATCATTGCCAGGGTGCCCACCGCTAATATTGCAATAAGTGCCAAACTGATTTCTTCCTCTTCAACCGCCTTACTGCTATTACTGTTGCTGTTTGTCATGTCTAAAACAAAAAACAGGAAAAGCTATGTCACTGCGTGCAGTACTTTTGAGTCTTTGAAGCTTCTATTAATATTGAAAGTGTAATAATAGTATAATATAAGATTGATATAGATTGATATTTTCTAACTGATATAAGTGGAAAATAATGATTAAAATTTTTATAGTGAGACTCGATCCACTCAAACCCTCTAGGTTTCCTAATAATTGCGAAGTATTGCTACGACGCGGACTAGCTAAGTCGGGTATGGGTCGGGGTCAGTAGCCGTACTGACAGGTGGAGTTACCGGACCTACACTTCTCCCTCTATCCTGATTCTTTACCCTCTGCTTCTTTCGCGAGATTTTCACTTTCAGGGGAAGAGTGTTTGCCCGTGGCGTTACTGGCCGATTCGGCCCTCGGCCGTTGGAATACAGGGTGGGTTTTAAGGGATATTAAGATAACCCTACACAAGGAGACGGATCTGACTATCAGATCCCTACCAATAATTCTATTTATAAAGGTAGTACGCAATCTGAACCAACTGCGAATTGACGGCGAGCAAGCTGTACCTGCAAGCCCGGGATGTGGTTTTTCTATGGGGTTTAAGGTGAGAGCTATGGGGTAAAGGTATGACGGAACTATGGAGTTATTAGTAGTATTCAAGGTATAATTGAATAGGGCACGGTATAGGGTGTAAGCTATAGAGAATAGGGTGCAGGGTATGAGGTATACGGTATAAGGTATAGGGAACAGAGAATCAATAATAAGATTATTATTCTCTACAGCAAATAATATCTGCTCAGTAATCCGCAATCTGAGAATTGCGCTCTAGCTCTCAGCAGGCTGGACCTGCTAGCTAAATACAGTATATCAATTTCAATTATGTGGTAATTGAAATTTAGAGAATAAGGTTTGAGGTGTGGGATTTCTGAATCGCGAGCCTGCAGCTGCGAAAGGATTTTCAGCAATTCTGAAACTGCTAAACAGGGTTCCCGCGCTAACCTGATGACTGCGCGCCGGTTATTAAGGGCCAATCTGTGACTGCCCTTAAGGGTATGGGAACCACTCTCAATCGTCCGAAACGCTTTTAAATTAATAGTCAGTATGTCGACTATTATGAGAGGATAGAAAAGATTTTTCACAGACACAGTCTGTAGAATAATATCGGGAAGACAACAGTCTGTCGTTGTCAGGGTAGGAAAGGATTTTTCCAGGATTTTCCACAAGGAAAATATCGAGTCAGAGACTCCCAATTCAGGAAAAGATTTCAATAGACTTTTCCAAGTAATTGCCAGTCTAAGGACTACCAAAAGTTCGATCTCTAATTTGCAACTGAGATCATGGAAAAATTCGTGAATTTTCCACAGGGAAAACCAGCAAATAATATTTGCTATTAAAGAAGACAGGTTTCTAAGAATTTTAGGAAGGATTTGCGGGTCTGAAAACCCGCGACTAGGACGATCTCGAATCTGAAACTGAGATCAGGAAGGATTTTAACACAGGGAGAATTAAGAGAAAGAAAGAGAAAGGATGCCGCAGTCTAGAAACTTCGGCGAGGAAGTCCTCAAGCTGTACCTGAGAGCTAGAAGGACTTCAGTAAAGGGAAAGTTGAGAGAAAGAAAGAGAAAGGACGTCACAGTCTACCAACTTCGACAAGGACGAACTCAAGCTGTACCTGAGTTCTCTAGGAAATGATTGGAATTTTCCTACTAGGTATACAGCAAGTCAGAAACTGCTAAGAAAGTTAAATACTGGGCCACTCTATAGTATGAAAACTAAGCAAGGAAAACTTACCATAAATGATAATAATCTCTCTACAAGGATAAAATTAATCGAGAAAACTTTTCTCAAAAAGAACAGGGATTTTCCCACAAGAATAAAAATTAATTGAGAAAAACTATTTTTGAAAAGGACAGGGATTTCCCTACAAGAATAAAAATTCAATGGAGAAGAATTACTCTTTAAACTGAAGGCCAACTTACTACAGAGAAGGAAAATATACGGACTACCAGTCCTGACATACAATTACCTGAATCGACGTGGATACTGATACGGAGAATAGCGAACCAATTCCCACTTCCCGTATTATAATTAAAACGTCGTGAAGCGACAGAGTCGAGGCTTATAAATTAAGTACTCAAAAATAATCTGCTATAAGAGCCTAGCTAAATTCGCCACTCAACTATTTGTAGCACAAACTTGAGATCCCTTACAGGTTTCAAAACCAAGGATAACTTGTTCACCACCAGTGATACGAATTTAGGAAGAATAACCGACAAGAAAGAAAATCCCCCAGGAAGTTCTACCTTCAAATACAGTCGGCAATTCGACATACAATATTCCATTCACTAAAATACAGAATAGAATATTAACCCTCTAGTACACCACTATTAGGAGGGCCGCTCGGAACGCAGCCGTACACGAACCCGTTCACCGAACAACTGCTTCTCTCCCAGGTCTTCTTGAAGCAGTACGGGGTCGCTGAAAATTAGGAGGCCGGGGGAAAAAAGATTGCCGACCAATGGGAGTCTGAAAAGACAATCACGCCACTGGTCATGTGACGGGGTTTGACTCAGCTGCTCCTGATGTTAAGGGTGCAGCTAATGATGACAATGATACTAATTACTACACTAAATCAGGCCGGTAAACAATATTTCTATTCCAGAAATTTCATGAAGAGCGATACCAACCCGACTCGGTAGCCGCTTATCGTTCTGATGACACGGATGCTGCTAATGCAATACAAAATGCGAGAACGCTCAGAGTGGTAAAGAAGATCTGGAAATATCTGGTTAGATGAATCCGCTGCTGATGATTTAAAGGGGTTGACGGCGATGGTGATAATGCATATACACAACTACAAATCTAACAAAATATATCCGGCAGTCGATCCTATTCCTATTCTAAAACAGAATAAATTCGCTAATTTTACACTAGACGACGGCTCTCCATCCGTCACAAAAAATTCACTTTGTGACAGTGGAATAAATCACCCTAGTAGGGTGTATTTCTGCCAATAAAAATTCCTTAATTGTTTCATTTGATTTCTATTACTTTGAATGTTAGGCGACTGGCACATATCTGAGTAAGTAGCACGCAATAAGCAATAATTCGTCATGCTATCACGGCTCCAACCAATTGGCATAGCTTCGAAAACGAGAACAGACGAGGGAATAGAGGAATTTTGATAAACGTCACAGAGTAGTAATACAGAGTAAAATGGATATTTCATCGCAGAGTGAGAAGGTTAACGTTATGTTCTACGAAAGGTGTCCACCTCTTTGGTGTTCGTTTTTGGACATAAATTCGTTAAGGTTGTAAGTGGTTTCAGTTGCAAATATGCTGTTAATAATGAGAATTGGAATCAGAGCTCTTCTTATTGAGATTTTCTAGATATTTGTAGAACTTGATTGAGTTTTTGGAACTAGAACCTTGGACACAATTCACTCTAAAGTGATGTGGCGGTGGCGTGGCACTCTTTTCTTGTCACGTCCACACCACTATAAACATAATTGGTCCAATGCAGAATGGAATGGCGTTTCACCACGCCACTCCTGTTTGGATTGAACCATATGTTTATAAGAAATTTATAATAGTCAGCGCCACGCTAAATCACAGACCACGACCGTGCCCCGTCAGCACCACGCCACTTCAGTGTGTAGGCCTAATGAGCCTTAGAGATATGAATATTGTCATAAATTTTACTTTATTACCACAATGTCTGAAACGAAATGAGGTTGTATTCTGAAACGAAGAAAACTAGTGGCAATCTTGTTATAGACCTATGTGCTTCCTGGATGAAAAAATGGAAAATTCATCAGTTTTTCAAATTATTTGAATAACAGTTTATTGAAAGTTGTATTCCTGAGTTCCTCTACCTATTTTCTGTCTTTTACGATAGCGATAACTTTTTAAACGATGAAAACCAGTGGCAATCTCGTCATATGCGTTACCTGAATTAAAAGTGTTTTTTTACATGTGATCAATAATTTGAATTAAAGATTATTGATGAGTTACATTCATGTTGTTTTCCATTCTCGAGTTTCTTTACCTGTTTGGTTATTTTTCGTGTTCTACGATAGCGGGAGGGTTGCACAATTATTGAGTTGATCTGTTGGAACGTGGAGCGGTGGATGGGTTGGATCTATTATCTCTGATCAGTGTCGGTGGCTGTGGCCATGCTGATCTCCACATTCTGCGTTGTGTCTCCCATTTGCAATTCATCATGGCCGAATGTCGAGTCCATCCTGCGACGCTTTGAGCTGGGCGGCGGCTGACAACATAGCTGCCTGAAACATCACAAACCCATTCATCAAATGACAATATCAGATTTAATTCTATTTTAATCTCAGTCATTTAACATAACGCAACTTCCAGAAAAGTAACACAGGTTTAGGCCCAATTCAGTTCCAATTATAATTTTTAGGACAGTCAAAATGTAACTATAGGTCTTGTGTAACTTTCACATTTTTTAATTATACACTGTAAAATTATAATTTACAATATTTCAGGCCTACTAATAACAATAATTGTTTTAATATTCTGAAGCAGGTGATCCCATCAATATTAGACTGATTGTTTATAGAAAGACTTGATCTGAGTTCTCCATTCAAAATGTATATCGTTTTCACATAGACTTTACAAATTATGATACGGAAGTCTTATCTTTGTACCACCTTCTATCCCTTATTCGTGATCTCTGAACTTGGGTTGCTTTTGAGGTCAATGCTCTCACAAAATATTCTTTGGTAAATTTTTAATTTTCTGGTATGAAAGGAGCAATTATCTATTCTTTGTTAAAATTTCAGGCCTATTGGAGATTTCAATTATTTATAATTCCCTTGTTCTTCATGAAAAGCGCAAGCATATAAGTAGATTTGAAGAAAAAAAACAAAGATGCCTATATTATCAATTATAAAAAAGTGAATATTCCATTGTATACGCTAATGATACATGAAAAAATTAATTAAATGAAAAACAGTTGAATCATGAGAATAATTCATTATTGCCGATCTATAATAATTATCGAAGAAATTAATTGAATAAAAAATACACTAGGTAATAATTATTATTATATTGTGTGACCTGGCTGGTTAAGGTCTAGAGTCAGAGTTTCCAGTTTGCCCCTGAAGGACTACAATTTCAGGGTAAAGATATTGGTAACATCACGTGTCTATCCAAAACACGGAAGTCACCCAAGAAAATAATTTGTCCGGGTCGGGATGAAAGAAGCTACAGTAAAAGTTATTTGATTTTTGAATCTCTTGAGAGACTGACAAAAATACAGAATTGATGATAAATAATATAAGTCATTGAAAATAATGCACATTTTGAATACCTATGTATTGGATATGATTTGATTGACAAATATTATCAATAGAAAACGTTTCACTGATATTATATAGAATCAAATCGTTCATAGCAAATGGGATTGTCTGGAACCTGCTAGGAGTTCATACGGTAAGTCTTTCCTCCCTATCTCATTGCTTGTATTGTATACGTACATGCTTAATTTTATACTATACAAGCAAGTTTTTACTTTCCTTGCCCTATTACCATAGGTAAGGAAAGTATTGCTTTCCGAAAAAAATTAAGGTACCCCAATTTCTAAATTTCTATACGTTTGAAGATCCCCTGAGTCCAAAAAACTGGTTTTTGGGTATTGGTCTGTATGTGTGTGTGTGTGTGTGTGTGTGTGTGTGTGTGTGTGTGTGTGTGTGTGTGTGTGTGTGTGTGTGTGTGTGTGTGTGTGTGTGTGTGGTGTGTGTGTGTGTGTGGTGTGTGTGTGTGTGTGTGTGTGTGTGTGTATGAGTGTATGTGCGTCTGTGTACACGATATCTCATCTCCCAATTAACGGAATGACTTGAAATTTGGAACTCAAGGTCCTTTCACTATAAGGATCCGACACGAACAATTCCGATCAAATGCAATTCAAGATGGCGGCTAAAATGGCGAAAATTTTGTCAAAAACAAGGTTTTTCGTGATTTTCTCGGAAACGGCTCCAAGATTTTGATCATACCTACAATAGTCATCGATAAGCTCTATCAACTGCCACAAGTCCCATATCTGTAAAAATTTCAGGAGCTCCGCCCCATCAATGCAGATAGAATCCCAATTATCAGGCTTCAAATACAATTGAAACAAAAAAATCAAGTGGAGTAGATTGAGCATGAAAATCTCTACAATTAATGTTCAGTAACATTTTCACCTAAAATTGAAAATAAACTTTAAATTCGAGAAAATGTGATTATTCAATTGCAAATTATTGTTGATTCTATTAAATCATTCACTATGAAGAGATAGCAGACCTCATGTGTGTCTCCAGCGTTATTAACCTGTCACCAGCTGGCTCAAATCACTGAATAGTAGACTTGAGATGCGCGGGAACACTAGCGCAAGGTGATCAATTTTCATAACGGCAAGGAAAGTTGTGTGAGTGCGCCACACCAGATTTTTAGCAATTAATCCTGATTCAAATTTCAATTACCTGAAGACACAAATGTAGCAGCCGAGAAGAGCCATCATTGCCAGGGTGCCCACCGCTAATATTGCAATAAGTGCCAAACTGATTTCTTCCTCTTCAACCGCCTTACTGCTATTACTGTTGCTGTTTGTCATGTCTAAAACAAAAAACAGGAAAAGCTATGTCACTGCGTGCAGTACTTTTGAGTCTTTGAAGCTTCTATTAATATTGAAAGTGTAATAATAGTATAATATAAGATTGATATAGATTGATATTTTCTAACTGATATAAGTGGAAAATAATGATTAAAATTTTTATAGTGAGACTCGATCCACTCAAACCCTCTCAGTTTTTTTCATAAATGATATTAATTCCTCCTATTCAGCTGATGCTAACATTTTGAAGTGAATCTCATCTTATGCTGGACTTCAACAATAATGTAGCCAAATATTCAAAAACTTTTCAATTATGTGGTCTATAGCGGTTTATAGACAGGGAATGTATCTAGAGAGAGAAAAGGTACTGGCATCTAGTGCTAGTGCTTTCCATCTAACTTTTCCAGTCAAAAATGTTCCAATTCGAAAATGACAATTTTTGGAAAGTGAGAATCACTGGCTGCCAGTAACTTCCCGTGTCCACTTCCCTGCATTTGAGTAAATTATGAGCCACTCAAGACATGTTATAGTAGGCCTCATTGATAGAGCTATAAAAGGTAAATTAAGCCTCAGTTTAGCTACTTTAGTATACTGTATGGGTATAGAGTAGAACACAATATTAGTATGATATAATAATGAATGATAGACACTAATAAAATCAATTCTCTCTCAGCATAGCGAGGTAATGAACTCTATACCCAAATGTACCGTACCCATAAGCATTTACAAGGTGCTCTTAAATGTGTCAGATCCATGAACCAATAGAGCCCAATCAGAACTCGAGCTTCACGCTTGCAGTGGTGCGCAAATATTGGTAAGGTGTGCATGCACTCAGATTGATAGCGATAGAGCCATTGCTAATGACATCCTCTACTATGCACTGCATATTGAACAATATTGAACTTGTGATGGGCTGAGCTACCTCTACCCCCTCACCCATACCGAAAATTTCATACCCTTGTTCACATTTGCATTTGCTTTGCATATTCATCACAAATAACCATACAATTTTAGTGTGAAGGTTGTTGTGTGTCATGGCCCGGAAATAATAACAATATGGCCTACTGATTCCTGTAGAGCTAGTATATCTTCCGTAGTGATCATTCCTTTGTGTGCTCATATCAGTCAGTTAATAACCTCTCCATAATATTAGTTATTATTCGAAATACGAATAAGTCGTTTATTACTGAAACGAGATTACTTCTCTTCATCGATCAATTCTGTTATTGTACATATTGTTTTAGTTCATAATTGTTTTGTTTAATCATACCTCTAACAAACAAGGGGTGAGGTGAACCTCAATAGTCAATTCATTTGCTATCCAGTTAATGCAAGTTGGAGCTCTACTTCCAGTAAATGTATTTTTGCTTTCCAATGTTTTGTTTCAATTGTTGATCTAGATGGAAATTCTATAAATTCATTATTAGAGAACAGTACTGCATATAGGTTTCAATCGAATAGTCTCTTGAAACCAACAATAATTCAGTAATGTATAATATCGAATGAGAAAATTCTACTACGTATTTTAGAATGATATCAACGTTTCAACAGATATCGCGTGGAGGAAAATGGTGGAGGATTTAACGCCGAGTGAATGAGTTCAAAAGAGAAATCGTCTCAAGCAATGAGTGGTAATTGCCGAGATAGAGTAGGAACTGAAGGCACAGTCTCTCATTCCAACACAGAGATTACGGTACCCATCCCTTTTCATTTTCTGTTTTGAATGAGTTTTATCCAATACCTACACAATCTTCACAAGAAACGAACATTTCTCTTTCGACAAATTTTTCATACTCCACTTGCTCCTTCTTCGTTCACCACTCCTCTCCTCATCATGGTCCCCGACCTTATCGATGGATAATTGGATATGTAAATACAGTGAAACTCTTTGAGAAACCTCTCAGCCGATATGATCCGCGAAAAGGATTTGAATGATCAAAGTCCATTTACCCATAGAGATAGAAACTGGAAACCCAGTGAAGCTACGAAGAAAACAATGAAGAGTATTCTCTGAAGTTTGCTTCTCTTTCTCAACTAGGCGAATAAAGCGTTAAGAGAATTTGACTAGACCAGATTGAATAGACGCGAATAGGCCTTGTAGTTGAACATCATCCTTTGACGCTGAACCTCGGGTACCGTGATGCTGCTCGCAGGCTAGCTTGTTATTGCACGAACAAAGGGATATGTTCTGTTCTGTTCTGTTCTTGTATGGTTGAATAGATGATCTGTCCAATCAATATACCTCAACGTTGCTTACAACATGCATTTCCATTCTCCGTAACTAATTTAGGTAACATAATGAATACAATAGGTTATATGAGTCTTTAAATGCATCTAATCAAAACATTTTATCATAGAAAAATAATAATAAAATATTATCAAAAAATTTGTTCATGTTCATAGAGAGGTATTCTCTTCATAGACCAACCAATAAATTGTTTCGAAATGTCTCTTTGTATCAAAATTTAGATGGAATAGACTTAGTTCGTACCAACTACTGTATATAGTATGCATTCTCTCGTATACATCATACCATACACATTATAATATATCATAATTCAGGCAGCATTGTGTGGGCATTGGGTTTACAGTTTTGTTAATGATATATGATATTTGAGACTTTCTATTTTGCCTCTAAATTATGATCCCTTCTATTGTATTCCCTGAATTAGACTCCCTTCTATTGTATTTCCCACTTGCTCTTGATCCCTCTAATCCTCATCAATGTGGTACGGTGCCGCAGTACTCCACTATTGTAAACAAAGCTTGTAATTACAATGAGCCTCATGAATGGTATTCGAGAACAAATTGGAGGAAAGAGAGCCCTAAGGAAGAGGCAAACGATGAAGGAGTACATGGATTATTATGAAAAATTTGTTGAAAGAAAAATGTTCGTCTTTTGTTAAAATTGTACAGGAATTGAATAAAACTTCTCATTAAAAACAGAAATTGGGAAGAGAGTGGCAATTTCTGTGTTCGGAATGAGAGACTATGCCCTTAGCGTATCAAATTTTCTTGGAAACATTTCTTTTTTGTTTTTTCATTTCGTTAGTAATTTACTCTCTTCAACATGAAGTGTGACATTGATATATGAGCTTAACAAAACCATTGATGATAATGGTTAATTATAATTGAGTTACTTGATGATCGGCTACTGTTAAATAATTCTAAATTTTAGTCAACTCATGGAGTAGTTTGAAATAAGAATAATTATCAAGTAAGTAGATAACATTATCTGGTTATCTACGTAATTCAACTACAAAATATTCATGCATGAAGGTATGTTGGCTATAATGTATATTTTCATAAGAATGATGAGGAGCTATAATCCCATATTCTGATATGCGCTCTTATTTAAAGTTTTTATTTCAAGTTCGATAGCTTGTTCGAAATCTTTGTGCAGGAGAATGGATTAAACTCATAATATAGACTACGGTATAATACAGGACCAAAGTTATATTTATCAAAATGTTTCATTATGAACAAAATGATTGCAAAAAGCCTAGCACATCTTTTGCCTAGCACGTCAACTGAACTGTGACGAGCAAACAATTTTCAATTGAACATTTGCAAAGAAACCCATTGCACAGTGCGAGAGCGACGTCATAATTCAATACAATGATGATCGAGAATTCTGTTTAAACATTAATTGCTGCTAGTTCACGAGGAAATATTCTCTTCTTATCTATCAGCATCCCTTGAAAAACTACTTATTATATTCTTGTTTTTTTTTTGCTGATAACACATAAAATGGGAATTTATTTTCAAGAATTGATTATATTCTCTGCTTTTGCGATTGTGGTGAGTTGAGATTATAATTATTCCAATTGATAAATTCTTTTTTGATATTCTCAAATTTTATTTCCTCAAAATTTGATTATTACGGATCATGTCTGACATATAATAAAACTCTTGTTGAAACTTATGAATTAAAATAACCATTGGACATGAAAAAGTCTATTGAACATTACTGGATCATAGTTTTTATGTACTTACTTGCTACCAAGTATTTTCAAAAAATCTCTTGATTCAAAGCTTTATGGTTTTGAATGATGTTTAACGAAACATGAACCAGTAGATATGAACGCTTTCAAGCTCAATTTTATACATTTTAGCGTTGGAGAATTAATTGAATATGATAATATCATCAGAATATCAGGATTAGTTTTCTAAATCATAATTGTGTGAGATCTAGATAATCAATGAACATTATCATTTATAAATTGATGAAGAAGGGAAACTGGATATTGCGACTATATACCTACACAAAGTTTCATTTTTCACACGTCAAAGCTTTTAAACCAATTAGTTCAAATAATTTTCAGTAATTTTGAAAACTTCAAATTGACGTTTGGAGATTTATTTAATTGACACCACTCAGTGGCTCTAAAGATCTAAAAGGGAGTAATAGTCTCAATACTCAACCATGTGGTTTCACACATTTCTCACTTGATAATATCTGATCATGAATTCTATAAGAATAATTTTGCAGGCCAGTGAATATAGACCACCCCCAGGAGCGATTGTACTCACCAATGATTACCCTTACAATATCTACGATGTGGAATACAGTTGGGTAGATATTGTTACCAAGCTCAAAAACATTAAAAATGCTGAAATAAACAGTATTCTGGAGCAATACACAGCTATTCACCAAGTTAAGAACATCATGATTACTAAGTTTCTAAGATGGATGTTGATTCAGCATTGTATATCTCAGAGTTTTATGGAAAAGTTTGAAAAGGAAGAAAAATTGGAGATAAAATACGCTATCAAAGAAGGTTTGCAAATAGGTAGGAAACGAATACAGACCATGGATTCACAGGCTGAATACGAAGACCAAACAACGGAAACTAATAGAGAGAACATGGAATCAATCTTTGAAGATATTGAAACGCTCCTAGGAGTGAGAAATGCAGAAGAGAACATGATGGAGCGAGCTGAGTATGTGACTCGTAACTATGTCATGGAATACATCTCGCTTAGTTTATCTGAAACATTGATTGCTAATTTCTTAATGAGCCTATTTCTCCAAATTGACCAGAACGATCTTCACAAGGAAATAATTACCAACCCACTAACAAAGGTGATCACCCTTATTCAATTTATTAAATTCAATAAACCATATTTATCGTTAGACTATTATAATACTACAATTATTATAACATAATGGTCACATTCTTTTCAAATTTTTATGCATAATTATCTGAATCCTCTTCCAAAATTTATATATAGATATATCATATTCATCATGTCAAATTTAATAAAAGAAATGTGAATGAGAGGAATTCATTATTCATTATGAAGAAATGGATGAGAAAATAATATCCCCTAGAAATTATTCTTCTTTTAACTAGTTTGTTTGACGACTTAGTTTTTGGTTGAAATGTTGTGAGATTATGCCACTATAAGTGAGCCTATGTGAGATATTGCTTCATTTGAGCAAAACATTGAAAACTGGATGTTTTCAGTGGTTTGCAATGATTTCTATTTCAAAATAATTCGCTCATCTCCAATAGTCATCGAGAGATCCAACAGTTGATGTAGGCCTATAACAATTGATCAACCAAGTATTTGGGTTCATAAGTTTGGAATGATGAAATTCAGTTCATTCCAAATTTCTCATTTTTCTTACAATCACCCAATGTTCTCGGTATTAATAATACTCTAAATTTTCTTCCAGAACACTGAGGGCAAAAATGAATCTAACTTGATGAGTTTATTCGAAGGATTCAATGATGAGGAAATAGTGAATTACAGAAAGAAACCCCTCAAAAATAGGAAGCAGCTTGTTTTTCAGAATCGACTGATCAGGAACCATTGCATTCAAAAGCGAGTATTGAAACAAGCCAGTACCGGTATAGCTGATAATGTACTTAAGCAGTCAGTTTTGCAGAAGACGAACGATTTCGTCAGCCGATTGAAATTATTTGAATTAATGGTTTTCAACTATCAATTAATCCAAACGACTCGTGAGAAGATCATTTCTCCATCTCTGGCTGGTTTAAGAGATGATGTAGCATTCACACAGATACGTGTTGATTACAATTGTGGTTACAAACATTTAACAGACGATGATATCAATGATTTGGACTTCTTATTGTCTGAGTGGATTTTGGAAAAGATTTCGATGTCTGTGATTGCTGATGATGAAATGTATCAAGCATTACGTCAAATATTTCTCCTTATTGACACAGATTATAAGGAGAATAATATTGTTGATTTATTGAAGATTGATGTATGAGAGGGGACTGAGACTGTATAATCCACCATTATACGAGATCTACAGTATTCTTTTCTTCATAATCAACTCCTCTAAAACTACTAGATCCACTGAGAATTCTCAATAGAATATTCCGTTTTTTTTTTAATAAAGAGAATTCGAATCTGTTTGAATCTGATTTTTCTCATCTACAATCCTTTTTCGTTTTCATCTCCTCCTTCTCCTCCACCTACTCTTCCATCACTTCATCTTCCTCCTCCTTTTTTTCATCCCACTTCACCACGTACATCCTTCTCATTCTCATCATACAGGATAAGGACCTTCTCCTCTTCTGCTACTCAAATTCATCAGCTTAACATTTCTTTAACAATGTCAATATACAGTCATCTACAAAAACATGAATATAAAATAGAATTCAATTACAATGTTCCCAGACATCCCACCGGATGAAAATTGTCACCTGGTCATATGGGACATTTATATAATTGACCAAGCGAAGTGAGACGATTGGCATTTCTCTAAATGTTTAAATGTTCACATGTTTAGATTTTTAAATGTTTAGATTTTTAAATGTTTGAATGTTTAAATGTTTAATTGTTTAAATGTTTAAATGTTTGAATGTTTAAATGTTTGAATGTTTAAATGTTTCAATAATTCAATGTTTAAATGTTTAAATGTTTAAATGTTTAAATGTTTCAATGTTTAAATGTTTGAATGTTTAAATGTTCAAATGTTTAAATGTTTCAATGTTTAAATGTTTGAATGTTTAAATGTTCAAATGTTTAAATGTTTAAATGTTTAAATGTTTGAATGTTTAAATGTTCAAATGTTTAAATGTTTAAATGTTTAAATGTTAAATGTTTAAATGTTTAAATGTTTAAATGTTTAAATGTTTAAATGTTTAATGTTTAAATGTTTAATGTTTAAATGTTTAAATGTTTAAATGTTTAAATGTTTAAATGTTTAAATGTTTAAATGTTTAAATGTTTAAATGTTTAAATGTTTAAATGTTTAAATGTTTAAATGTTTAAATGTTTAAATGTTTAAATGTTTAAATGTTTAAATGTTTAAATGTTTAAATGTTTAAATGTTAAATGTTAAATGTTTAAATGTTTAAATGTTTAAATGTTTAAATGTTTAAATGTTGTAAAGTATTAAATCTGGGTAGATAAAAAGCCCTAACAGAAACAGTAATAGGTCTGAAAATAAAGTAACTGGCTAATATCGCCAAATAGATAATAACTAAGATTAGATAGCATCAGCTTGTTCTGGCTAAATGGTACAAAAACCTAAAAAGGATTTGAAGGAATTTTATTGCTCATAAATAGATTATTATATAAAATATTTGAAGATTGAGGTTATGTACATGTATTCACGGATCGGTGACCTAGAGATCGATCAAACCGAGAAACGTAGAATCTGACCAAAACCCCTTGGCAGAGCTTTATTGCAATCAGATGGTGTGCAATGTGAAAAAACACCTGATCACGTGGCTAATTATTAGGTAGCATGGAATTAATATTAATGTATAGAATATTAGCTAGCATGTAAAGAGCATAAATAAAAAACCAAATAAAAATAATTTAATGTATTCAGGAAATAAGAGGTACCAGGCGCATGAATACCGAATAAAATTTGCATGCACCAATAGTAAAACGGCAGTTAATAGGCGGCAATTGTAGGCCAATTCAAAAATATTTATATATATTTCTATAAATGTTCGGAATCTATGTTGAATTGTTATATAGTCTATGTTATCGATATGGCTCGAAAGCAAAGAAATTATTAATCATACAATCTAAGTAATATTTTGGTATTTTTTGTAAGATCTATTTGAACCTAAATGGCGGAGGACTAAGATATTTAAATTTTATGCTAATTTGAAAGTCGGAAATAGGATCTGTAAAACTTGAGAAAGGAGAACCAGCACTCGCCAGCCAAATGCCACCATAAGAGGACCCCAAATATTCTAGAGCGTAGTACCTTACTAATGATTTTGTAAAAGTTAAAGTTAAAGTAAATTATTAAATTTCTTAAAAGACTTCGTGATGCTATTGTGAAGCAGAAGTCATTTTCATTTTTAATTAAATTTATAACCCCTTGGAGGAGACGATTCCGGCTACCATATTCCCGGACCACATGGAGTTGGATCGACATCGGCGGCTTACAAGAAGATTTTCGACACGTGAGTGATAAATTTGAATTAGTGATGGGCGCCCTAGTGCTTCGAATTAATCTGATGATCAAAGCTAGCTCGCCGAAAGGGTTTTTATTATAAATTAAGAAATTAATAAGAGTAATACTTGCGCAAGTAAAATTAGTATTAAAGGTATTTATTGAAAGAAAAATATAGATCAATATTTCAGAAATTTCTATTAAATCAAAGAAGTACAAAATCTAGGCTATTAAAACATATGCATATGATATTTAATTTTTTGCAATACAATTTGCGATAATTTATTATAGCTCTAATTCACTAGATGAATGGCTCTACCTATTCCGTCAGGTGCCGAATCTTGCACCCTGAGATAAAAATATATATTCGATACAAAGAAATCTACTAAGTACTAGAGATTTTAATATATATATATTTGGATTATTAGTGGCTAATTTATCAAGCTGATCTTAAAGCACATATTTTTAATTGAATTGTCCAAGTCGACAAGTATTAGCAAGCGCATATCGCAGCTACATGCAAAAGAATGCATATGATTTTAAGATAAAGGCACATGGTAATGATTCGTGCCATAAATCTAGAATATAAATTTAGCCTGTGATATTTTACTGATTTCAATTATTGTTCTATTTTTATATTATATTTTTTATCGCTCTTTATATATTTTTTGCCTCGATCTATTTTTTGCATTATTTGTTTAATATATGTATGAAACGTTCATGGTGTGCAATTTATTTTTTATTCCTCAACACTATAGTATAAGTATCATATTTATATATATTTATTATTTATTGAATTACAAGAGTTATAGGAGAAGCCATACCTAGGCCTATCAAGATTTTTTAAGACTGAATACTATTAGAAAACCACGACCTAATTATATAATTATATCAAATCTCATGCTTTACCGACTGATGCCAAGCAGGAGGCTAATCGTTATTTAAATATAAAGAATAACGTGACATAAAGACATGCCGTACCAACGTGGGACTGATGATGAGAGCCAAGCTCATTGAATAATTATTTGAAATTAAGTCAATAACCATATTGAAAATTATAGATAACTTATACGAGTTTTGAGGAAAACTGGCGAAGTGAAATTTGTATTACTTTTTGGGGAATCAATAGCTTTAAATAAAGAGAAATTATATGTTTTAAAGAAAATTTTATATTATTAGTACTGTAAAAAAAAAAAAAAAAAAAAAAAATACATGTTTATAGAGAGAGATTATATTTTATAAGCCTAAACTGCTATTACTTTCTAGTCAAAAATATATTATGTGTTTAAGCCGGTTGGAAAATAAGTCACAGCCTGTAAACTAGCCAAGAATAAATTAAAACAAAACATTGGGGGCGCTAGAGCATTATAAAAAACTTAAGTATAAATACCTTGTTGTATGAGTATCCAAACACTTTACACATCACTGTTTCACTGTAAGTCCCGGTTTGTGTCTCTTTTTTAAGCATTTTCGCTTATCATTTTTATCACTGTTTAATTAGCATTTATCATATTTGACATAATGAATCACACTCCCGCAAACTCTGAAGTTTCATATATGTACGGCGGTTGCACAGATCCCACTTTGTCGACTCCAAGCACATCAAACCCCACCACGGTAGATGCCAATACGCCACGAGAAAGGGAACCAGGAAGCGTCGGGTCGATAGTCTTCGATCCACCAGGTCTGCAACCTCTATCATCCACTCGAATCGACGCCGCTGACACACCATTGAATCAACGGATAGTAGAGATCAACTTTGAAGGGGGCGAGGAGCAGCCTGCAGAACCCGCATCGCCGGAGGCCGAGTCACACCTGAGCAAACAAAGTATATTTTCAATCACAGAGTTAGATCCGCTTCAAAAGGTAATAATGGAACAAACTAGCAGTACTTTCAATATTATGTTACAAAAAACAATGGATAATATGATGCAGGAGATTAAAAAAGAGATTGCTACAGTAAAAGAGGAAAATAAACAAACAGTGGAACAGGGCATGAAAGAGACCGCAGGCGCTATAAAATCAGTAGAACAACGGTTGGATAATATTGAAACTAAAGTAGAGAATCATAGGGAAGAATTAAAAGCAATGATAACCCTACAAAAAGAAAGTCAGGATAAAGTTACGGCAGGATTATCGGAAAGGTTGGATACGGTTACATGTGAACTCAATGAAAGGATAGATAACCTAACCACACAAATCACTACACCCATTCAGGATATAACAAATAACATTAAGGCCGATTGCCACCAAGAAATCCACAAACAAATTACCGTTGCCAATCAAACCTTAACAACTACAGTTGACAAAAATATTAACAGTATTAAAGAAATACAAAATAAACAGATTAATATGTCCACAAAAATGAACCAACTGCAAGGTAGCATAAATCAAAATACAGAAACCTGTAAAGCTTTAAACGGAACTCTACTAATTCAAAAATCCACTCTGACTCAATTAAATCAAGAAATAAACGCAAATAAAATTACACATAATAGTCAATGGCAGATAACACAGGAAAAAATAATAGCATTAGAAAATCATATTCAACAACGACCTCAAGGGATTCAAACAGACAACCTCAACGTACATAGTATATTACAAGGACTGGGAAAATTTGATAATACTGATCGCCATTTGCAACCTCAACCATTCATTGATCAGATAAAATTAGTACAAACTCTTGCACCTACCTCTTGGAATTTTTGGCGTCTTCGTTTGACTAATTTATTGATTGGCGAACCCCTGATGTTCTTTCGGAGTAGAGCCCATGAATTTACATCATTGGATGAGTTTGTCGCTGTCTTCCTGGAACAGTATTGGAGCAGAAGTAAACAGTTGGACGTGCTAGCGGACATTATATCATGCGATTTCAACCCTAACTTAGACGGTGCATGTACCACTTTCGTCACTGCCCTACAGTTTAAAAATTCTCAATTGAGCGAGCCCATTAATGAATCGGCATTAGCAAGTATTATTTTAAAGAAGCTACCGTATCAAGTTAGAATGGCACTCGCCACACAACCCATTACTGATTGTAAGCAGCTGATAAATCATTTATATGGCATACAGTCTGCAATGGCAATATCAAACCACCGTTCAGACCAGAGATACGCACCAAATCAACATAACTCAAAATTTAATCAGTATAACAGCCAAAATTATGAACCGGTATCATATGATCGCTACCGATCTGCTCCTCAATTTGAACGCCGCTATGAGCACAGGCAAAATGGTAACTGGAATAATGAAAAATTTCAAAATCGCACAACCAACCACTATGCCCAGCAGAGCAATCGTAGGAATCACTATGATGGCCGTGATCGATTAAACTCACATAATAATCACACACAAAACAATTACAACAGAAATTATAAACCGCCACCTCAACAAGTAAGTACAAATTATACATTAGCACATGCAATAGGAATGAATCAACAAAAAACCCGGAACCCAACACCCAACGACCCGCCACCAGATATACAGAAAACTACAGCTAATAAACCATGACTATATGATACCCCCGATACAGCAAGCACAAGCTCAAGTGAAACAAACCAAGAAAAGCAGGATATTTCAACATCATACACCACATTCAGAAATGATTTACCGGAGACTTTGTTAGAAGAAACGGAAAAAGAAAGCAGGCTACCGGATATCCAAATGCAAGCGTATATCGATATAGAAATATACGGAATGAAGGTTCAAGCATTAGTAGATAGTGGTTCACAATGTAGCCTCATACAAACAGACTTATTTCAACGTCTGAAAGAAAAAACAAAATTAGCTACTCTACCGTTAACCAACGTATATGTATCAGGTATCAGTCCAGGACGGCGAATACATATAACTACTCAATGTTTACTGGAAATAAATCTTCAACAACAACGATTCGCATATACATTTCTTGTATTACCTGTTTCCGGTCCGCACATAATAATAGGTACAGATTTTCTACAACACTTCCAGGCCTGTTTAAATTTCCAAACCTCGAAATTTCATGCATTTACCGAAACCGAAGCATACGAAGTTATAGTACCCCTTGATCTGAAGAAACGCACTGAAGGAATCGCTGAGGTACATTTCGCTCACTACATGGAAGGCGTGCCGAGGGAGTGGGGTATCCACGGAATGGAAAATGCTATGGAGTGTATGGAGGTACTAAGCCTAACAACGAAGGACCGAGCACCGTCAAGAGCCGACTCTAGTACCGAAGAATTGTTAGAGATACTGATAAACAGAATTCATCAACGTACCGATTGGCACCCTGACACTAGACAAGAAATAATTCAAGTATTCCGCAAAAATGCAGACGTTTTTTCCGAACAACCTGGCCTAGCTACTCACTTCAAATGTTCACTCAACGTTAAACCACACGACACGTATTACCGCAAATCATACCCCATACCTTTCACCTATCGATCCGCCGCCATAGCAGAAATATCTCGCATGGAACAACTAGGAATTATAGAAGAATCCACAGCACCCTATAGTTTGCCGATTGTGTGTGTAGCCAAAAAGGATGGAACAGTGAGACTCTGTCTGGATGCTCGCGCCTTGAACCGCATATTGGATGATGACCGAGAAGGACCAGACCAAATTGAACAAGTTATGCAAACTTTCCATGGCAAGACCATATATTCAACGGTAGATCTGAGCGCAGGATATTGGCAAGTCCAAGTAGCACCGGAATCGCGCGATTATTTATCCTTCCTGTTTAATGGACGCAATTATAGGTTCACTCGTTTAGCGTTTGGATTAAGAAATGCTATGGCTATATTCATACGATGTTTGAGACAGGCGCTAGGAGACGATATCAGAGACTACTGTACATTATACGTGGACGATGGATTAATAGCCTCACAGAATATACGTGAACATTGCCAGCATTTAGATATAGTATTTGATAGATTGATAAATTGCGGATTGAAACTCAAACTATCTAAGTGCGAATTTTTTGCGAGAGAGGTGAAATATCTAGGACACATAATCACACCTACTGGCATATCACAGGACCCGGACAAATTATTAGCCATCAGACAATTTCCATCACCAACCAACCGTAAACAATTACAAAAGTTTATTGGATTTTTACAATTCTACCGCCGTTTTAATAAACAAATGTCACACTACACTGCTCAACTCAGTCATATACTGTCTAGTACCAAGCCTTGGATTTGGACTAACAAAGAAGAGATCATATTCCAGCAACTAAAAGAAGCTTTCCTAAATTCCGTCGTGTTGAAACACCCTAACCTAAAGAAACCTTTTTTCTTGAATGTCGATGCATCAGATTACGCGATAGGCGCAGAGATTTTCCAAGAAGATGAGCAAGGAGAGAAAGGAGTGTTGGCATTTTTCAGTAAGACACTCAATCCAGCCCAGCGTCGTTATTCTGTGACCGAAAAAGAGTTGTTGAGTATTGTGGAAGTATGTATTAAGTACCGGACATTGTTACTCGGCAATAAGATATTTATCAATACCGACCACAAAGCTTTAACATTTTTCAAAACAGCCAAATTGAATCACAACCGCTTATCTAGATGGTTTCTTGCGCTTCAAGAATACGATATCGAATTGACCCATCTGCCAGGAAAGAAAAATCAGACCGCCGACTTTCTATCCAGAGAAATAGACGCTACATATTGTCAAGATACCAACCTGAGATGTTTCGCCGTAAAGAGTGGAGAAAGCATACCATATCCTCCCAACATCCAACCACGAATTCATACTGCCATGTTAACACCTGAAAGAATCCGTATCGCCCAATATGAAGACCCAAGACTGTCCCGGATCCGTGAACTGATGGAAGAAGGAGCTGCCGAACCGCCCGACTACCTGCGACAGTATACCCGCTACAAAGGATTTATGTTTCACCGACCGGCTAAAAATACTTACGACTGGCGCCTAATCATCCCCGCTAATATGGAAACAGATTTGATAAAAGAAGCTCACGAACGCATTGGACATTTTGGAACTACGAAGACCCTCCACCTACTAAAAGAAAGCTGTTATTTTAAAAGCATGCATAAAAAAGTGGCCAAAATAGTGAAAGCTTGCGATATATGCCAGAAAGCCAAATACCCGCGATACCATATCAGGGGTGAAATGAATCCCATTCTCCCCAGCGCACCATTGGAATTGATATCAGCGGATATATATGGTCCCTTGCCCATGGCACAATACGGAAAAAAATACATATTCGTGCTTACATGTGTTTTTTCAAAATATACCATGCTATTTCCCATAGGTAAATTGACCGGAGAAGTTTTGGCCCGATGCATAACGGAAAGATGGACAAGTGAAGTAGGAAAGCCCAAACGAGTACTATCAGACAACGCAACCTATTTTTGTAGCAAGCAGTGGAAAGAAATACTTCACCTGGCTAATATTAAATGGTCGAGGACATCTCTTTACAGCCCCAGCGCTAATCCGGTAGAGCGACGTATGGCAGAGATCTCTCGTTTTATGCGGACGTACTGTAATGAAAAACACCAACAATGGGTTAGGTATATACCATTTTTAGAAGAATGCTATAATAATAGCCTAAATGAAAGCACCGGTCGTACGCCTTACGAAATCATATTCGGTAAAAGGAATAATACATTTATCGAAAAATTAATTGATTTTCCAAGCTCAGAAGTGAATAAGTTAACAAACCCTAATATCCATCATCTCGTAAGGTTAAAACTAGAGCAGAAGGCAAATAGCAGAAAGAGATTCCACGACCGAGCATATAAAATATTTTCATATAACGTTGGAGATGAAGTCTTAGTAAAGAGCCACAGGTTATCAAATGCTTTGGAGAAAGTAACTCGCAAATTCTTTTTAATTTATTCAGGGCCATTCACTATAGTAGCCATATCGCAGCATAACACAGTTCAGTTACAAGAGAGTGAGAACACGCACATTGTTTGGTGGGAAAATGTAGCCAATATTAAGCCATATCACAGAATTTGAAATAAATATGATAAGAAATCAAGGAAAACATTATTATCAAACCGATTACTAACCTTCCTTAATAAATTTAATCTTGGCATAGGACCGCGTGGCAACAATCCAATGTTTTAATTCCTTCCAGCCGTTAGAAGCCTGCAATAAGAAAAAGAATAATTTTTAAATGTGTAATTAAATTAGCTACATCCACTAAAAAAGGACACAAGCGGGGATAGTATATTTAAAATTTGTAAATTACCTTTAAAGAGAAAAAATGCAGCAGTTAGGTTAATTATGAAATTCGACAGCAAATTCTGTAGAATCAGTGACCAGCTGGGCAAGGCCACCTGAATCAAATATGTAATGCCTGCAAACATATGATTATAAAAAAGTATGGTTACCCCAAAATTGTTATTTATCATTGTTATTTATTATTGTTATTTATCATATTTATTAATGTCGGTATATTTATTTATATGTTTTATATTTATTACTTTTAATTATGCCACGTTTGTTACCTGAAAAGACTTAAAGTGAATACAAGCTACCAAAAAACCAAAGAGCCATTAGCAAAAGAAAAGTATTGTACCTGATGTATAGAAAATTATTTATATTAAGACCTAAGAAATACTATAAGATATAAGCCCAGAAGTTTTGTGAATCGAAATTATTGTCTAAAAGGAATCATTTATGAGAATTATGAAATGTGTGTAGTTAGGTTGGCGGCCCTGCAAGCGGCGAATTTAAAAATTACTATGTTTTAAGTGTTGTCAGGAGGAGTGCGTTTAGAAGTTTATATTTATGATATTTTATGTGTGTTGAGGAGGAGAATTTGTTATTGTATTTGATAAAGGTATAAAGGAGATGCAGCAAATATGTCTGCGAACTGTGATAGAAGTATGAGAGTATAATTTATAAATAAAGTATAGTGTATATCGATGTATTGAAGGGTGGGTTTTCATTAAAAACATTGTGATTCTCAAATATTTTGAATTCAAACCCAGGGGCGCGTGTAAAGTATTAAATCTGGGTAGATAAAAAGCCCTAACAGAAACAGTAATAGGTCTGAAAATAAAGTAACTGGCTAATATCGCCAAATAGATAATAACTAAGATTAGATAGCATCAGCTTGTTCTGGCTAAATGGTACAAAAACCTAAAAAGGATTTGAAGGAATTTTATTGCTCATAAATAGATTATTATATAAAATATTTGAAGATTGAGGTTATGTACATGTATTCACGGATCGGTGACCTAGAGATCGATCAAACCGAGAAACGTAGAATCTGACCAAAACCCCTTGGCAGAGCTTTATTGCAATCAGATGGTGTGCAATGTGAAAAAACACCTGATCACGTGGCTAATTATTAGGTAGCATGGAATTAATATTAATGTATAGAATATTAGCTAGCATGTAAAGAGCATAAATAAAAAACCAAATAAAAATAATTTAATGTATTCAGGAAATAAGAGGTACCAGGCGCATGAATACCGAATAAAATTTGCATGCACCAATAGTAAAACGGCAGTTAATAGGCGGCAATTGTAGGCCAATTCAAAAATATTTATATATATTTCTATAAATGTTCGGAATCTATGTTGAATTGTTGTATAGTCTATGTTATCGATATGGCTCGAAAGCAAAGAAATTATTAATCATACAATCTAAGCAATATTTTGGTATTTTTTGTAAGATCTATTTGAACCTAAATGGCGGAGGACTAAGATATTTAAATTTTATGCTAATTTGAAAGTCGGAAATAGGATCTGTAAAACTTGAGAAAGGAGAACCAGCACTCGCCAGCCAAATGCCACCATAAGAGGACCCCAAATATTTTAGAGCGTAGTACCTTACTAATGATTTTGTAAAAGTTAAAGTTAAAGTAAATTATTAAATTTCTTAAAAGACTTCGTGATGCTATTGTGAAGCAGAAGTCATTTTCATTTTTAATTAAATTTATAACCCCTTGGAGGAGACGATTCCGGCTACCATATTCCCGGACCACATGGAGTTGGATCGACATCGGCGGCTTACAAGAAGATTTTCGACACGTGAGTGATAAATTTGAATTAGTGATGGGCGCCCTAGTGCTTCGAATTAATCTGATGATCAAAGCTAGCTCGCCGAAAGGGTTTTTATTATAAATTAAGAAATTAATAAGAGTAATACTTGCGCAAGTAAAATTAGTATTAAAGGTATTTATTGAAAGAAAAATATAGATCAATATTTCAGAAATTTCTATTAAATCAAAGAAGTACAAAATCTAGGCTATTAAAACATATGCATATGATATTTAATTTTTTGCAATACAATTTGCGATAATTTATTATAGCTCTAATTCACTAGATGAATGGCTCTACCTATTCCGTCAGGTGCCGAATCTTGCACCCTGAGATAAAAATATATATTCGATACAAAGAAATCTACTAAGTACTAGAGATTTTAATATATATATATTTGGATTATTAGTGGCTAATTTATCAAGCTGATCTTAAAGCACATATTTTTAATTGAATTGTCCAAGTCGACAAGTATTAGCAAGCGCATATCGCAGCTACATGCAAAAGAATGCATATGATTTTAAGATAAAGGCACATGGTAATGATTCGTGCCATAAATCTAGAATATAAAGTTTAGCCTGTGATATTTTATTGATTTCAATTATTGTTCTATTTTTATATTATATTTTTTATCGCTCTTTATATATTTTTTGCCTCGATTTATTTTTTGCATTATTTGTGTAATATATGTATGAAACGTTCATGGTGTGCAATTTATTTTTATTCCTCAACACTATAGTATAAGTATCATATTTATATATATTTATTATTTATTGAATTACAAGAGTTATAGGAGAAGCCCATATCTAGGCCTATCAAGATTTTTTAAGACTGAATACTATTAGAAAACCACGACCTAATTATATCAAATCTCATGCTTTACCGACTGATGCCAAGCAGGAGGCTAATCGTTATTTAAATATAAAGAATAACGTGACAATGTTTAAATGTTTAAATGTTTAAATGTTTAATGTTTAAATGTTTAATGTTTAAATGTTTAAATGTTTAAATGTTTAAATGTTTAAATGTTTAAATGTTTAAATGTTAAATGTTAAATGTTTAAATGTTTAAATGTTTAAATGTTTAAATGTTAAATGTTTAAATGTTCAATGTTTAAATGTTTAATGTTTAAATGTTAAATGTTTAAATGTTTAAATGTTTAAATGTTTAAATGTTTAAATGTTTAAATGTTTAAATGTTTGAATGTTTAAATGTTTAAATGTTTAATGTTTAAATGTTCAAATGTTTAAATGTTTAAATGTTTAAATGTTTGAATGTTTAATGTTTAAATGTTTAAATTTAAATGTTTAAATGTTTAAATGTTTAATGTTTAAATGTTTAAATGTTTAAATGTTAAATGTTTAAATGTTTAAATGTTTAATGTTTAAATGTTTAAATGTTTAAATGTTTAAATGTTTAAATGTTTAATGTTTAAATGTTCAAATGTTTAAATGTTCAAATGTTTAAATGTTTAATGTTTAAATGTTTCAATGTTTAAATGTTCAAATGTTTAAATGTTTAATGTTTAAATGTTTAATGTTTAATGTTTAAATGTTTAAATGTTTAAATGTTTCAATGTTTAAATGTTTAAATGTTTGAATGTTTAATGTTTAAATGTTTAATGTTTAAATGTTTCAATGTTTAAATGTTTAAATGTTTAAATGTTTAAATGTTTAAATGTTTAAATGTTTAAATGTTTAAATGTTTAAATGTTTAAATGTTTAATGTTTAAATGTTTGAATGTTTGAATGTTTAAATGTTTCAATGTTTAAATGTTTCAATGTTTAAATGTTTAATGTTTAAATGTTTGAATGTTTGAATGTTTAAATGTTCAAATGTTTAAATGCTTGAATGTTTGATTGTTTAAATGTTTGAATGTTCAAATGTGTGAATGTTTAAATGTTCCAATGTTTTAATATTCAAATGATTAAATGTTTAAATGTTTAATGTTTAAATGTTTGAATGTTTGAATGTTTGAATGTTTGAATGTTTGAATGTTTGAATGTTTGAATGTTTGAATGTTTGAATGTTTGAATGTTTGAATGTTTGAATGTTTAAATGTTCAAATGTTTAAATGTTAAATGTTTAAATGTTCAAATGTTTAAATGTTTGAATGTTTGAATGTTTGAATGTTTAATGTTTAAATGTTCAAATGTTTGAATGTTCAAATGTTTAAATGTTCAAATGTTTGAATGTTCAAATGTTTAAATGTTCAAATGTTTAAATGTTTAAATGTTAAATGTTTAAATGTTAAATGTTTAAATGTTAAATGTTTAAATGTTTAAATGTTTCAATGTTTAAATGTTTCAATGTTTAAATGTTTAAATGTTCAAATGTTTAAATGTTCAATGTTTAAATGTTTGAATGTTTGAATGTTTAAATGTTCAAATGTTTAAATGTTCAAATGTTTAAATGTTCAAATGTTTAAATGTTCAAATGTTTAAATGTTAAATGTTTAATGTTTAAATGTTCAAATGTTTAAATGTTCAAATGTTTTAATGTTTGAATGTTCAAATGTTTAAATGTTTGAATGTTTGAATGTTTAAATGTTTGAATGTTTGAATGTTTAAATGTTTAAATTTAAATGTTTAAATGTTAAATGTTTAAATGTTAAATGTTTAAATGTTAAATGTTTAAATGTTCAAATGTTTAAATGTTAAATGTTAAATGTTTAAATGTTTCAATGTTTAAATGTTTAAATGTTCAAATGTTTAAATGTTCAAATGTTTAAATGTTTCAATGTTTAAATGTTTGAATGTTTGAATGTTTGAATGTTTAATGTTTAAATGTTCAATGTTTAAATGTTTAAAGTTTAAATGTTTAAATGTTTCAATGTTTAAATGTTTGAATGTTTGAATGTTTGAATGTTTGAATGTTTGAATGTTTAAATGTTCAAATGTTTAAATGTTTAATGTTTAAATGTTTAAAGTTTAAATGTTTAAATGTTCAAATGTTTAAATGTTTAATGTTTAAATGTTAAATGTTAAATGTTTAAATGTTAAATGTTTAAATGTTCAATGTTTAAATGTTTCAATGTTTAAATGTTTAATGTTAAATGTTTAAATGTTCAATGTTTAAATGTTTAAATGTTTGAATGTTTAAATGTTCAATGTTTAAATGTTTCAATGTTTAAATGTTTCAATGTTTAAATGTTTCAATGTTTAAATGTTTCAATGTTTAAATGTTTGAATGTTTGAGTATGAAAATCTCTACAATTAATGTTCAGTAACATTTTCACCTAAAATTGAAAATAAGCTCGAAATTCGAGAAAATGTTATTATTTCAATTGTAAACTGTTGGCAACTGTTGATTCTATTAAATCATTCACTAAGAAGAGATAGAAGACTTCATGTATCTCCAGCGTTATAGTCTTGTCACCAGCTGCACCTTAGATCTTTGAATAGTAGACTTGAGATGCGCGGGAACACTAGCCTCAGGTGATCAATTCTTATAACGTTAAGGAAAGTTGTGTGAGTGCGCCACACCAGATTTTTATTAATATTATTATTTGGGTACATAAGAGAAGTCCAGAACCAATTACTTCATGCAAAATTTCCTTCTGCTAGATACTGGGTGACCCAAAAACCTCGTATTTTCGGCTCATTTTCCAGTTTTCAGCTATTTCTGCCAAATCTCGTGATCGGACAGAAAAATTTGCTTTCTCCTTTTTTGTAGAGTATGAAATTTCAAATACAATGAAATCATTCGAATCTCTCTATCTCCAATAAGTACTAAGTTATGATTTTTCAAAAATGAGTGAAATTTGAAGAAATCTTCGGATTGTTACCATCTAGATGTATAATTCAAAATCCCTCTGGGTGTATTTTTGTGCTCTACAATCTGAGATCAGATAGAGCGCTCTATCTCATACAGATTATGTTTTCTATGAGAATCACCCGTTAGATGCACTTCATTTCAGTATTTCCTAGTGGAGAGGCGCACTTAAGGACACCTCAAGGATCAAAATTTCAAACACTTATAACTTCTGACACAATGCTCAGATTTCATCGTGTTACACTTCATTCTTCTCGGCTCGTCAAGGCAGTCCAAAATCATGCATCATAAGTCAAATTCGGTCGAAAAGTGGAAAATTTATTGTTGAGTGTACTAAAGCCCATATTCCAATACACAAGAAATGTCCAATTCTATATTTCTATATTTATCTCATATTGATCAGGATTTTAGAGTTAGAAATTCAAATTCATTGAACAGTCATCTGTCATTGACAGAAAGATTGTTTATTTGTTTGTTACGTGATATTGACTGTAGCTTTTCTCTATTTTAATAACAAAAGTGCGCTCGTGCGATAGATAGAAAAATATTATTATGTACTCGAGGTGGCTGTCATTTTTGGCATTGACTGTTAGTTTATTTATACCTCAAAATTATCTTTTTGGGGGAGAGCTCGTTTGATAGGACTGTCAGTAAGTCCGGCTGATCTGATGAAGAGGATATAGACTTGTTTTGTTTTATAATAGCCTACAGTTTTTCTATCACAGTTCGGGAAGTCTAAAAAGAATTGTATTATTAAATGAGACAGGTTCTGAACCCTATTCATTAGTTCAGTTAATTTGATTCTTAAATATTAATTTCACGTCACGAAATATCAGTGATTGCCAAGTGGGAAGCCATCTTGAAAAGGTAGGTGTTTTCTTTTGTTGAGATTTATTTTCATTTCATTGCCACAAAAATTGATTCATTGCAGCAAAGCGAGTAGCCCTTATTATTGTTTATTCTAATCAGAATTTTGTTTATTATATAATAAACTCATATCATCTCAAATAATTATTTCTTTGAACCAGTAAACTTGATTGTTTGTATTATAATTTGTCTGGAAGTGTGACGAAACGTCCGACCAATCGCAGTGCATGGAAACCACCAGAGGGTTCGAGAACGCGCTTGCCATTGGTCGATGGTTCCCTGCGCCAAAACCGGAACATACTGGAATGATCTAGAAGCCCCCTGTCTCCTCCGTGTTGTTTACCAGAAGATTCCGGAAACCCATCGCCTCTGCCATCTCTCTAAAGACCTCATCCATAGCACTATTGATTAATGGGTGTCTTTTGTAATAGAATGTAAGTCGGTGTAACTAATGGCTATTTTTATACTATTCCGGAACTAAGGGATGACTTTTCTATACTACATTATTGGAGCTGGAGAGACTATCTGCACCTTGATTGCGCAACTCATTCCGTTTAAATTCATTTTTGATTGAACAAAAATAAAAAAGTAGTATTTAATCTTCTGAAGTCTTCTACTGACAGCAAATAATATTGGCAAATGAAACAGCTATAGGAAACTCCATTGAGCTCTACCGCGCAATCGCTTGGCCTGATATACACCAGAGTATCTAATAATAATACAGTATTACATAAAGTGATTATTGGGGTGCGGATGTTTCATATTGAGTAGTACATAACAAATAGTGAGAGGTAGCAGTTGGAAGTGTCATAGATACAACAAACATGCAGAGTCTCGGAGGGGCAAAAATAAGAACCCAAGAGACCAGAGATGGGTGAAACTCCAGGCACAAAGGTGGGTCAAGAGGCTGATTCAAGGGTGGCCAGGTGCCTTAGGGGTAACTTTGCCACCCCTTCCTCAGCGGAAGGACCTTCAAAGAAGGCCAGGAGTAGAACTCACGTAGGTCACGAGGACTGATTTGTCTGAAGAGACTGTCAAGCATATCACACTGGATTGCGACAAGGATTGCAACCAGGAGAGAGAAACTCCTTGTTCTTGTGAAGGACATAGGTATTGGTTTGCCTAACTAACATACTACTTGGGGACACAATAAGCTTCGGTTGACGTGTGGGGTTCTTTGAACCTTTGGATGCTTGAATTCGTCCCTTCAAAATCATAAACATAATATAGATTTAAAAACAAATAGAATAGAAGTTTATGATCAATCATTATTGAAAAGATTTTTACAAAGAATATTAAATAGTGCAGGTTATTTCTGCAAGTAAATTGCAGCCATAATCATACAACAAACAAAGATACATAGCTGATATTGGAGAGCCCAGCCCCTCAAGACTAATGACTCACAAATTCCAGTACTAAAACTCCATGAATAAGGCGAAAATTCGTCGTTGTTGAGCTGGATTTGCAAACAACAGTGACCGTGAACAGTGTAAATATAATTCACATAAGTTCAAATGGTATTATTCATACTCTATCGGCCGTGCTGAGTAAAAATAGTCCAATTGAAACTCGTGGTAATCTTATTTTCACTGTTCACTGTCACTGTTGTGTGCGTTCTAGACATTTTTTTTTTTGAAGAGTGTGGAGGTATTCACTCTCACACCTCTTCCACAATCTCTGAGTGAAGCGATTAACCAACAAAGACAGTCTGTACTCGTTGACATCACTCACGTCAATTTCAGGAACCGCCAACAGAGGGCGATGAACAAGGAAATGTCCGGGAGTCAGCGCCTCGTAGTCATCAGGAGATGAAGAGAGCGCATACAACAGTCTCGAATTGAGTATCGCCTCAATTTTCACCAACAGAGTGGAAAGCTCAACAATAGTTAGGACCGAATTTCCCACTTCACGAAACAAATGGAATTTCACATTTTTAATATTAGACTCACAGATTCCATTCATGAAAGGAGCATGTGGAATATTAAAACGAAATTGGATGCTTTTAGATGACATCGCATCACAGACGTTGGATTGATTTCCTGATGATCTGAGAAATTCAACAATTTCCTTCAATTGTCGCGCAGCACCTTTGAAATTCGTCCCTTGATCACAGAATATTTCTTTAGGCAATCCACGCTGTGATGAATTTTTCAAATAGATCTCATGAGAAGAGAGAAAATTGTGATTACCTTTTAAAATGAAAGAATTTGCTAAAGGAATGGTTAGCGACCGAGCAATAAAGCCTACTTATCAGTAACTGTATATTAGATAAGAGTACCGTTCTGTACCGAATATTTTCTAGAAAATTATTCAATAAAATTATAATTATTCTGCAAATAAAGCACGAATTATTTATGAATTGCTCATTGATTTTGAGGTTACACTTTGTTTACTATCGATCAGATGTTTTTAAAACAGTTTGAACGCAGCTGACTGATTCAAAGTATTGTCAAATGTCATGCCGGTTTTCATGCAAGGTATAATATCATTCCTAAAAATTATAAAACTATCAATAAAGGACCAAGAATTTCGAATAAAAAAAATAAAATGTATGTATTATCGTTGAAATTATTTATTACTTAAGAAATTATATTATATGTCAAGTCTTATTGTAACTAACTAGGTCATAGCATGAAATTATATTATTGGTAAAAACTGCAGAAATTAATTATAACAGTCTCAAACATAATAAAAATTGTATAAGAATATTAATTTATTAATTATTACTTCAACTGAACCACATGGTAATTAAATCTCTTTGGCAAGCCTAAGCCAATCATAGTGCATAAAAATAGCACCAAGAAGGTGATCGTTTGAAAGCAACACATGTTAATCTACTATCAGACAACAAACCTGCCTTATCATATACGCTAGCACATGTACATTGTATGAGAGGAACTATGTCTAGAAGATTAAGCAGTTTTAAGAATTACATAAATTGAATTATTATTGTAATTAAAGGAATTATATTCTCTTGCTTGCCACTGACGTCATGTCTACGTCACAATCGTTCTACCAATGGCAAATTTCCATGCAAATTATTACATCGAGATTCTCAGAAGAAAGGTCTAGCCAAGAAGCTTAGAGAAAAAGACAGCACTTCCCTTTTGAAATCCTCACCGTTCAGATCTCTTTATAGTTACCAAGACCTATTTGTAAAATTTTAGTTCGATTTTATATGTTTTATTTGTGAGCCAATATTTTAGGCCAATCTATTTGTTATTTGTAAATTTATTTTCATCAATCGATAAATTTGGAAGTTTAAAGTTAAATCATCCCTTAATTAATTTGGTGAAGGAAATATTAAATTAAAATTCCCCACGTGCTGAAACCGAAGCCTGGACCCGCTGCCGATCAAACGATTTTTGATCTAAAGAAGAAAACCACGACCACCAAGGAATTTCACGTGAGTTATAAGTTTAAAGGGGCCCCAATCTACGCTTCGAAAATATTTCAGTGCAGAAAGATATAAAATTTTCTTCGTTAAATTATTGGCCATGCCGACAAGCGCTTTAGCATTTAAGAGCCTAGAATTTATCCATATAGAATTTCTAAGAATTTGTAGTTTGATTAGCTATCCTCCGCTGCCAGAACCACGACCCCGAGCATTTTAAAAAATATTTTCTCTATAATTCATTTTTTCACTATTTTTTCGAAACTGTTAAACTTTATCAATTGTAAAATTCTGTCGAATCAGGCATGGTATCATGCAAGCACAAGAACATTTTTAACTCTTTTGTCAATGCTGAATCATTATCAATCTGTAAATCAAATTCTGAATCTGCACTGTATGATCATATATTTTATTATAATATATTCCAGTTTTGTTAATTCGTTTTCTGAGTTCGATTATTTCTTGAGCCTGTCAATTATTGTGTCTGATACGTTCTATATCATCAAGAACCGATCGAATACGATCATCGAAATAATTGAATTAAGCTGGATATTGGAACAGGTCTAAGTGGATGTAGTGAGTGGGGTCAGAGCGAGATATTTATTCTTTGTCCTTACCTGCTCATATATCAGCTTTTATCTGTTACCAACCTCCACTTAGGAGCGAATACATCAATTGTACAGCAGATGCAGCCAGAGATCATATAAATTCCTACAATAGAGCTTAAAACCCGACAAGACTCTGTTCTCGAAGTATATTCTGAACGATATTTGGTCCAAATACCGTATTTTAATCCTTCAGAACTTATTAGAGACGCAGTCCCGTAAATTATCTACATCGGGATTTTTGCTCGACCTGTATGATTTTGTATGCTCATTCTTCACAGGTAATAATTTTAAGGTATCCGTATTCAGTGTTTAGCGATCGCTACACTACTTATAAAAATTTCATCATTATACAATCTGTCATTAGAAGAATCAAGGGTGAGCGAGCGTTTAGGCCTCCCGAGATTCCGACAATTGTATTGAATCTTGTAGTGAGTCAATCAGTCTGGTGTACACTCAGCGTCCACGCACGCAGTTACAAAATTTATAGCCTCTACACCATTGATTCAGTACAAGATTCACTCTACATGTGTGAAGCCTTCAAAAAAGGCACCACAACGCCTAGAAACAAAACGATAGAGAGTGTTAATAAACTCTTCGGATGAAAGACTTGTAAGCACCTCAATGTGACAAGCTTTTGTTGCCAGACAGACAAACAGTGCAAAGTATGCCTTGTACGTACGAGCTTTGCCGAATACTCTCTTTGACAGTGAAGGACCAGCTAGATCGACCGCAGCCTTCAGAAAGGGAGCACTGGGAACAACACGAGAGCTGGGGAGATCACCCATGATGGGAGCAACAGGAGTTGCATTGAATAAACGGCAACGAGTACAATTGAAAATCACATTTCTGATAACACTGTGTGCTCCAACAATCCAAAAATAACGCTGAATAAGAGCACGCACTATTCTTGGTCCAGCATGAAGATGAGAAATATGATAATACTCAATGAGGAGTTTAGTAAAATGACTATCTTTATGTATCAAACAAGGATGCTTGGCTTCATATCCTAAAGCACTATTAACCAATCTGCCACCAACACGAATCACACCATCACAATCCAAGAATACAGAAAATTTTTGGAAACTCTTATCACAAGGTTTACCCTCTTTCAATAGGTCGAGTTCATGATTGAAATGACACTTTTGAACAATTTTAACACAATAAATTTGTGCACATTTCAACTCTTGAACACTAAGTGCGCCTGATTTACAACAGACACCACTAATTGATGCTTTACAGTTATTCACGAAACGTAAAACATAAGCACAGGAACGTAACAATTTCATGTATGAGGAGAAACGTGTTATCTGAATAACAGCAGTCTCTTCAGTGATATTCAAAACAACACCTTTATTTTGTTTCACATCAGGCAGAATTTCAGTAGCAGGGTAAGTCATAGATGACAACGGCCAACATGACAATGAATTAGAACACCACGTTGGAGCATTGAACCAATCTTGCGAATTGCACAAGTTTTGGGGAGAAATGCCTCTTGAACCAACATCGGCAATATTGAAATCAGTACCAATGTGGTTCCAATCAGAAATATTATTCAACACTCACAATAGAGTCAATATTATATTCTCACAACACGATTTGCAACAAACGTTTGCAACTTGTAAGGAGGTATATGCAACCAAGATAAAACAATAGTTGAATCACTGAACAGAAACGTAGATTGAAGATTGATTTTTTCCAGTGAAGGAAGGACTGAAACATACAATCGCGAAAGCAACAACGCAGCTTGAAGCTCTAATCGAGGAATAGATAGAGTTTTCAACGACGCAACTTTAGTTTTAGCTTTCAACAGAAAGCATTTCACAGTAGATTCTGAGAACACAACTCTCAAGAAGATACAAGCACAGATTCCTTTCTGCGATGCGTCGGAAAACCCAAGTATTTGACAAAAAACGCATCGAGGAATTGAAATTGAACTTAGAGCAGGAAGCTCTCTCATCAGCTCGTTCCAGCATTCGTTGTAGTCAACATGAATCGGCGTATCCCAATCGATGTCCAACTTCCACAGCTCTTGTAAAAAACATTTCATTTTGAATATTACTGGAGCTATAAAACCGAGAGGGTCATACAGACGCGCGATAACGGACAGAACAGTGCGCTTAGAGTTTTTCTTTTGAAACTCTGGAATGGAGACTTTAATATGAAAACAATCAGTAGTTGGGTTCCACATTACGCCAAGAACTTTCAAATTTGAATTAGGCTCATCACTGATATGAAGTGGTACTTGAGTGTTTTCAGAACGAATCAAATACAAGAACTCAGGAGAATTACTGCTCCATTTATTCAACTTGATATGAGCACAGTTTAGAAGACTACAAAGTTGTGATTTTATTTCACAGATTTCTTCCAACGAATTAGCACCTGTGAGAAAATCGTCGTGATATATATCATCACGAATAGCTGCTGCTGCCATGGAAATTTATCTCCTTCATCTTTCGCCAGTTGAATGAGAGCACGTTGAGCAAGAAAACCAGACGGTTTCAAACCATATGTGATTGTTTTGAGCTCATAAACGACAATATCATCGGAAAGATCTTCACGAAACAATATGTGAAGGAAAGAACGATCTTCTTCATCAATGAGGATAGCACGATACATTTTCGTAACATCACACGTGAATACGAATGAGTGAAGTCTGAATCTAGTTAACACATCACATATGTCATTAACAATTTTGGACTGAATGAAGAACTTCATTCAACGAAATGTGACTCTTTTTAGCAGATCCATCAAATACAACACGAACCTTTGTTGTAGGTGATGACGGATTGAATACACAAAAATAAGGAATAAAATATTTACGTGGTTTTTTAGCAACTTCCATATGATCCAAAAGAAGATACTCTTCCATAAATGATATGCAATCAGATTTCAAACGAGCATCACGCAGCATACGACGCTCCAACGACAGAAAACGATTTAAAGCAACATCATGAGATTCATGAAACTTGAGTTGATTAGTGTCAACTTTGAAAGGGAGACGAACAACATATCTTCCTTCAGTATCACGCGTGTGAGTTTCAGCACAAAATGTTTCTCACAAAACTCATCATCGGGACTAGGAAATTTATGATTAGGAATTCCTTCACTTTCCCAAAACTTATGAACCAATTAATCAACGAGTTCTCAGAGGTGGGACACGTCATTAATGCAGTCAATGACTGATTAAGAAGACCGGAATGATTTGGAAATTCACCCAAAATAATGTCACCAATCACGGTAGGAATCACGCAAAACGAACACTCTTCACTAGATGAGACTTGACTATGATGACGTAATATTTTGTTGAATAACTGGCATCCCAATAGAAGATCAACGGAACGTTGTTCATAGAACACAGGATCAGCAAGGTTGAATTTTTTCAACTCATTTCGAACTGAGATAAATAGGGGGCAATGAACCAACTATTTTATCAATCACGTAAGCCTCAGCTTCTAGACGAGGGTGATTTGAGCCCTTAGGTTTCAACAAACATTTCACAACACCAGAAGAATTCCCTACAATCGAGGAATTCAAACCAGAGAAATTTTGATGACAATCATGAACAGATAAACCAAGTTTCATAACAAGATCTTTTGTGATGAAATTAGCAGTACTACCAGAATCAATCATAAACGAACACCAATAAACGAACCAGATGAATTTTTAATAACTGCTTGAGCAGTACCTAGAACAACACTCGTTTTAGGAATTAAACTAACAATTGATGACTTATCAATAACATTATCAGTGATACCACAATGCTTAGAAGAATTTGAATTCTCAACAACATTCATAGTGCTGTCAGTTTGAGTGATCGAATCAACGGATTTCGATTTCAAAGCAACTTTAGAGATGTTATCAGTAGACTTCTGATAACGAACAGGAGAATTCGAACGGCTATTATCACTACTACGAGGATAATGAAGTAATTTATTATGCATACGACCACAATAACACAACGATTTAGACTTGCATTGGTTTACAGCGTGAAATTTGGAGAAACAATTGAAACAGACTCTCAATGATTTAATAAATTCATTCCTAGCTTTTGGATCTCTTTTCAAGAAAGCAGGACATTTGAATAACGAATGATTCATTGAGTTGCAAAATGAGCATTTTGTTTCAGCACTATCATTCAATTCACAAGTATCTGAACTGCTTATATTTCGAACGCTGTTATTAGCCTGAGTAGATAAGACAACCTTTTTCTGAAAAGACTTATTTTTCGGCTTTTCGATAAATTTTTGTTCATTAACAGACGGCACATCAGATGCAGATAATTGATAAGATCTTACTCTCTTATTCACGAAGTCAATTAACTGTTGACAAGAAGGAAAGCTCTTATCAGCTACCTCGAGCTCAAACGATTCACGTGATATTTTGTCTAATTGACGAATAGCCAATGAGTACAAAATATAATCAGCCAAATCGGGAACTTTCAACGACTTCAGAGTGGTAATACTATCACCTACTTTAACAAGAAAATCTTGAAGCGATTGTAACGAAGTTTTAAATGGGATTGAACTAGTTTTCAAAATCTCATTTACGTAGTAGTTAGCTAGCACCCTATCACTTTCATAACCCTTGCATAGAGTTTTTCATGCCAAATCAAAATCACTACTTATCTGAAAAGATTTCACTACTCTGGCTGCTTCGCCTTTCAACAAAGTATGCAAAATATCGGATTTATGAACAAGGGAATAATATTTATCATCCACAATCAATGATGAAAAGATATTTTTGAATCTAGGCCAGTCTGAAATATCAGAGTCATCAAACGGTTTTATTTCAGTTGGAGGTAATATCATGTTCAAACGGGGAGAATGAGAGGTTGAAGGTGAGGGTTCACTTTTCTCCTTCGGTTTCTCATTTTTAATTTGATTCAATTTATCACGAGCATTTATTATTGCACAGGATAAATTATCAATAACGGTAAGTGATTGATATTCAGGTTCTTTAGTAGGTTCAACTTGAATAGATAATTCATTGATTTCATCTAAGAGTGCAGAATATTCTTTCACAGTATTTTCAATAGATATGCTTCTTATCAAAAATTGAGATTGAATTTTAGGATCATTGATGTCCTTCAACAGTCATCTGTCATTGACAGAAAGATTGTTTATTTGTTTGTTACGTGATATTGACTGTAGCTTTTCTCTATTTTAATAACAAAAGTGCGCTCGTGCGATAGATAGAAAAATATTATTATGTACTCGAGGTGGCTGTCATTTTTGGCATTGACTGTTAGTTTATTTAAACCTCAAAATTATCTTTTTGGGGGAGAGCTCGTTTGATAGGACTGTCAGTAAGTCCGGCTGATCTGATGAAGAGGATAGACTTGTTTTGTTTTATAATACAGTTTTTCTATCACAGTTCGGGAAGTCTAAAAAGAATTGTATCATTCAATGAGACAGGTTCTGATCCCTATTTATTAGTTCAGTTAATTTGATTCTTAAATATTAATTTCACGTCACGAAATATCAGTGATTGCCAAGTGGAAAGCCATCTTGAAAAGGTAGGTGTTTTCTTTTGTTGAGATTTATTTTCAATTTCATTGCCACAAAAATTGATTCATTGCAGCAAAGCGAGTAGCCCTTATTATTGTTTATTCTAATCAGAAATTTTGTTTATTATATAATAAACTCATATCATCTCAAATAATTATTTCTTTGAACCAGTAAACTTGATTGTTTGTATTATAATTTGTCTGGAAGTGTGGCGAAACGTCCGACCAATCGCAGTGCATGGAAACCACCAGAGGGTTCGAGAACGCGCTTGCCATTGATCGATGGTTCCCTGCGCCAAAACCGGAACATACTGGAATGATCTAGAAGCCCCCTGTCTCCTCCGTGTTGTTTACCAGAAGATTCCGGAAACCCATCGCCTCTGCCATCTCTCTAAAGACCTCATCCATAGCACTATTGATTAATGGGTGTCTTTTCTAATAGAATGTAAGTCGGTGTAACTAATGGCTATATATACTATTCCGGAACTAAGGGATGACTTTTCTATACTACATTATTGGAGCTGGAGAGACTATCTGCACCTTGATTGCGCAACTCATTCCGTTTGAATTCATTTTTGATTGAACAAAAATAAAAAAGTAGTATTTAATCTTCTGAAGTCTTCTACTGACAGCAAATAATATTGGCAAATGAAACAGCTATAGGAAACTCCATTGAGCTCTACCGCGCAATCGCTTGGCCTGATATACACCAGAGTATCTAATAATAATACAGTATTACATAAAGTGATTATTGGGGTGCGGATGTTTCATATTGAGTAGTACATAACAAATAGTGAGAGGTAGCAGTTGGAAGTGTCATAGATACAACAAACATGCAGAGTCTCGGAGGGGCAAAAATAAGAACCCAAGAGACCAGAGATGGTGAAACTCCAGGCACAAAGGTGGGTCAAGAGGCTGATTCAAGGGTGGCCAGGTGCCTTAGGGGTAACTTTGCCACCCCTTCCTCAGCGGAAGGACCTTCAAAGAAGGCCAGGAGTAGAACTCACGTAGGTCACGAGGACTGATTTGTCTGAAGAGACTGTCAAGCATATCACACTGGATTGCGACAAGGATTGCAACCAGGTGATGAATGGGATGTTAGCATAGAGAGAAACTCCTTGTTCTTGTGAAGGACATAGGTATTGGTTTGCCTAACTAACATACTACTTGGGGACACAATAAGCTTCGGTTGACGTGTGGGGTTCTTTGAACCTTTGGATGCTTGAATTCGTCCCTTCAAAAATCATAAACATAATATAGATTTAAAAACAAATAGAATAGAAGTTTATGATCAATCATTATTAAAAAGATTTTTACAAAGAATATTAAAATAGTGCAGGTTATTTCTGCAAGTAAATTGCAGCCATAATCATACAACAAACAAAGATACATAGCTGATATTGGAGAGCCCAGCCCCTCAAGACTAATGACTCACAAATTCCAGTACTAGAACTCCATGAATAAGGCGAAAAATTCGTCGTTGTTGAGCTGGATTTGCAAACAACAGTGACCGTGAACAGTGTAAATATAATTCACATAAGTTCAAATGGTATTATTCATACTCTATCGGCCGTGCTGAGTAAAAATAGTCCAATTGAAACTCGTGGTAATCTTATTTTCACTGTTCACTGTCACTGTTGTGTGCGAGTCCAGCTCTAGACATTATTTTAAACACTTGTGACCTTCTTTTGGGACCCTCTCCTAGAATTGTTGTTGAACGCCACCACAAAGCCAACGAACAGCACCCCCCCCCCCCCCACAACCATCACCAAGTGTTTCAATACCACAACAGTTTGCGTTAGACTCCCCCCTGGTTGAAAGTTTCAGTTTAAGTGTGTCAATTCCAGATCATAACACAATTTTCAATGAATTCAATGGTATCATTGACGAATAATGAGAGAAGAAACCTCCAGGACAACTGGTCAGGAGAACTATTTGTGATGTCGCTACAAGGAAGCCATCCGGAGAGAAATTCATACCATTTCACAAGCAATTTTATTATGAGTTGCAATACGTTATCTCTAGGTCATGAGTGACTTATTATTTGTAATCCCATCTACGGAATTTTATATTTGATACCTAGTTTTTGTGATCATAGAAGAATTTGAAGTTCATAGAATACATGGTATAAGGAGAATTAGGTCAAGAAGTTTATCAACAATAAGGAAATGATAAGGAATTTATGGGCTTTTAAAAAGCATGCTGGGGATCCCAGAAGACTCTATAGAGAGAGGTTTGAACACCAATATTTATTTTGGAGAAGACTCGATATGGTCTCTCCACATATCACTCCGGATGGGGCATTTGAAAATCTAATCTAGTTTCAATAACCTTGTCTCTAAAAAGTTTATTTCTTGAGAAGAAGACCTCTGGAAATCCTGAATAGTCTAATTCTTTCGTACCGTATTGGAAGACTCAATTATTATAATTTTGAGGTTAACAATAGCCAATTCCACTTCCACTATTATAAAAAGTAATCAAACCTCAAAACAAGACTTGATCGGCCATATCGAGGCTAAATGCTGCAATATTCATCACATCTTTCTTATATACAGATTATATACAGCACTCATTTGGAACTATCAGGTAACCCGTGCTCCTCAATTGTCTATTAAAACTTGACAAACTGAAAACTTGACGTAATGAAATTTTGAAGAATTGAAATTGGGTCTATGCCCTATTTTAACCATCATCGGTTAATTAAGAATCTGTAAAATTTCAAGTTAATCAGTCCAGTAGTTCAGACGCGATCATGCGTCAAACATAATTTTCCTATCCCTTACGTGCGTCAAACATAATTTTCCTATCCCTTACGTGAATAAGCCAGTTCTTTACTTTACTATAGATATATAGTTAACGACTGCAAGAGACAGAAAACTGTGGAACAGAATAGAATCTATGACAGAAACAGAGGAGCCGCATGACCACCTTCGTATTTAAAAAAAAATTGTATCCAAGATGGCGAATCAGATTTTTAAAGTCATAGTAAAGTAGTATTTCAAATTTGAGTAGGATCCTAAATCACACCCACCTTCAAATTACCCTTGTGTATGAAATATTAAGCCGTTCTCGGACTTTTCACCCACTCTGTATCTTCAACTTCTAGTTTCTGTACAAATACGGATATAATCAACTTTTGAAAAGTGAAATAATGCGCGTGTTCTTGGCGCTCAAGTTTCTACGCAGCTTGAGAATAACTATTGAGTGGGGGGAAAATTGATAGCTTTCCACTAAAATATAAGTTTGTTCGACTAAATTCTTAGGCGCAATGCAAACAGAGGAGACGCGTTGCATGAATCATATTTCATGAGATGCGTTTCATATACGCATGCACACCAATAGAATGTATCACTTAGGATTCACGAAGAATATTACTGTGATTCTGTCGTGGTGATTGGTGAAAGCAGAAAAGTGTGACAAACGAAAGTTCTGGGTCAACCCCTTGATCAGGGATTGGCAGTACAACTGTATGTGCATTATTCTTAATATTTTTATTATAATCTTTTAGCCATTTTTCGATCGTCTGTTGAAGCTATTTGCTCCACTAATAACAAAACACGATACCAACTACATGTAGCTTTGAGTGGGAAAGAAAAACTGGAGAAATTCCATCAAAAATTTATTGGGGGGCTCTCTCATTCTCGATTAATTTTTCATCAACATCCTGGATTTTTTAGATTGAAACAAGTCGTGATATTGATTAAATTACATGATTAACTCAGTTCGATTGAATTTCAAGTGGTTTTAGATACGGAATACTATAGGTTTTTCACTAAAATTTTGGATACTTCAACATTATTTCAGTTTGTTGTGAATTTTTGAAACCGCAAAGTATTGTCATAATCAACTTGTACTGAAACGCCGGATGCTTTGTTTACACAGTTTGTGGAAGTCCCATTAAAACATTGACGTCATTACAAATGATCAATAATATTATTCTGATTGGTGTAATTGTTGAAGAAACTTGACTATAAATTGTCGTTGGCCATTGACTGTTTAACAGATCTAATAGTTTCAGTTCAAGATGAAAGTATCAATTATTTTCTCCACTATTATAATATTTTCGACTCATGCGATTGCAGTAAGTTATTTTAATTTTGAAATAGTATTATAAATTTCCTAGAATAGAATATCGAAGATATCACTATGATTAACTAATCTATATCTATAAAAGGCTAAGCCCCTATAGACTGAAATCACACCACAGCCCAAACTACTGAGCCTAAAAACTTAAAATTTTGCACAAATGTTTATGGTAGCCTCAAAACATCAACTAAGAAAGGATTTTCACAATTTTTCCCCCCTGAGGGAGCTGGGGCCCCCCAAAAATTTTGTAATGTTTAACCCTAAAGAGACACACTGGGGTGTTTCACACCCCGGGGATTTTTTCTTCTGTTCTGCAGTTGACAATATTAAACAGATGAGAATTTTTGCCTAGTCTAAATTAGGTTTGAAGCATTGTCAACTGCTCTCCACCACTTCCAGTCAGTAATAGAATTCTACAAGGTCACCAGCTCATCTTGTTTTTCGTTTGGGGTGTCTAACACCTCAGAGTGTCTTTTACGTAGGACTTTTATCAAATACTTTTTTACAAAGATTTACTTGTATTGACCACTACGAATGTGGTATGGGATGATGGATCAGATTGGAATAAATGCTATGATTCTCTACAACTTGAGGTTCAAAACAATAAAATGAAGAGACGTGAGCTTTTGATGAAGTATGAAGTTGTCATTGGCAATGATCAATCATTCCTTCAAACCAGATTAGGAGCTCCAACACTCAGGCGGAACATACGTACTTCTAAAATTAGTATAAATATTGATAAGCAGTGCTTTACTTCCGATTTCTGTATGCACTTGGAACAAAAATGATTGAGAAATGATGAAGTATGGGCTAAGTACTTTTTTCTTCATATTTTTCAAACAAACATGCAAAATTAAATTTGGGTGTTCAACACCCCAGTGTGTCCACTGTGTTAGCATAAAGTAAGTGTGTCTCTGTAGGGTTAACCGCTCATTGCACAGCAAAGTCATGAAGAACTTTCTTGTTCAGCTACGAAACAATATTAGATCTATTCAGAAAAATACCGATCAGGAGCACAGGGGGGTTGAGGAGAGGGATTTTTTCGAAAATTTTGATGTAAAATCACACCAAAGCTCAAACTATGATAATTGGCCTTCAGACTCAAAACTTTGCACAAATATTATTCAATCATGCTAGACGCGCACTAAGAACGGATTTTGAGATATTTTCACTCCAAGGATTTCAAAAAATGGAAAAGGATCCTACTAAGTAAGGTTATGAACATGGTAAGGTGAACGTCATATTATGGAACTGAGATAATTGACACATGATATTCTAACATATGTTTTAATCATTGGAAAGCTTAAAATAATCTCATGAATCAGCTGATCGAATTGATTTTTTGTTAATCGAGAGCGCAAGCTTGCCACGTGTGTATTCCATTGTTGTATGCTTGGCCAGTTCGGTTTGCGCCTTCTATCAGCTGTATAATTATGGAGTCTCATACATTCCGATTAGAAAAGAGCACATAGATTTTCTTTGGTTAGGAGTTTGTTGATGATTCTTTTTTCAAATTCAAATTTTATTGCCATCAAAAATCACATTGAAAACTTTTTTAATGGACAACAAGATTACAAAAACAAAATGTCAAACATATACCTACATTGTTTTATTTGTAGCACGGCCAGAAGAAGACAAACTTAAGTAGGCTACTAGCCGTGAGTTCATTCAATATAACTTATAAATATGTATTTTTTGTTAATATTTTGTAAATGAAAAGGACGAGTTGATGAGAGATGTGAGTAACTCCTTATATTTGATCCGTTATTGTAGTAGTCGGGGTCACTGCAATCAAATTTTTTTTCCGTGGCTAATAAATTTCATGCGTATTGATTGTCCTTAATGTATCCAGTCAAGACAGTGTCCATAATGGAAGTGATTGAACTTCTCAAAATTAATGGCTTACTGGTCCCTCATAAAATTTATAGTATTCCTTGTGATTGGATGAGCCTGTCTTTTTTCAGCGTTGACTATTAATAATAAAGCTTTATTTATAAATAGCTTACCCGGCGAACTTCGTACCGCCATGAAGTCAATGTATCTCATGTCACACTTGACTTTATTTGGTGAATTATGAAATTTATCTGACAATCAATATTTTTATCTACAACTCAAAACGGACTTCCCATGTGCTTAGTCATGCAGCATTCATTATTCCGAAAACATATTGTTTTCAATCTATTGATAGTAATATAACATCAGTAAAGTGTTGAATTAAAAAAAATAGACACGGTGGGTTAAATCAGTGTTTCACAGATGAATTGAATGTTTTCATAGTTGTTGATTGTCAATAGATGGTCCAGGTGGTCCAGGAAATATGCGATGTACGATGAATCACACAGAATTCCATATTCTTCACAGAATTCCATATTCTTTCCATCTTCCATTTAAGGATGAATATAAGTTAAGCTAAATTTAAAAAAAATGTAAACTATTCTGTCATTCTTCAGTAATTGATGGATGCAATATGAACAACTCTCTTTCATGAGGTAAATAATTTTTTTAAACATTTTCCGGTTTCCTCAGATAGGGGAGTGATAAATATTATTTGTGTAGGTCTTCTAAGGAACCATCATCTACAGCTGGTACTAATCAACTACACTTCAACTCCAAACTACCGTTTTAACCTTCCGGTAGTCGCGCCCTTCTCAATCACACGAGCAGTCGAGTGTTGTATTTTGCACAACATCCAATTTTCCAAGTGTTATGTACTCTGTTTACTGTCAAAACATATTAAATTGTATAATTACTTTTTCCATCTTCTTGGATTATTTTACGCCTATGAACATTTGATGATAACCATTTCATAGCCCAATAAGGTACATCAAGCAAATCCATTAATTCTGTGTTATTGGTTCGTTTACAGTCCCCGTATACAGTCTTTCCCTATCTTATGCACAGTGCGACTTATGCACAGTCGCGACTAAATGACACCTAAAGCACAGAATAGATACAGAATGGAAACTGTCAATCAAAAGCCTATCCAACCGATGTTTTTTACATGGCACAAATACTAGAAACGTCACGTGACCTTAGAAAGTTCCAATCCTGGTCTTTTGATTGGCTCGTGGCAGTGAACGAGATCAATTGATCCGGATCAGTAAAGTGGTCCGAACCTCCCATCAATACTATTACAATATTACAATGCGGAACTTCCTAACAAGATGGCGGATTTTTGTGCCAGTACCCGAGTTTCCATACTGTGCCTAAAGACTGAACCATTGCTCGGTTGATACTGCGACTGGGTCGATGTCGAATGAGGCGGGTCGAGTCAAACGGGGCAAACGACAGAAGAGTCCTGCGACAGTCGAGATCAGCGACGGTAGAGGATTCCTGAAAAAGAGGCCTCAAATGTCGCCTGCGTTAGGCGACAGTTGAGGCCTCTCTAATTATTTTTGTACAGCCCCGACAGTCGAGACCTGCGACCGTAGAGGACTCCTAAAAAAGAGGCCTCAACTGTCGCCTGCGCTAGGCTCTCCAGAATGGCAGATAGCACCAAAAGAATTATCATTCAATTAGTATGGATTTACCAGCAATTGAATAATATTATATCTCATTATTCCTTCCATCTTATGAATAAGTATTGCAACTTAACAACTGTAAATATACCTTAGTTGCTTCTTCAAAAAAAACGAAATTTTCAAACTCGTAAATACCTTTTTGATACTTGGATGTCAAATTCTCAGTACATTATAGATGTATGATATTATTCTACAAATCAATATTCTGTTTCAAATCAATATCTTTTATCAATCACACACATTCACATTTTAAATTTCCATGATCTATAGATTTCCTTGATGACAAAATACTCAGTGGAGTGATGGGGGGAAAGTTTTGGAATGCATAGGTGACTCATTCACTGACACCACTCCATTCCATATTTTTGTGCAGCAAAAAAACTGATACTATTGTACTTTTTACAACAGAGTGACTGCAGAGGCTAATACCAGTACACAATTTATCACAGAGTGACATGTTTATTACAGCTGTTAACTTTAGATGCTAAAAAAAATTAAGAATTTAAAAATCTGGTCAGCCATATTGAATGCAACTTAATCTTTTAATGAGAAGGTGGTCTTGCAAAACATGATTTCGATACAGAATGTCAAGAAAAAAAGAATGGCGAAAACGGCATATCGATATCTCAAACCGTTTCGAAGATATTCACATTATTAATCAATACTATTCAAAGAAGAAAAGTAAGAAAAAAGGCCGAAAACGGCTTAGTATCCTTAAAAAATGTGATTCCAAGGTTGGTGTGATTGAAAATCCTACTCAATTTGAAAATACTACTTTGCAATGACTTTAGAAATCTGGTCCGCCATCTTGGATCGGCCATTTTGAATTCAACTTTATTTTATCTATATATATAAAAGCGAAATGGCACTCACTCACTGACTGACTGACTGACTGACTGACTCACTCACTCACTCGCAGAACTAAAAATCTACCGGACCAAATATTTAATGAAATAAAGTTGCATTCAAAATTGCAGATCCAAGATGACTGACCAGATTTCTAGCATAGGTGACTCATCCACTGACACCACTCCATTCAATAGTTCTGTGCAGCAAAAAAACTGCTACTATTGTACTTTTGACAACAGAGCGACTGCAGAGGCTAATACCAGTATACAATTCATCACAGAGTGACATGTTTATTACAGCTGTTAACTTCAGATGCTAAAAAAATTAAGACTTCTTGGATCCGCCATATTGAATGCAACTTAATTTTTAATGAGAGGGTGGTCATGCAATACATGAGTTCGATACGAAATTTTAAGAAAAAATGAATGGTGAAGGCCGCACATCGATATCTCAGACCGTTTTAAAGATATTTATATTATTAATTAATACCACGTATTATCTATATAAATAAAAGTCGAGCCTCAAATTTTGACTTTCAATGACTTTTTCATGTGTGCACCGAATTTGATGATTTTTTTCAGTTTTGTTCGTTATGTTAAGGACTAGGTTTGGTTTATGGTCTATCAAATTTATAATTCGACTTCAGGACTCTCTCCCACAGTCCTTCAAAGTTTGCATGTAATCCTTATGAGAGAATATTTTGTGAGCTGGCCACACACAGAAATAAAAATCAGGTGTTATAATCATTGCGTCATCCACCAGCCGTCGGTATAGTAGATCTGTTTTTCTTTCTCTTTCTACTAATTCACAAAATTTTAATTCTTGATAATGCCGCGGTACGAACGACGTCCAAACTTGGGTCGTTGAACTCGAAATGCTGTAAATTAAGAATATGCACGGGAAAATCAGCAGCAAGAAGAATTCCCGGCAAGCAGCATTCAACTATAACTGAAAATACAAACTGCTGCACAACTAACTGAGCACATGAGAAGTTCATAAATGTAAATACTGATTGTTGGATAATTTTCATGAAAATATAATGCATCATATCAAGCTAAGGCTAAGCACATCTGAGGAGGCGCGGCTTGGTGATACAAAGTGTTGATCTTATTGAGATTGCCTTATCACACCGCTCCACGCGATGCCCGATTCAATGTGTGTGAGTTATTCCATTCAAACCAATAAGCACCTGAATGCAAAATGCTGCATCGCGCCTCCTCAGGTGTGCATCCAGCTAAAGTTTGTCATGAGATCTATTAACTATTTGGCGGTACGAAGTTCACCGGGCCAGCCGGTGTATTATGTATTTCATTTCTGATTTGCATGGTATTGATTTATAATGTGAATATCTTCTAAACGGTTTGAGATATCGGTGTGCAGTTTTCATCATTCATTTTGTCTTGAAATTCCGTATTGAATCCATTTATCGTATGACAACCTTCCTATTTGAAAAAATACAGTTGCATTCAACATGTCGGATCCAAGATGACGGACCAGATTTTTAAAGTCATGGTAAAGTAGTATTTTCAAATTGAGTAGGATTCCCAATCACACCAACCTTGGAATCACATTTTTTTATGAGATACTAATCCGTTCTCGACTCCAGCAGACTCCAGCAGATGTTCAGATCAATTTTAGCTCATATATTAGACCTTTTTATGTTATATTAAACAATTTGTTCATCTTTCTATGTATTTTTAGGCTGGCAGCGATGATAAATCAGATACTGAAGTTACATTTTCCGTAGACGACTTTCCTTACATCATTTACGATCTACCACAAATCACATGGCTAGATGTTTCCACAAACCTTGAAAACTTGAAAGACGAAAAGCTGAACCGACTCATTGAAGAAAACAGAAAACTTCTCGAAAACGTCGTATTGGCAAACGTTGTACGTGGCTTGATAGTTCAGCATTGCTTTGCACGTCATTTCGCAAATGATTACACACCAGAAGAACTGAGTCTGATGAAAACTGCTATCAAAACTGGTCTGGAAATAAGTAAGACCAGAGTTCAGAGTGAGGGGTCAGGTAGTGATGATGAAGCGTCAGTGGCCCTTTTGAAAGCCACTTTTGAACAGATGAAAACTGTCTTCAAGACAAGAGTAAGAGAAGACAGCCTGGTATCTAAAATGCTGGATAATGCTAAATATGCGATTCGGGTTCAGGTCATGGAGTATATCATAGTCAGCCTGTCCAACACACAGATCGCTTATTTCTTGTCTGAGTTATTCACCTTGATGGACAATGGCCGACCTAATGATCCAAGTTTTTTCATCCAGGCCATAGTCTCGAAGAATCAAGTTGATGATATTCAACAGGTAACTGGTCATAAACTTTCACTGTTTTATAAATTTATCATCCCTATAGTCCGGCTTCTTATGGCTCGAAAACACGGTTTCGTGGGCACTTTGTGGAGATGGAAACAGACCCAAATATTCTGATTCTAGGGTATCTCAGGATGACCGAACTACTTGATGCGCATTTGAGAGTCGCTACTGAGCCGCGTGATGGCCGATTAAAAATGGCGGATCCAGCATTAATTAAAACGGTTATAGAATGGTTACAATCCATGATAGAGACCTTAAGTAAATAGAATAACAATGATACAAATATTCTACAACACAGTCTCAGTAATAGTAGGTTATGTTCACTGTGAATACATTTACAGAGTGGAAAGTGAAATTTCGTCCCCAAAGATTGTATGTTCCGAGTTTTTGAAACTGAATTGATCATGTAGAGAGTAATTCAAATGAGTGTTATATCTCACTTACCAGTTTTCAGTTTTAGGTTACTCATTCATTTTGTTTTTAGGTTAGTTGACAATTTTTATTTCTGTCAGCTGTTGTTGTGTTCTGGTGTCTGCATCCCACTGCCTTTTGTATTCAGTTGAGATTTCATGGCCGCTTGCAGTTTCGGTTTAATTGTCTCAATTTTGTCTTTTAGATATTGTTATAGATAAATAATCTATATTAATTTTTTGTAATCATTTTCAATTATATTTCACATATGGATTATCTTTCATTATATCAGTATTCTCGTCAGTATATATTTTGGCAGTATTTGTGAGTCACGTTGTCACTTCCTCCATGCTTTTTTGATTGAGCTACAACATTGTTCTTCGTCTTCCTTCCTGTTCTTGTTCACTTACTATTCGAAGTCCCAAATCTTTCTTCAAAGCTTCAAGTATTTTGATGGAGTATGGTTACTGTTAGCATTGATTTCAATAGATCAATTTGAGCTACACGTCTTGCCATTGACCGATTCAAAACAGATTCAAAAACATCAATTCATTAGTTCATGATTTATCTCAACTCCAAGTTTCCATGTGCGTCACAACCTTTCAGTGTACAACTTTTCTATCAGTGTTGAGACCTCTTCATTCATTCATTTTCCAATCCAAATTCATCTTATGTTTTCTAGCTTGCAATTCTGGATCTTTGCAATGCTACTCATTGAAAAATTGGTTTCTTTTTTCACTCTGCTACTGTACGTTCAGATTCCATCTCGCCATAGCCTTTGGAGGGCTTCGTCAGAGCTTCATCGGTTTCTTACAATAGTGAGGGGTTCACTGTTGTCAGCCCAGATTCATCTTGGAGTCTTGCTGGTCTCCAAAAACTTGTTTTGAGGGTCTCATCCTGATCTGCACCTGCGCGGACACGCTGGTGCTTGTCTTTGCCTGCTGTTGTTTCGACCTTTCTGAGCTAAGTCCTTTTTTTTGCCTTTTTGAGCTAAGTCTCTAAACATTTTTTCTTGTTTCCAATTTCAATATTTTCAATTTTCCAATATCATGATATTGATATTCCCACACCACTTCAATAATATTGTAGTAAGATATTCACTTTGGTTATAGATCTTGTGCCATCTCTTCTAAATTGAATATTTCGAGTTTAAAGTATATTTGCTCTTCCTTCCCAGACTTGTCTCTATCTATCAATAATATTAATCAGTGAATCTTTCTAATTGAGTCTTTTCCACTTATTTCAAAGTCTTCATTTTTTATTGGTGATTGTGTCCTTTTGGTTTTTACAATTGATAATAATTAGTTATCTCCATAATAAATAATTGTTAATTGCTTTCCAATTATTAATTTACATATAAATGTATTTTCATTTCAATTTCTAAAAGTTTGAATAGTCTCAAACTCATTCGATTATTCTAGCTATCTATCAAGTTTTAATCTCATGAACATCCAAGTTCATATTGTCATATTGATATAAGCACATTGGAATCCCCTCCTTACAAATTTATATGTGGATTTTGTTAGTTTCTAATTACCATACTACATCTCATAACCTACAAATTCACCCTTTATACAGTCCACTCTCTTACTTGAACAAATTTCAGAATGAGATTAATATCTAGAACATTATATTTTGTGTAGTTAAGGAAAGAATACACCACAGTATCCCTGCTTGTCGTGAGAGGCGACTAAAAGGGAACCCTCTCCTTCCAGATCCCTTATTCCCATACCTTTTTCCCTCTTCAACATTCTCTGGATCCTTTCCTCGTTGGAATGACCATTTTCTATTGACTTTGCTTTGTGTCATTCTTTCTTTACTCATCTTTTAACTTACTGTCTGGCCTTCCTTGGTCAAGTTCTTTCATTTCAAGCCCTGGTCCCTCAATCAAAATTTGGGGACAAGGGGCTTATTTTCCTTTCTCATTCATTTTTCAACATAGATCAGCCAACGGTCCTGAAGGCAGATGATGACTCAGCTAGTCACAATGGCAGAAGGAGCGGAAGAACCAGACTGGTCCTCCTAAAGGGGGTTCTGGCGTTAGGTGTTAACAATCTAGCACAGGCAAAAATCTAAAGGTTGACAATATGGGTAGCAAAACCAAAAATTAACCCTTGGTGACAATCCACACCTCTTCAAGGGGGAGCCTTCATTCGGATATGGGGGAAGGCAGTGATGCTCAAAATATTGGAAACCTCTTTAAAGATTTTAGTCGAGGGAGTCCATGCAAGAAACGGAAAAAGCAACATAGTAAGCTTATATTAGGAACTTGGAATGTACAAGGTTGGAAGAATAAAGTATTAGAAGTCACTCGAGAATTCCACAAAATGAAAATAGATATACTGGTGACTAGCGAAATGAAAAAGAACAGTAGTGGTTGTGAAGAGGTGGAGGATGCATTGATTTTTTTGAGTGGAGTAGATACAGATCAGAGAACCAAAGCTGAAATAGGTATGCTTATCCAGAAAAAAACTTAGAAGATTCATCAGGTCATGGAATCCAATTAGTGAGTGGATAATTGAAGTAGAGCTGGAAATTTATGGCAGAGAGATAGTAATCCTGGGAGTATATGGTCCTAATGATGACAGTCAAATTCAAGATAAAGAAATTTTCTTGAATGCCTGAGAGAAAACATTTAAAAAATAAATAAATGAAAAGAAATCATCTTAGCAGGTGATTTCAATGGAAGAACAGGCAAGAGGATTGATGACTCAGTTGTTGGCAGCTTTGGAGAGGACAACCTAAATGACAATGGAGGAAAACTTATAGAGCTCTGTGAACTACAAGGGTTGAGAATACTCAATGGTTTTTACAGGTATACAGAAATCCATAGGTTCACTTGGACACAAGCAACTCGCAAGCTTAAAACAATCATAGACCACATCATAATGAAGCAGAGAAACTCAATATGCGTGAAAGATGTACATGATAAAAGAGGGCCAGAATGTGGATCGGATCACCAATTTCTCTGGTCAAAGCTAGAATTTAAATGGGATGGTTGTAAATCCAATAGTGGAGAAATTCCTAATGTTTCGGAAACAGGGGCTGCAAAAGAGAGAGCAAGAAAATATAAGTTGGATTTACTGCAAGATGACACTATAAAAGATCTTTATCAAAGAAGAATGGACCAAAAACTAGTGGAATTCAGGTTTGAAAGCCAAGAAAAATCTTCTTCTTCAAGTGCCTATCCGTTCAGGATGTTGGCTATCAGCATGGCTATCTTGATTTTGTTGGTTGCAATTCGGAAGAGTTCTACTGATGTTTTACCAAACCACTTCCTCAGATTTGCCAACCAAGATATTCTTCTTCGACCCGGTTTTCTCTTGCTGTTTATCTTGCCTTGAAGGATCTCTTGGAGTAGCCCGTACCTTTCTGTGTTCCTCATTATATGTCCGAGGTATTGGAACTTCCGTCATTTTATGGTGTTTACCAACTCTGCTCCCTTTCTCATGCGCTGTAGTACTTCTGCATTTGTGACTTTTTGTGTCCAAGATATCCTTAAAATTCTTCTGTAAAGCCATTGTTTGAATGCTTCAAGTCTCCTGGTGATGACTTCTCTAAACAGAGAAAATGTAGCAATGCATGAGTCGGAGCTTCATTTCTCATGACAAATTGTGGGATTTGAAGAGTAAGCTCATTTCAACAAACACTGAATGGGCTTTTTCGATGTGACACCAGATTTCTTGAGAGTTATCCCACTTCTCATTAATAATTGTTCCTAGATAATCGTACTGCTTCACTCTTTCTACTTTAATTCGATCGATGTGAAGTTGAAGTTTTGTTTTCTTTGTGTTTATTTCTAAACCATACTGTGAGCTTATTCTTGTTACACTGTCCATCAACTGTTGTAATCCTTCAAGACTATCTGCAAACATGATGAAATCATCAGCATATCGTATATTATTCAAATTTGCACCATTTATCATGATTCCTTCTTCCATATCACTGAGTGCTTCTCGAAAAATAAACTCAGGAGAAAAATAAACAAAATAGGAGACAAAATACTACGCACCCCTCTCAATATTTTCACTTCATCAGTGTGGCTGCCATCAACTCTCAAAAGACAAAATACTACCCTGACGCACCCCTCTCAATATTTCCACTCCATCAGTGTGGCTGCCATCGACTCTCAAAACTGCTGTCTGATTCCAGTACAAGTTTGCAAGTTTTCAAGTCTTTGTTATTCATTTCTATTGCCTTGAGTATGTCAATCACTTTAACATGTTCAACCCTGTCAAAAGCCTTCTCATAATCAATCAAGCACGCGAATACATCACAACAACTGACATCTCTGCACCTTTGGAGCAATACTTGAACACTAAATAGAGCCTCTCTTGTTCCAAAAGCATTCACAAACCCAAATTGGTTGGTGAAATCTGCTCTTCACGAAGCCTATATATCCTTCTGTGAATTATTTTGAGGAATATCTTCAAGAGATGTCTCATCGAACTGATAGTCCTGAGGTCGCCACAAGTTTTAGAACTTGCTTTTTTGGGAAGTGTGACAAATTCTGACTTCAACCAATCTTCTGGAATTACTCCTGATGAGTGAATTTTATTGAATATTTTATTCAGCTATTCAGCATAATATGACTGCTCGTACTTCCTTAACAAGGATTTCTGGCCCTTCTCCTACAAATGTATTATGTTCTTCTCTAACATCATGGAAAAGCTTCTCCAGATATGATTTCCATAACTCCTTCTTCTTATCAGTATCAATGATGGTATCTCCTGCTTTATTTACCAGAACTTTAAAATTCTTTTTATTGTATTTTTCTATTACTTCGCGGACTTTCTTGTGAACGTTGAAATCATCATGCTTGCTCTGATGGCATTCGATATCACAGCAATTCCCCAGTAGTTCCCTCTCCTTTGCCATCCTAATTTCCTTCCTCATAATGTATTGTATTCGTTCATATCCTGTCGCATTCCCTTTATTCAACCTTCTTTCCTCCATCAAGTCCTGAATTTCTGTTGTCATCCGAGATTTCTTCTTGATTCTTTCGGGCTCAATAGCTCCTTCTTAACAGATTCTACAGCTTTCTGAATTTTTTTGAGTTCTGTGTCAACATTATCACAATCATTTTGTTGGATTTGTGCATGGAGCATTCTTGATGCTGCTTCCTTAGCAAATGGGACATTAAATTTTTGCAAGTCATAGTTCAGTGTTCTCTTTTTTTGGACCTTTTTAAATTTTAATTTAAATGTACCTATCAAGGGACAATGATCGGATCCTATGTCAGCTCCTGGATAAGTTTTCAGCTGACAACTATTTCTGAACCTCTTATTAAGGAACAGGTAGTCAATTTGATTTATGACCACATTTCCCGGTTTATCCATAGATGACTTCCAGGTATACAATCTTCTTGGTGGAAGTTTAAACCAAGTGTTCATCACTACAAAATTGTTTGATGAAGCAAACTCCTCAAGCATATCACCTCTTTTGTTTCTGTCCCCCAATCCAAATGGTCCAACAACATCTGACATGCGACCTTCTCCTAATTTTGAATTGATGTCACCCATTATAATATCAATTTCATGTTTCCTCAGTCCTTGTGATATGTTATTGATTGTTGTGTACATATTTTCCACTTCCTGATCTTCAATATCGAGTGTGAGGGCATATATTTGAATAATATTTATATAAACTGGGCTCGCTTTCATTTCAATAAGTACCACTCTTTCTGATATAGGTGTAAAGGTTTTTACGCATTTGGTTACTCCATTACTCAAAATGAGACCCACGCCATGTTCATGTTTTCCATCTGCACTACTCAAATAAAGCACTCTATAATCATCAATGTAGAAGAAATCTACAATCACATAAAGCAATGCATACATCAAGAAGCAATAGAGGCGTTAGGAGAGAAAGATGGAGGTCAAAGGAAGTATAAGCACAACTTAAGTGAGATGATAAAAAAGCAAGAAATAAATAATAAAGAAGTGCTTTATGAGAGATGATTGAATACAAAAAGTTCAGGACCTGCAGGAGTATTTAGAGAAAAATAGAGAGGGTGAAAGGTTGATAGTGCAAGAAATGAACAATGAGTGGGAAAAAAATGTTCACAAATAGATCAGTATATTGGAGGTGCAAGAAGCTCAGAATCCTGGAAAGTATTGAAAACCCTTCGAACCAATAGGAAAGAAAAAATCACTGTTACCAAAATCAAGCCTACAGAGTGGGGAAGATATTACAAAAACTTGCTCACAGAATCAAGGAGAGTTTCTTGGTGATAGTGTAATTCCTGAAGTTCAGGAACAGCGAGAGATTCTAGTATTGCAGGAGGAAGTGGGGAAGGCTATACAAACTTTAAAAAACAATAAATCTGCACGACCAGGAAGCATCAGTCCAGAACTGATCAAGTGTGGATCTAAAAAGCTGTTCAGAATCTTGACAGTGCTTTTCCAGAGTCATTGATGGGGAGGAGGCGCCAGGAGAATGGAAAACAGTGCATATGACTTCCATATTCAAGAAAGGCAACAGGAATAGGTGTGAAAACTACAGAGGTATTGCCGTTTTTTCAGCTATGGCCAGAGTGTATGGGAAAATTCTGAAAATAAAGCTGGAGAAGGAAATAGAAGGGAAATTGGGGTGTGAGCAGGCAGGCTTTTCGGCGGGTAAATCATGCATAGATCATATATATACTCTGCAGCAGATCATTCAGAAGAAGTATGCAAAAGACAGATCAGTGCATCTTGCTTTTGTGGACCTTAGGAAAGCCTATGATACAGTGCCTCGAAAAAGACTTTGGAAAGCGATGGAAAACCTTGAAATACCTCGATATTCAATGCCACAATGAAACTATATGACGGGAACAGGATTGGTGAAAGCTTGACACATCCATTTGAAACATCAAAAGGTTTGTTGCAGGGTTGCAGCTCATCTACAACTCTGTTCAAGATCTTTCAGGAGATACCTTACGGACATGGAAGAGAAAGTGTCAAGGAATGGGAATACTCATCAGAGGAGAGAACCTTTACACCCTTTGTTTCGCAGATGACCAGGTTGTGATTGCTCATGATGAGGAAACTTAAGGAAGAGTTTGAAAAGGCTGGTCTGGAGATAAATATAGACAAGACGGAGTATTTGCATACAAATGGGAATTCAACACAAGAGTTAACCATTGATGACAATACTGAGATAGAAGGAGCAGAAAAATTCAAATACCTTGGGTTCACTATCACGCAAAGTGGCGATTCAGAGGAAGAAATGAAGATCAGATTGGCACAGACAAGAAGTTGCATAAGGCAGTTGCACCCAATCTTATGGAGTAGAAATATCCATAAGAAAACTAAGCACAGGATATTCAATACCATCGTGAGAAGTGTAATGACTTATGGTGCAGAAGTGTGGGTGACAAACAAGAAAACAAAAAGTAAAATAAAAGCTGTTGAAATGGAGTTTTGGAGAAGGTGCTGTGCTTTGACCAGAATGGATAAAGTGAGGGATGAGGTGATCAGGGACAGAATGAAGGTGGAGTCTGATATAATTAACTTCATAGAAGACAAGAGGTTGATGTGGTATGGTCATGCCAGAGGAGCTAGTGCCAGTAAGTGGATTGCAATAGCGACAGATTGGAGTCTGCTGGGGCGGAGGAGAAGAGGAAGACCAAGAAGGTCTTGGAGGGATGAAGTGGATGAGGCTATGGTAATGAGGAATTTAAGAGATGGTGAGTGGGAAGACAGACAAGGATGGAGGAATCGGCTAAAAGAAGGAAGACAGTAAAGTACTTTAAAATCCCCATATTATATATATATATATATATATATATATATATATATATATATATATACAGAGGACACATTAAAGTTTGTAATATAATTAAAGCAGGAGACACGATATAAATAGATTGAAAACACTTAAAAACTTACATTAGAAATGGGGGAAAAGAGTCTGTGCTCGGTTGAGAAAAGAGACTCAGTCTCCGAAAATTTTCTCCATTTCTAATGTAAGTTTTTAAGTGTTTTCAATCTATTCATATTGTGTCTCCTGTTTTATATACAGGGTGTTTCAGAAGTAGTGTCGAGAATTTTAGGGTATTGTACCTGGATGCTAGGAGACTACAAATGTCATATTTGAAGTGTCCAAAACTCAGCGGTTATCCTTATAGCTGTCATTTTGTTTTTTTCACTTAAAAATTTTTATCTCAAGAACGAAATGTTGTATTGATCTGAAATTTGGTATGCATATTTATGCTATAAAGACTCAACTATAAAAAATAGAAAAAAAATTTTTCGTTGAAATTTTTAAAAATGGCGGCCATTTTAAATTTTTGATGGCGAATATCTCGAAAACCGTCCATTTTACAGAAAATTTACAAGAGACAAAAAAGTTAGCAAATTTTTTCACGATTCCAATGATACCTAATTTATTAAGATTGGTCGAAGAATAACAGAGAAATTAATTTTTTTCGTACTGCATGCATGACCACTTTTCACCATTTAAAGATCAATATTAATTGTTTAATTCCAGATGTATTTAAGATGAAGCTTTGAAACTCGGTATGGCTCCATATGGGCAAACAGATGATTTTACAATGGTTTTCAGATGATAATGTTTGTCTTGTAAAAGTATTGTTGTTTCATTAAAAGTAAAGAACCAGATGTAGCGTGAATCGCGTGATTGGACCATACATTCTTCCTAATCGTCTGAATTCTCCCACGTACATTACTTTTTTAAGAGACATACTACCAGAACTTTTGGAAGATGTGCCTCTTGCAAACAGATATAATATTTGGTTTCAACATGATGGTGCCCCTGCTCATTTCGGAAATGTTGTTACGGACTTTCTGAACATGACCTATCGTCAGCGGTGGATTGGGCGGGGTGGACCAGTACCGTGGCCCGCACGTTCACCTGACCTCAACCCTTTAGATTTTTTTTTCTGGGGCCATATGAAAGACCTTGTTTACAGCACGCCAGTAGAAAACGAAGAAGACCTTGTGGCAAGAGTGGTTGCTGCAGCAGGTGCCATTCAAGATGATGAAAATGCTTTTATAGCAGTTCGACGGTCCATGATTGAAAGGTGCAGACTGTGTAATCAAGTTGAAGGACGGCATTTTGAGCAATTGCTGCATTAGTATCAGTGAACCGATTTGAGTGAAATTAATATTTTTCAATGTAAAATAAAATTTGGAGAAAAGTTATTCTTGTATATTTCTGTAATAAGAACGGTTTTCATGAAATTATAAAAAAAATTAATATTGATCTTTAAATGGTGAAAAGTGGTCATGCATGCAGTACGAAACAAATTAATTTCTCTGTTATTCTTCGACCAATCTTAATAAATTAGGTATCATTGGAATCGTGAAAAAATTTGCTAACGTTTTTGTCTCTTGTAAATTTTCTGTAAAATGGACGGTTTTCGAGATATTCGCCATCAAAAATTTAAAATGGCCGCCATTTTGAAAAATTTCAACGAAAATTTTTTATTTTTATTTTTTATAGTTGAGTCTTTATAGCATAAATATTCATGCCAAATTTCAGATCAATACAACATTTCGTTCTTGAGATAAAAATTTTTAAGTGAAAAAAACAAAATGGCAGCTATAAGGATAACCGCTGAGTTTTGGACACTTCAAATATGACATTTGTAGTCTCCTAGCATCCAGGTACAATACCCTAAAATTCTCGACACTACTTCTGAAACACCCTGTATATAATATAACATATATATTATATATATATATATATATATATATTATATATATATATATATATATATATATATATATATATATAGCACATAACAGAAGACACTTTAAAGTTTGTAATATGAATTAAAACAGGAGACACCATATAAATAGATTGAAAACACTTAAAAACTTACATTAGAAATTGGATGAAGTGGTTCGGATATCCTGAGGTACCATAGAATCAGAATATTTGAGTCTGTTTTCATCTTCACGAAGTGCCCACGAAATCCCTTAAGTATAACCAGACCTATAGATCAGTGCCGTATTTGTTAGCTATTATATTAAAGAACGTAAAAGCAAGTTTTGATTGACTAGCAACCAATTACGTGAAACTTTCAGAAGGATCAGGAAACTGATGACTCACCATTCTGACTGGTGTTCGAAGGTTGATACAACATTCTTGAGAATCGTTTATAAGAGCCCTTTGAGCAAAGAAGATTCATGCTCAATACATACAGTAAAATCAGTTGCTTTTTGTGAGCGATGATGCCCACATAAGTCATTGGCTTGTGCTTTGGTAGAGAGAGGGGTGGGAATTGGACTAGTTTGTAGATACAGAATGTTTACTAACTCCCTACCAATACTCTATGGCATTGTTTCTGGGTAAGAAACATAATTATCTCAATATCATAGTTAAATTTCCGGAAGTCTTCAGTTAGGCCTACTTACACAGCGGCCATTTTGCTTCTTTCACTAATTATTTTTTTCTAAATAATGGTTGAACATACGAAATTGAAACTTTGCACAAACATTCATAACAACTGAACAAAGCTACAACAAAATAATGATAATTTTTAAGATTCATGAAACAAAATGGCGGCCATTTAAAATGTTGTTTCATAAAGAACTCAGAAACCCTTGTCTTTACAAGAATAATTCTTTTTAGTTAATTTAATTACCTATCGATTTTTACCTGATTGGACCAATAATAACTGAGATATGGCAGCTTAAGTGATAGGTGACCGCTGGGGGTTAGTTGCAGTGCATGCCAAGGCATGCGGCTAGTATGCCACACCAATGCAACAGTCTCCGTCTGCTTTGCATGTCATTTGTAAGCCATTTTAGATTATTTGAAACAATAATATTATTAATGTTACATAACCCTCTTAGTCTTGGTTACCTATCACTAAAGCTGCCATATATTCGTAAATACTTTTCCAATCTCAAATCAGGTACCAATCGATAGGTGATTAAATTTACTAAAAAAAGTGTTATTCTTGTGATGTTTTGTAAATCCAACGGTTTCTGAGTTATTTGAGAAACAAAATTTCAAATGGCCGCCATTTTTTTTTATAAATTAGAAAAATTATAATAATTTTTTTAGCTTTGTCTAGTTGTTATGAATGATTGTGCAGAGTTTCAATGTTCAACCATTATTTAGAAAAAAATAGTGAAAAAAGCAGAATGGCCGCAGTGTGAGTATCTGAAGACTTCCGGACAATTCAAATATTCAAATATATTCAGTTATGCTTCTTACCCAGGAACAATGCCCTGGAGTATTGGTAGAGTTCTTTAACATCCTGAACAGTTGTGTATTCCAAATTTTCAAGATTGTACTTATAGTTCTTTTCGGAGATTATATTTTCTGAAGTCATTTCTGAATAGCAGGAAATAGTCCGACTCCAGACTTCTGTGCGTTATGACGTTATTTTTTTTTTTTTAAGAATAACGCTTTGCCTCTGCTTAGCTGCAATCGGTAGAGCATGAGAATTAAAAACTATAAAATCTGGTCGTGGTTTTCTGGGATACAATTTCGCTAAAGTCTTAATAGGCTCATTCAGGAGCTCTTGCAATAATTTAATACTGATAATTAACAAATATATATGAGATTTGTACTCTATGGTATTGAGGAGTAAAATGAATGGTACACCGTAAAAAATTTGATACATATATTGAACGAATAATTTTAAAGTCAGATCAATATAGAAAATATATAGAGCAATAAAATATACAATAAAAACAAGAATAAATATATCAAGATAAAATATCACAGATCAGTACACTATTCTTCAGCTCAACAGCACGAAACTTTACCATGTGCTTTTCAATTCATTGATAATATGCATTTATTTGCATGCAGCCTTGGTATCGACTTGCTGTTGCTTGTCGATTTAGGTAATCTCACTTTATATATTAATTCATAAATCAGAGAATGATAAATTGACAAATCAAGAATTATAAATATATTAATCTCTATAATTTCCAGTAAATTTCTCAATAATAGATATATATATTTCTCAGGGTGAAAGATTCAGCACCTGATGGAAATAGATAAATCAATTTATCCAGTGAACCAGAGCTACATTTTATTATTACAAATTATACTAAAATCAATGATTGGGTGAACATTAGTATTACAAGCTTAGAATTTAATATTCTTTTAATTGGTGTACTTTTGGATATGTAAATTGACTCATTCCTATTCAATAAAGTATTTCTTACACCCTTTTAAGACTTGTGCAAGTTTTTTGTATTAATTTCTTAATATTTAAAACCTTTCCGACAAGCTAGCTTTTATTTTTATTTCACTCGAAGCACTAAGGGCGCCCTTATTTTATTTCGACTATGTATCACTCATGTGCTGGATTTTTATAAGTTGCTGGCGGCTATCCGAAATTCCTTGTAGTCCTGGATTGTTGGTGGCCGAAGTTGTCTCCTCCAAGGGATTAAATGAATATTTATATGACTTTTGCTTTAATGCAGCATCACAAAGTCTTATAGAAAATTATAATTAGATTTAAACTTCAAGTCTTTAAAAGGTACAATACAATAAAGAGTCTTATGCTCTACAAATTTTGGTGACATATTCCCTGGTAGTGTCTGGCAGGAAAGTGGGCAGTTTCTACTCTTCTTTCCACAATTTTCATTTCCGACTTGCAAATTTACATAAATTTAAATAATTTGCTACTACGCCATCTAAAGGTTCAAATAGTTCGTGCCAATCTATTAAATTATTACCTATATCATATATATGATATTTTATATGTCCTCAGGCCATATCCAATACATAAACTGAACAGTAAAAATTTACAAAATCTTATCATTTTTAGAAATATATATAAATACATTTGAATCAGCTCTCTATTGCCGCCCATCGATTACTACCATTTGATTGGTTCATGCAAATTTATTACAGTATACATGTGCCTATGAACCTCCTACTTCCTTAATGCTCTAATTTATTTTTATTTTGTGGTTTAAGTACATTTATTACATGCTATATATTTTCATAATGTTTATAGGTTGTTTCTCACTTTATAACAATTAGCCATGTGCTTTTTCAATTCCTCTAGTTGCATACCATTTAGTTACAATAAATTTCTGCCAAGGTGTCTGGCTAGATTTCACATTATGCGACTTGATCGATCATTATGTCGCCGATCAATAGATATTTTACGCCTAACCTCAAATTTTCAATACTTTATATAATATTATATAAGTAGCAAATAACTTTCTATTTCTATTCGGCTGTTCTAATTTTAGCCATGATACCTGATATTATCTAATCTTCTAAAACGTTATCGCATTTGGCGATGCTAGACTATTATTCCACTTCAGACCTATAAAATTCTTTCAAATAGGGATTTTGTTTACCCATCCGATTTTAATACATTACAGCGTTTTTTCTATGAATTCTTGTCAATATGTGCTTTTACATTCTTTATTTGTCATCGATGGTTTGCCATGGTTTTGTATCGATTTGAACAATTGTTTTTTTTCTTCTAGCGAGCTACCAGTCTTGGGAAAAAAGAAATTGGGAATTTAATGAAATATTTCGAAGGCATCCACAGAAAGATAGACGTCTATCTTGAAAAACCTCTAAGGAATGCTGAACAAATCTCTTTTCAAAATCTACTAATCTTGCAGCATTGTGTACAAAAAAAAATGACTGATACTCTAACACCACAACAGAAGGATGTCCTGAATGACGCCCGAAAAATCAAGTTGAGGAGTTTCGCGAGCCGGCTGAACACATTTATCGTCGAGATTTTCCATTATGCAAAGATCGACAGTGATCAAGATCATGTATCTTTATCTTTATCTGATATGAACTCGGACATTTTGTTTTCAGTACTACGCAGCTCAAACTCATACAATTCACTGAGTGTGGAAGATGTCGTAAAATTGGACTATATATTGTCCCTGTCGATTCACGAAAAAATCCTTATGTCAACTGTCAACAGTGCAATGTATAACCCCTTGAGTATATTGTTCTATTACATTGACAATGAGCCAGAAAAAACGAAGGTACCAATGGAAAATATTCTCATAATGGGAAAGGAAAGATAATTGAATTTTTTTCAGGATGATTCTATCTCAATTATACAGGGTTGGGCAATGAAGTATGAAGGATTTCGAGTAGCTGTTACGTACTCAAAATTACGTAGCTTAAAACTTGTTATTCTTGCTTGAGTACATTGGATGATGTCATTTTGATTGATTGATAGGGGAGATGAGGAATTGAAACATCAATTACGTACGGAAAGCGACCTTTGAAAATAGCGTCCGCTTTTACCTAACACTCCTGTAGACGTGAGAATGTGTAGAAGTTGATGACAAAGATAGCCGTGGAAAAGTTGGTGGATTAAGATTGAGATTTTCTGATTGTCATTACTGTTTCTGTATCAATGGCAAATAATAGACTGTCTGTTGTGTCATTTGTCGAAACTTCATTATTATGCCTCATTTTTTTCAAGATAACCTAGCTGTAAATATTCAGATCTAACAATGGCGAATTATAGACTGTTTGTTATGGCATTTGTCGAAACTCCATTATTTTGCCTCATTTTTTAAAGATAACGTAGCAGTAAATATTCAGATCTTCATCTAACAATGCTGCATGATATTTTTCACCGCAGTTGAGGAGATGTCAGATTAATTACTGTATGATTTCTTCATGTCATATAATATCGAGAGAACCAGTGGCGTAAATAACGCCAATGCAGTGCAATGGGGCGCAATCCATCAGGGGGCGCAGGCCTGGGGGCGTGAAAAAACTGATTTTCTAGAAAATTATAACAAAAAAAATTGAAGCAAGACTCTTTGTAGTTTATCGAAATATTTAGTCACGGAGTTGTATTCGTTATACCATAGAGAAACAATAGATTTACTTTATCTCTGGTACTACTAACAATACCATGACAGGGACTATTATATTTACAAATAATTATAATTACCTAGACTATTATATTTCTTCAAATAATCTTTCTCCAATTGGATAGAGATTGTATGATTAGTCCAGGCAATGAATGCTAAAAAAAGGGTACCTATAGAGGGGAAAAGTTTGGAAGACAATTTTCGACCCCGCCGTTCTGTTTAAGGTAGTGAGGATGAGGTAAACATATCGAAATTCCCCACCCCTACCCACTGTGCTAAGGGGGTGAGGGTGGTTTGAAAGTTGAATTCTTCAATGTTTCGCTTACACGTTTATATCTTGAGAAAAATGCGTTCAACCAACATCACTAAATATTCAAAAATGAAGCTTGAAGAATTCTCTACAATTTTTGTTCAGTAGTTTTGTGATTTTCCCAACATTATTCGAGATATACGCTCTTGAAAGTGTGAAATTATAAAAATTATTGAAAGAACAGCTTTTCATCCAATTTTTCCATCTAGAGCTTGGATATCGTCTCGGCTTGTGCAGGGCAACAAATGGATCCCATGTTGAAGTGTACTGATGTTGAACAAAACTTGAAGATTCTCTCTTTTATTGTATGTACTTGTTGATGAAGTATTCCATTAATTCACACATTAAATTTATAACTAAAACTAGGAAGTTCTTTTTCAAACACCCTGTATTATTTCACCATTTCATATTCTCCTTTCATTGTTATAGTAAATTCAATGTGGGGGTTGAATTTTCAACTCTGCAACAAGTGTCAACTTAGCAGTTCCACAACTTTAACAGACGGGCTAGAGATGCGCATTTTTGCTATGTTTACCTCCTAACTAGTCTTCTAGTCTTTGTACCAGACACTCCCCTCAAATATCATTGTCAAATGATCAATTCTTACAGAATAGAGAATTTCACCCACTACAATGGACTAACAATGAAAGGAAAATATGAAATAGTAAAATAATACATCAAATTAAAGAGAAGTCAATGCTCTACAGATCTACGATAAGCATTCATTTCCACGATGCATTGTTGGTGAGTTATACGCCCTGAAAGAGCAAAACATCGGATGAAAAGCTGTTGTTTCAAGAATTTTACATTTTCAAGAGCGAATACATCGAAATTTTTTGGGAAAATCACAAAACTCCATATACTAAACAAAAATTGTAGAGAATTAAACAACCTTCTTTTTTGAATAGTGTTAGTCATGTCGGTTGAACGCATATTCTCAAGATATAAACGTGTAGGCAAAACATTGAAAAATTCAACTTTTGGATCACGCTCATCCCTTCACAAGGGGTAGGGATGGGGACTTTTGATATGTTCACCCGTAACTGTTGGTCCCAACAGAGCTGCAAAGTCAATAATTGTGTTCAAAATATTCCCTCCATATTCCAAATGTTGAGTGGTCTCTTCGTTCACCGAGCCTGTCTGTCACCTTGTGACTATTTTTCATGGGGCTACCTCAAGCTCGTTTATTTATCAAGAAACCAGATACACTTAAAGCCCCAAGTGGGACAATAACAAACGAACGCCGAAGAGAGGAACGCTTCACGTGCAACGCCTCAAAACAGTATGGCTAAATTCCTTATTATAACTTGAATTAAATGGGTGTATGAAAAAAACCAAACAACATCTAATAGATGTTATTTTCCGTGATCAATAGCCTAAGTGTTTCAGTTCTTTCAAATACTAATATTATCAAAATAGCAACATCCATTTTCTGTCCTCAATGGATGTTTTAATTCTGCCAAATATTAATATTATCAAAATAGCAACATCCAGGGTACATAATGGATTTTTTCGAATTCAGTCGAAAAATGAGTAGCTATATTCCAAATCCTTCATACTTCATCTCTCAAACCTGTATTATCAGCTGAGGCCAGTTGAGAATGGTTCATAGGGAAGTTAAAAAAAAACTTATTTTGAAGCTAATTTTATGTTGATTTATTATCACTCTCCATATAATACATCAAATTCATCAATACACTCCAATCTAATGTAGGTTTTCAACCGTAAAAATTTGAAATAGGTATTTTGTTTTTGTTGTTTCTTCGTAAAAATGAACCAAGTTTCAGGAAAGTAAACACATAACCATATTTCGGACTTTTTAAAAATTTTCTGAACTTGGAAGAGATATAGTGTGTACGAGGAATCCTCAGTTTTTCTCTCCCAGTCAGTGGTATCTTGTAAAAATAATGAATATAATCATGGTTTATTATAGTTGACAGTAATTCAAGATCAAAGTCGTCCAATTAAATATCAATTTTTAGCTTCAGATCATTATATTATCAGCTACATCTTCAACTACTCAAAAACTCCTTGGTATAACTCAATTTGACTTATACTGGAATGTCAAAGTTATTGCACTACCGGTCATGGGTGTGATTCTTATTCCTTTAACAATATTTTGTTCAATTCTCACCACATTATCCAAGCACAAGTCATAGAGTTGTTCGGTAATCACTGTCAAAAAATTAATATTATATAATTTGCAATATAGAAATTAATGGCTGTATTTATATAAATTGATACGGTAAGTAAGATTTGATTGCCAAGCGAACAGTTTCTAGAACATTGTTTGTTCTTCAATGGATTGTATTATGGGTCTTGAGTTTAAATGAGTTTCATTCTTTTCTAGGAAAAAAGTTTTATCCAATCACCACCACGAAAAGACCTTGTGAAGTATTTTGGCAGCTGTGTCCCATATGTGGAAATGTACTCGATGCATGAAAACCATCAAGGTTCACTCGATTACTTGAATAAGGTCATAGAGAATAACTGCAGAATTTATTGGCTATCCAATAAATGCTTAGGTGTGAAAGCAAGACTAGTTTTGAATCTTGCACATGAGACTATTCTTAAACATGGCGTGAGAACAATTACAAATGTTATTAGAAGAATGGGCTACAATGCAATAAAATTTAAAACTGATGATCATTTATCTAGAAATTTTATAAACATTTTAAATTCACACGGATTGAAAAGCAAGGTAGCTGAAATGGAACTGAGTGAAGAAGAAATAAGCACCATAAATGATATTCTGTCTAGGATAATTATGGAAATAGCAGAAGTGTCTTCTACCAATAAAAGTATGTTCATGATGTTGAGAATAATATTTGACATGATTGAAGATGGGGAAGCTACCCAGAAAGTGAAATTTGTTCTTAATGTAGTCTGAAGATTCAAATAAATATTAAGAAAACTTGAATTTTAAAAAACACTTTTGAAGTGAAAATACACTTACTTTTGTAGTGACGATCGTTTCGACCTGTTGTTGGTCATCATCAGACTGTCAGTCACTATTCTATTTCCACTTCAAAATTGTTTTTTTCAAAAGTCAACTTTAATTTTAACAGTGAAAAAGTATGGATATACAACAGAGAAATATTAAGAACTCACTAACCACTATTTCTTTCTATCTATTGTTCTGTTTGTACTACTACTTTCAGTTTGATATTATTCATATTTCAGGTGATTTTTCTTTTTTATGTGATTAAGTTTGATCCTTCTATGATTTGAAACTTGAATTATTGATCATGGATTCTTGTCTGTAACTATAATGTGATTTCAAGTAATAAATCATTTTTTATCCAGATTTTTGAAATAATATCTAGTTCCATATCATCTCACCACAATCATATTGTCACTGGTTTCAGGAAACCTCGTAGGTGTTGAATTTTATTTTTTTCAGGAGAGCAAAATAGAACTTCATATTGCTGGTATTTCATTGAAAAATTATAAAACATTTTTTTTTTGTACATAATATAAACTTTAATGTTCCATATTATCATCCTATGAATATTCAGTCCATAGCAATGGTTATTACTTTCCTTGTCCTATTACCATAGGTAAGGAAAGTATTGCTTTCTGACAAAAATTAAGGTACCAAAATTTCTGAATTTCTATACATTCCAAGGTCCTGTAACTGGCGCAGAACTCCTCAAGGCTACTCTTACAATAGGGTCAACTTAATAACTAAGATGCAATAACCAGGTCACAGGCTAAGATAGAAGATAAATTTATTACCCAATACATCTATAAGAATATCATTTGACACTAATCATCATGACTTCTGACAAGTTACAAGCAAGTTTCAACTAATAAACATATATTTCAAACATAAACTCCATCAAAGACTTAACTAAATTTCATTGAAGATCAAACTGAAAATGTTTTATTGGCAGAAAAGTAGTTATAATCTGACAGTTTAAACACGCTTTTTTGCTCAAAATCCCCCTCCCCCCTCTCGACACTCTCCCATCCCACCTCATCCAGGCCCCTCCCCCCACCCCCGCACGGTGGGGGGTTGTTCTAGAAATAGATTTTCCCCCTCCCCCACCACACTCTCTCTCTCTCCTCTCTCTTTTCTCTCCTCTCTCTCTTTGGTAGAGAGTTAGTGGGGAGGATATTTTTAATATTCTTCCCAAAGAATGGACATTGATATGTCCAAAGCTCCGCCAATTTATGTAAATGCATAACAATATGATTATTATCTATAGTTATTATATTACAAATTGCTTCTTCATATCATATACAGTTCAATAGTTATTTTCTTAGTCTATATTATGTAAATTCATCTATAACTTTGCTGTATTGTAAGCTATTGTATATAAGTGTATAAGCCAGTATATTGTAATCTACATTGTATTGTAATCTACATGAATAAAGTACTCAATCAATCAATCAATCAATCAATCTCCCTCTCTCTCTAATCTAATCTAATCTCGCTCTCTCTCTCCCCCTCTCCCAGTGAGGACGAGGGGGATGAAGAAGGAGAGAGATATCTCTCTCTCTCGAATAGATTTTCCCTTCCCCTTCCCCAGTATAGATGAGGAGGGTTGATATCGATTATTGACTATCAACTATTGGATGAGGGAAAAAATAATTTCCCTTTGAGGAAAAATTCCCTCTCTCTCTACATCTAATGCTATACTGACAGATTAAAGTAAATTAAGAAATTCCCTATCTCTCTCTCTCTCTCCCTCTCTCTCTTTCTCTCTCTACATCTATTGCTTAATAATCTAATGCTATACTGTCAGATCAAAGTGAATCCATATCTCTACAGAGAGGTTAATGATCTAAGTTCTTTTATATTTTTTATCTGCAATATTGTACAAGCATTTCCAAAGTTCATCGGAATTTGTAACAACAGATAATGGCGAATCATTTGTACAACCATAATGTAGATGACCTGTATCGAGTATATCAAGTAATTCGAAGATCTCAGATAAAATTGGAAAGTGTATGGTTTTTGTTAACGGCAAATCAGCATCTTGACATCCTGATGAAAATTTAATATTCTTTGCAATTAAATCGAATCCGTTAAATGAAATTGCCATCAAGAGATGAGTAATTTTTTTGAATTTTGAAAAACCATAACACTGCATGTTAACGCCCCTGTTTGGCATGTGTCTCTGTTCTATAAATTGATAACGTGCACATTGCGTACTTGTTAGCATCAACAGATAGCTGAGGGGGGCATGTCTCACTTCTATAAGAAGATTGCGGCACACGTGCTGATCTTATCAGCTCTAGCTCTGAGCTGCTACTAAACTAAAAAGTGAGAGGAATATTGGAATGAAAAATCATTTGAACACAGAAAAAGTTTATTTACATATTTCACTACAACTCTTCATAATTTCATCTTCAATTTTGATTAACTTATCCATACACAAATTATGAGGATGATAATAATATAGATAGTCTCTTATGTCATTTGAATTAACCGTGCTTAGAAAAATGTCTTTTATTTGTTAATCAGTATTAACAACGATAAAGTTGATAAAGGTTATTTAGATGAGAAATTAAAAGGCATATCAGATAAAATTAAGAATTTGGAGGTCTTGGACAGAAACTACCTCAATACTAAATTAAAACAGCTTAGTACAGGAATTTTTACTAAAGGAAATGAAACACAGCCATCACCAATTGATAAGCAATATTTGAAATCTGCTATGCAGAAATTAACTAGTTCTTCATCAACAAAGGAAGAGTTTGGAAAACGATTATCTGAAATGGCAAGTGCAATAAAAGCTAATATTATGGATGGTATTGAACAATTCATTACAAAAGATGCTATTGCTACTCTGATTAATCAAATTGCAGACAAGTATGCAACTAAAAATGATATAGGATATTTTATTAAGAAAAACAAGATGGAAGTTGCTGTGAAAAGCATTCATGATGAAATAGCTGAGGCAATTAAAAATTCCGAAGAGGGGTCTGTTATGAGGCTGCAATGTTTGGCCCCATTCATGGATTATCTTAATTTATCCATCCATAAGATAACTTATGATATCGTCAGTGGCTACACACGCGTTAGTTTTAATATGAATTGGATGGAAGCTAAGCAACATAACCTTTCCAAAAATCAGGTTGCAGAAATGATAACAACAAAAATGGGATTAGCACAATATAAAGGCTTTGTGTTGTTTCCGAAAACATAAAATCTTGTGAAAGGATAACACATAGCATATGAGGGAGAAATTTGAATTTGAAGTACAGTGAACTTTAATGGTTTTCTTGCTGACACAAACACGTGCTACTTTAAGATGATAAATCAGAGTCATTATACATTTTTTTCATGTGTCTATGATTGATTAACTGAATATAACGGTTTTCTTGTTGAGATGAACATGTGCTACTTCAAGATGATAAATCTGACTCATTATACATTTTTTTTCATGTGTCTATGATTGATTAACTGAATGTAACAGTTTTTTCGATGTAGGAGTTATAAGATGGAATACACTCTTATCTATAGAATTTGGGAAGGGGGAAACATTCAGCCACAGGGGGGCATAGCACAGGCGTCACTTCTCTGGGAAAACATTCAGCCACAGGGGGGCGTAGCACATGCGTCACTGTGCTACTCACTTCTCTCTAAATGCTCGACCTGATAAGTTCACAATGTCTCACTATTTTGATTGGAGAAGTTTCAATGAGTTCTCTGTAGAAGCAAATCCACTAGCCTATTGGGGTTATGAATTTTATCCTTTTGATTGGTTTGTAGTAACGAAAGTAACATTTGCTGATAATGGCGAAATTCACCTTAAAATTATTGATATTGATAGTGGAGGTGACTTTAAACACACTATTAAGTTACCAAAAGAATATTCAGTAGTTTTGAATGAGGATAATGACAGAAGTTTTGATTCTCGTTCATGGGAATTGAATGTGAGTGGGAATCGCATATTCTTAAGAGAGTTTCATGGTAACTATAGGTGTTGAGTATTAAGATACCACCCCAAGTGAAATAGGTCTGAGAATATGTGAGTATTTTTAGATATGCTAGCTCATTCCAATTATACTTACATATTGTTGGAGAAAACACTTTAACAATAACGACTGGGTGCTTGTACAGCAAAAGAGCTCAATTTTTTAAACATTGTACCAGAATTTTGAGTTATTGAATGGAATTTATTCTATCTTAAGTTAGTAGTTTTCAGTTCCCATAAAGATAGTAAATTTATTCTTGTTAATTGGCAACTTAGCCAGCATTTCTAAAATTGTTATAATTATGATCAGAATCTTATTAAAGTCCTTGATTCCCATGATCCCACTTGGAATTATCTATTCTCACGACAGATCTGGATGCCAGAAGTATGCTGAATCAATCCCATAATTCTAAACTTGCAAGAGGGAAATAACTTTTCTCTCCTAGTTTCCTTCTTGCTTGAACATATCACCTTCCTTATTTACTGAGGAGAAAGAGAGTGGGCAAAGAGGAATTCACAGGTGATCGGGTAAATATTTTAAAGTTTTATGGTAGAACTGATCAGTCTGGAAGCCTCTGAAAACTAGGAGAGTGATCATTCTAATCCCAGCTGTCATAGTGTCAACTGTTTCTTGAGATTTTCTTTCAATTTCCAGTAATGTTTTCGTTTGGGGGTACATTCTCATTCTCTCCAGGAGAATTTAATTGATTATCCAAGTAAATCAGACATCTTTTGAAGTAACTTTAAATGTAGGCTAAGAGTAATATTTAGAAGTGAAGTCCCCCTTTTGAGAATACAGTAATAATGGGATAGCTTAAATTAGGATGACGATTGATTCCCTCTATACTTTGGATCTTCAATACCCCTTTTGGGTGAGTATTTTTATTATTGTCATTGAATATAATTTATCATTCGTGAAGTGATTTATGTATGTTAATAATATTATTTCCTCTTAGGAAGCGGTGAATTGTATTTATTTGATGATATACCCAGATCATCAATTGAATACAATCCTATTAGATATTGGTAATCATTATGTTTTAATTCTGTTGTAAATTTGTCATCAGGTTTTTGTATCGGGCTGAGAATTTCCATTGTAAAAGGGCTGGCAACTTCTTCCAACCATGGATGGAATTGTACGTCATTGAACGCTGATGAGGAGAGAACAAGACTAGCTCCCTTTTGGATCTGTAGCCGCGACGCCTGAACATTCCTGGAGGACGACCAATCATCTTCACCCTTCATCCATCTCCGCCAGGGACTCCGGACATCGCGACGACAACTACAAGATGAAAACTTGATCTTTCCCCATCATAATTCAATGTGCCCCTTAAATTTTGGTCTCTTAAAGACATAAATATAGTTAAACTTGGTCTCTTAAGACAGAGATAATCTTTAATTGAAGAAAGTAATTATTGTAAAATGTTCTTTGAATTTAAATATTTAATATAGAGGCAATCAATCGTCAAATGATTTCTATTTCGGATTCCTCACCACTGGAATAGTACTAGAAATTTCACTAACCCCTCCACCATCGGGGTCTCGCATGATTTCCAAACTTAATTATAGTTGTCTGAGAATTTAGGTTCTCAAAAGACACTATAGAATTGGTAGCAGAACGTACGGTTAATTAGTGAATTTTCTGGTCCTGTTTTTGTGTTGGAATTGGAAATTCAAATTTGAAATGGGAAAATTGAATTCTGATGGAATATTATTGAATTAATAAAATTTTAAAGTGATTTAATGAGTAGCGGTTTCCAGACTATCAGGTTCCATTAATTTATCTAAAGTTGGAAAAATTCTAGTGATATTGAATTATCAAGCTTTTCAATTGTGTAGAAGTAATAAGTATTAATAATTAGTAGATTTGATTATAATAGGATAACATGGCGGTTACACTGGATATAGTGAAAAAGGCATTTACGAGTAACCGTGTAATTAATTCATTTTTGTCTCATAAAATTAACCCAGATGTATTAGTAAAAGATGAACTTCTGTTCTAATTGGAAATCCTAGGTTTAGATAGATTGGAAATGCAAAGTCAGACAGTTGATTGTCTGAGAACTTTGTTTAGACAAAAGATCGCTGACCTCACTGAACATAGACAAGTGTCCTATGAAACGTTAAGATCTCATATCACAATAAAATAAATTAGCTCTCGAATTCTATATTTATTGGAAGAACTTGAATCAATGTCGGAACTGACTAGAGAAGAAATTGTGAAATTGGAATCGAAGACTCTTCATTTCATCCCAGTGATTGAACAATTTTTGAAAGCCTTTCCAACAATAACACCAGATAAACAAGGAAAATCAATGACCTTGTTGTATGAAATGATAAATATGTTGCCATCAATCATTGCTCGTACTGTAGATTTGCAAAGTAAACAAGTTAAGAGTAGGCCTCCATCTCCAGCTAATATGAAATCGCCTAGTGAATTCTCGTTTCCAAATACATCAAATATTGTAGTTTCAAATCAACCAGGTACAAGTAAACTATTGAATATACCTTCTGTGAACATAGTAAATTCGCCAACAGGAGAGGTGAATGCAGCTGCAGGCCCTGACAATGATATAATTTTGAGTCAAAATCAAAATCAGGTACAACATTCAATGTATTCAAAAATACTTAACCCATTGAATCTTTGATTAAAAATTTGAAACCTACTGATGGTCTGAACATTCATGATTTGTTATCATTCCTAACAATTGCACTAAAAATTCAGTCATTTTCTCAAATAGATGACGGCCAGATGCTAAAACTATTAGTGCCATTCACAATTGGGCCTCTAAGCGATAAAATCACTATGGCGATTATTTCAAGTCACTCTTTTGATAAATTCCACCAGGAGGTTCTGAACTATTTTGTACCACAGAGACTTATGTCAACAATAGTCAATGATTGATTTTATCGACTGCAAGCGCCGGTTGAGCCTATATCAGCTTATGTGGTTTCGATAAAAGAGAGTGCTTTGCTATTGAGATTGGAAAAATCAGAAGCTGAAGTCATATCTACAATATTAAGTGGTCTGAGTCCTCATGAAAGGTCAAGGTTAATTTTCATGAACAAACCTACAACTCTAGCCCAATTAGATGAAATCTGTATCCAGGCACAAAATTTACATTTTGCGTACATCGAGAGAGATGCTTTCTATAGGACTAATAGGGATGATAACAATACACCTCAATTTGAAAAGAGACCCATAAATAACTATCCCAACAGAGGATACAGGCAGGGATTTGTATGCTATAAATGCAATGGACCAAATCACATTGCAAGAAATTGCAATAAGAATTTGAACTCCAACCTAGCCTCATCAACAAAAAAAACTTAGTGTCAAAAGTAAATAGAGTAGAAAAACAATCAAAATTGAAATCATTGAAAAATAAAATTTCTAATTCTAAGAAACGTTTCATTCAAAATTTGCAAAGAAAATCTGAAAATAAAGTGTGTGGGATGATTTATTCTAACAAAGCTCTTCTCTTTGTACCAGCGATTTTCAATAATGGTGAAACTACATTCCAATGTCTAGTTGACTCTGGTTCAGCGTTTTCAATAATAAAAGCCTCCACACTTCAGGAAATAATTAGCAGTAATAAACTTAAAAAATTGAGATCATTGAAGATCAAGTTATTTGTTCGACTGCAAACTCTTCTAAATTAGTTATGAATACGTCGTGCATTTTGAAAATTAAAATAGAAATATTCTCATGGAAATTCCGATTTTTAGTTGCTGATAACTTGCCAGTTGAAATAATTTTGGGATGTGACTTCAAATAGCACTCTCAGATCCTTGTGAATTCAATTAGAAGAAACTTTTTCTTTATCAGCTTTTCCTATATTCTTATTTGATTTCCTCTATTGCCATCTTTTCCGAGGTCTACCAATGTCTCTTTTTCCTATCGGATGGTAATTTGAAATTTTTAAAGGAATTCTTTCCGTTGGCATTCTTATAATATGTTCCCTCCACTCATTTTGATGACATACAACTTTTTCATTCATGTTGAAGGCACCCAATTCTCTTCTTATTTCTTCATTTCTTATGTGGTCTCGTCTGTCACAGCCCTTTGTTCTGCGTAGGAATCTCATTTCTGCTGCCTGCAGCCTGCTCTCCTGTGATTTCGTGGTGATCCATGATTCACTTCCATACAGGAGAACAGGGGCAGCCATCACTCTGTAGAACTTCATTATAGTTTCTTTCAGGAAAAGCTGATAAAGAAATTAAAAATTAATAACATTTTATACTTGTATAAGCTATAAATTTTAGATATAATATATTCCTCCAAAACATTTAAATTTTTTGTAGAATGCTGTTGTGAGTCGGAACAGGCAAAAGCCTAATCCATGAAGGCAAGAAGAAGAAGAAGAAGAAGAAGAAACTTTTTCTTTGACTTCAGTCCTCACTTGAAATTTCCTTTAATTAATAAAGATTTTTCTAACAACTCCGAAATTCAAGTTCATAATATCATGGAGAGACTGGCTCCAATGAACTTATCGCATTTGAGTTATTTTGATTGGAGTAGTCTAGAGAAATTGATCAGTAAACACGCAGATGTTCTGACTGAGAAAATTGGATCAACTGATCTTATAAACTATGATATTAAATTAACATCCAACAAGGTTGTTAGATCTCTGTATTCCATGAATCCAATCAAGTTAGAATATCTAAGAAAAAAGATTCAACAGCTACTAGATGAAGATTTAATTGAACCCTCAACATCGAAGTACTCGTCACCTTGTTTATTGGTGCCCAAACCAACTCCAAATTCTTATCGTTTGTGCATTGATTATCGTTGCCTAAATAAGGTAATAAAGTTACAGTCAGCTCCATTAGGAAATCTTCACGAATGTTTTCATTATTTTTCGAATGCTAAGTGGTTTTCGTGCATTGATTTGACAAGCGCCTATAACCAAATCCATTTGACTGAAAATTCGAAGCATCTAACAGCGTTCATAACACCATTTAACTTGTATCAATTCAAGCGTTTGCCATATGGAATCAGTTGTGGATCAGCTGTTTTGACCAACTTAATGCAGAAATTGTTTGGTGACTTGCATTTTAAGGGATTATTTTTTTATTTGGATGATTTGATTATTTATATACTGACACTCTCGAAAATCATTGGAAATTATTGGAAGAAGTTTTCTGTAGATTAAAACGATCAAACCTGACAGTGAACCCTCAGAAATGTAACTTTGCTGCTAACAAAATCAATTTCCTAGGTCATTTGGTTTCTCATAATAGTATTTCGATCGACCCAGAAAGAACAAAACCAATTGTTAATTTTCCTATTCCAACTAAAGTAAAAGGAATTGAACGATTCTTGGGAATGGTGCAGTTTTTCTCTAAGTTCATCCTCAACTTAGCACAGATTTCAGCCCCATTGAATGCCTTGAGGAAGAAAAATGCGAAATTGATATGGAATGATGAATGTCAAGAATCGTTTGATAAACTAAAACAGATTCTGTCACAGCCTCCGCTTCTAAAAATGGCTGATTTTAATGAGAAGTTTATTTTGAGCACTGATGCTTCTTCAATTGCAATAGGATGTGTGTTGGGTCAGATGCAAGATGGAGCTTTTGCCCCAATCGCTTATGCATCACACACCCTATCACCATTAGAACGAAGATATTCCACCTATGAAAAGGAAACTATAGCTGCACTTTATGGAGTTGAGAAATTCAAATATTTCCTTGAACATACAAAAATCATTCTGAGAACTGATTGTAATGCACTGCAATTTGTCTTGAACCACCCAAAGCAACTTGGTAGGATAGGGAGATAGGTTCTAAGGTTATCTGCCTTTCAGTTTACTACAGAGCATGTGAAAGGCGTTGACAATAAGGTCGCCGATTGCTTAAGCTGTATGTTTGAAGACTTTCCCCCCGAAGTAATAGAGCAGAATTTATGTAGGCTAGTATAAATTTAGTAGATTTCCCACTCAGTTTCACTGATATTTCAACCTATCAGAAGCAGGACGAATTTGTGAAGGAGATAATGCAATCAGTGAGTGCTGGTAATGATATTTTTCTGTATCAAATAAAAAAGGGAATTCTAGTATGCAATGTTCGAAATTCAACTGAACCAAAAATAGTACTTCTCCAAGTTCTGAAACCTATGGTTTGCAAGTATTACCACGAATCTTTGTTTGGCGCTCATCTAGGATATACAAAAACTTTGAATAAAATTAAACAGGTTTTCACTTGGAAAGGAATATCTAAAGATGTAGGAGTATTTATTAAGAACTGTAAAATATGTGCATTATCTAAACCAGCATAGAAGGCTATATGGCTAAACCAGAATATGGCTATATGGCTTCCAGTGTTGCTTCTTACCCAATGGAGAAATTATTTATAGATTTTGTAGGAAAACTCCCAAGATCTTCTAAAGGTAATTGCATGATTTTTAGCTGGCTCGACTCTTTTAGTAAGTATTGCTGGCTGATTGCAGTCAGAGAAGCCAATGCTAATACCATTTGCAATGAACTACAAAGGATTTTCACTAATTTCGGTGTACCTAGAATAATAGTGTCAGACAATGGACCACAATTCAAATCTAATATATTCAATAAGTTCTGTTTTCAAAGAGGCATTTTACCACCCTCAATCCAACGCTGTTGAAAGAGTACATAGGAATTTGAAATCTGCACTTATTGCATTCTCTTCTCATGACCACACAAAATAGGATGTACCACTCAGTTGGTTACCTCTAGCATTTAATTGTAGCTTCCATGAAAGTAGTAAGTATACTCCTTATGAGTTGATATTCAGGCATAAACCAACTCACCCACTCACAAATATATGGGTAATAGATGAAATACTGCCCCAGAAATTCAGTGAAAATACGAGAAAATTGTGGAAACAAGCTCATGAAAACCTCTTAAAGTTGCAGAGTAAAGCGAAGGGAAGATTTGACTTACAAAGAAGTAGAATCCCTTTCAAAACTAATGATAGAGTTCTCCTAAAAGCTAATCCAATTAGTAGAGCTGCTGATAAAATTTCGGCAATGTTAGCACAAAAATGGTATGGCCCATTCATAATAAAAGAATGGACTTCACCTGTATCTGTAAAGTTATTTTCCATGGATGGAAATACATTCATACGACGTGCACATGTATCACAATTGAAATAAGATAAAAGCATTAATACAGGAGACACATAAGAAATCAGGTGGACGCATCTGAATTTTGTGACTGTTGTATCATGTCTTTGAAGTTGTAATAATTGAAAGTCGACTATAAATAAGAGATAAATTTCCTAGGTAGTAATATAAGTTCATGGCCATGATTATAGTAATAAGAATATTAGGAAGATATGGGTAAAATAGAATAAATAAGTAGAATTATTATAATAATCATAATTGGAGTATTATCTTATAATAATATCAAGTTTTTATATATAATCAATTAAACTATCGTTGTGAATAAGGCATAATCAGTTTATTATTGGCAAGTAGGATTATTCAGTTAGGTTGTAGTATTTTATTCACGTACTATAGTATTCATTGGCAATATAGAAATAGGTTAGTAGTGTTAATGTGTAACTAGATTAAGAATTGTATGAAAAGCTTGATATATCGATAATTCTCAGAGTAGTTCATTGTTCTAGTAAGGTTTCATGATAATTTTGTTGATATTATGATACCGTTAGATGAGTAATTTGTGTAATGTTGACTTTGAACGGCTAGCTCCATTCAGAGAGAATAGGATCCAGACAGAGTCAATCCAATTTTCTCTGACTGCATTCAACGTAAGTTACTCTTCCACACTCTCTCTCACAGCCTTCATGACTTGTAGTAGTAGTAAGTGTTTGCTCGGAAAACCAGTCAACGACGCTAGATCACGCTGGGCCCGCGCTTTTCTTTGTTTCGACTGACCCCGAATGCTGTGGATTCTCCCCACACCCTTTCAATTGGCGCGTTCACCTATTCAAAATTTTGGTATTTTTTCATTGGCGTCCAACTTTCCTTTAATGGGGGGAGAATCTGTACCAAATTTTGAGTTATTGAATGGAATCTATTCTATCTTAAGTTAGTAGTTTTCAGTCCCCATGAAGATGGTGAATTTATTCTTGTTCATTTGCAACTAAGCCAGCATTTCTAAAATCATTATAATTATGATCAGAATCTTATTAAAGTCCTTGATTCCCACGATCCCACTTGGAATTATCTATTCTCATGACAGATCTAGATGCCAGAAGTATGCTGAATCAATCCCATAATTCTAAACTTGCAAAAGGGAAATAACTTTTCTCTCCTAGTTTCCTTCTTGCTTGAACATATCACCTTCCTTATTTACTGAGGAGAAAGAGAGTGGGCAAAGAGAAATTCACAGGTGATCGGGTAAATATTTTAAAGTTTTATGGTAGAACTGATCAGTCTGGAAGCCTCTGAAAACTAGGAGAGTGATCATTCTAATCCCAGCTGTCATAGTGTTAACTGTTTCTTGAGATTTTCTTTCAATTTCCAGTAATGTTTTTGTTTGGGGTTACATTCTCATTCTCTCCAGGAGAATTTAATTGATTGTCCAAGTAAATCAGACATCTTTTGAAGTAACTTCAAATGTAGGCTAAGAGTAATATTTAGAAGTAAAGTCCCCCTTTTGAGAATACAGTAATAATGGGATAGCTTGAATTAGGATCACGATTGATTCCCTCTATACTTCGGATCTTCAATACCCCTTTTGGGTGAGTATTTTTATTATTGTCATTGAATATAATTTATCATTTGTGAAGTGATTTATGTATGTTAATAATATTATTTCCTCTTAGGAAGTGGTGAATTGTATTTATTTGATGATCTACCTAGATCATCAATTGAATACAATCCTATTAGATATTGGTAATTATTATATTTCTAATTCTGTTGTAAATTTGTCATCAGGTTTCTGTATCGGGCCGAGAATTTCCATTGTAAAAGGGCCGGCGACTTCTTCCAACCATGGATGGAATCGACCCTTTTGGATCTGTTGCCGCGATGCCTGAACATTCCTGGAGGACGACCAATCATCTTCACCCTTCATCCATCTCCGCCAGGGACTCCGGACATCTCGACGACAACTACAAGATGAGTACTTGATCTTTCCCCATCAGAATTCAATATGTCCCTTAAATTTTGGTCTCTTGAAGATGTAAATATAGTTAAACTTGGTCTCTTAAGACAAAGATAATCTTTAATTGGAGAAAGTATTTATTGTAAAATGTTCTTTGAATTTAAATATTCAATATAGAGGCAATCAATCGTCAAATGATTTCCATTTCGGATTCCTCACCACTGGAATAGTACTAGAAATTTCACTAACCCATCCACACCATCGGGGTCTCGCATGATTTCCAAACTTAATTATAGTTGTCTGAGAATTTAGGTTCTCAAAAGACACTATAACATGCATAATATTGATAAACAATTCGATTGAACTCTTGACTGTCAGTTGGAAACCAAGCATAATATGGATATTATAGAACTTAAATTATTGTAGAGGTAAGGATTCACTTTAATCTGACAGTATAGCATCAGATTATTAAGCAATAGATGTAGAGAGAGAGAGAGAGAGAGAGAGAGAGAGAGAGAGAGTGAGATAGGGAATTTCTCAATTCACTTTAGTCTGTCAGTATAGCATAAGATTATCAAGCAATAGATGTAGAGAGAGAGAGAGAGAGAGAGAGAGAGATAGGGAATTTCTCAATTCACTTCAATCTGTCAGTATAGCATTAGATGTAGAGAGACAGAGAGTGAGGGAATTTTTCCCTCAAAGGGAAATTATTTTTATTTTTTATCCAATAGTCGATAGTCAATAATTGATATCCACCCTCCTCATCTATACTGGGGAAGGGGAAGGGAAAATCTATTTGAGAGAGAGATATCTCTCCCCTTCTTCATCCCCCTCATCCTCACTTGGAGAGGGGGTGAGAGTGAGAGAGAGGGAGATTAGATTAGATTAGATTAGATTAGATTAGATTAGATTAGAGAGAGAGAGAGTGAGATGAGGGAGAGAGAGAGAGAGGGAGAGGGAGAGAGAGAGAGCGGTGTGGGAGGGGGAAAATCTATTTCTAGAACACCCCCCACCCAGCAGGGGAGGGGTGGAGGGGCCTGGGGGAGGCGTGATGGGCGAGAGGCGAGAGGGGGGAGGGGGATTTCGAGCAAAAAAGGGTGTTTAAACTGTCAGATTATAACTACTCAGAAATATAAAATTACAACATCTTATAAATACATAATAAAAGCAATACAAATTTTTCGCCTCACTTGGATGTAATGAGCTGGTTTTCGTGCACCATATGGAGGCCAAAAATGTTTGTTTTCTGACCAGGCCGGTAAAAGTTTTACAGCCCTAGGGCTGTAAAATAACCTTGAAGTCAGCTGATTCTGATTTGATGTGAACGTGTTTACAAAATGGTTTATGAAACCGAATGAGTTTATGCTTCTAGAATTGAATAAGTATTCTGCAATAAGATACTATCATTTTATTTGGATGAATAAAATACAGATAAGATATATATTATAAACTATTCAAATTCGATTTTCAGAGTAGGATAGAACTTCTAACCTAAACTTCCGAAGTCAATGACAACAAGCATTGTTGACGTTGACATTCAGATTGGCCAAATTTCAAGTGTGCTAAAACAGCTGATCAAAAAACTTTTCATTATTTGTGTTGATTATTCAAGAATCAAAACATTTATAATAATATCATCTTATTGTCATTTGGAAGAATAAAAAGTATAAACTCAACCTCTTACATAATTGAACATAATCTTTCAGGTTATTTAGACAAATCAGAATAAAAAATAAAAATACTTGGACAATTTCCTGATATTCAGATTACCTCAGATTTGCTAGAGCTATGACCTTCCTGTTTTGCTTTCAGAAGTGCCTAATAAACAATTATTCTCATATTTATATTGTTTTTTTTCTGTGTGGCGAAAAATAACGTTCTCACCATGGGCAAAAATGTTTTTCCGGCTCTCAATCTTATCCAGTCCGAGGCCTACGGCCTCGGACTTGAAAACCGATTTCGAGCCGGAAAAGTATCATTTTCGGCCCTAGGTGCGAAATATACTATTACAACATGAGAAAATACTATTACAAAATGAAATGCAATGCCAATTGAGTATTTGCATCTCGAGGTACTCAACCTGTTTGAGATGGTGATATAAAATTGATTACAAAACTATAGCGCTAAAATGTAGTTACTGAGGCCGACAGTTGCATATGAAGTGACACATATTACAATCATAACAGTATCGATGATTTATCAATTTCAGCTTTGAAGTATATTGTACAATATTATGATATACAAGTCTACATGAGAATTCTAAAAAAAGTATCTATATTCTCACATTCCATTACAAATCTCTTGACATCTCTCAAAAACCTTGATCGCATCTTGCACTGCCTTATCTCCAAGGGCAGCAGATTGTAGAACTTTGGAGCCAAATAAGAAAGAAATTTCATGAAGTGACTTTTATTTGTTCTAGGTATACAAGCTTCATATTTATTTCTCAAATTATTGTTTTTCAAATTAAAATACGCATTGCCATTAACGCTTCTATCAAAGAAGTTCCTGAGCACTTTGTAAACATACAAATTTTTCAATGGAAGTATAGCTAATTTTCTAAAGAGAGGTGCTGTGTGTTCCAACTTTGCCTTGAAGGAGATAATGCGAATGAATGATTTCTGTAAATCAACTATCGGCCTAAGGGTTACAGTGTATGCTCCTCCCCACAACGCCAGACCATATTCCAGTGTAGAATTTATCAAAGCATAGTATACAGACTTTAATAAAATGGAGTTACACACTGATCTTGAGAGATAGAATACTCTTATGTATTTCATGATTTTCTGTTTCAAATAGTTTAGATGCTTTTTCCATGTGACTTTATTATCTAGTACTAGCCCCAAGTATTTTATTTCTTCGACTTGTTCAAGTGGGGGCAATCACAGATAGTGGTTTCGGCTCAAGATAGGCTACGATACCTCAATGGTGTTGGAAAACGGATATATCTTGAAATACTAAAGATCATGAATTTTTTTTGGGTCTCATTATCATAAAATTGTTTGTAAAACACCATCTTCGCCCTATTAAATCATGCTGCATGTTTATGTGTGATTTATCTAATGTTTTGACCTGATAGAAAAGAGCGGTGTCATCTGCAAAGGCAGTAAGTTCCCCCTTGAATGACCCATTGCATAGTTCATTTACGTAGATGAGAAACAATGGCCCCGATAAGACGGATCCCTGAGGAATACCGAATTCGACTGTTCCTACATTACTGAGACTTTGATTGACTTTAGTCTGTTGTGTTCTTCCGGACAAGATGAACGGAACCAGCTGAGTGCAACACCCCTAACTCCCGCTTCCTCCATTCCTGATGAAAGAAGAGAATGATTGACAGTATCATATGCTTTCATAATGTCAACAAATATTCCAGCACACATGTCTCCATCATTGAGTGTCCCATATACTTTAGTCATGAAGTCGAGCAAAGCTTTTTCAGTATTTAATCCCTCTCTGGAACCATACTGGTTGTTACTAAAAAAATTGTGTTTTGACAAAAAGTGAACTAAGCGGGCCTTGACAACCTTCTCTAGGATTTTTGAAAACAGTGACAAAAGGGCGATTGGGTGATAATTTGTGGGGTCATTCTTGTCAGACTTCTTGTACAAAGGTTTTATTATATTTTTTTCAATATCTCGGGAAACAAACCAGAACTGAGACTCAGGTTAAATAGGTATACTAAAATATCTTCAATATCAGGTAAAACATGTTTTAAAATGACAGGGGTTACATGGTCAAATCCAGGAGCTTTTCGATTGCTGAGTGAATTTACTACATTTCTAATCTCTTGGACAGATGTTGTGTGAAAAAGAATGCTATCTCTTATTAAAGTTTTCATGAAAATTTCGGAGTTTGTGTAATTATTTTGAGGTTGAGAAGGAATATCTAACATTATCTCATCTCCAAGACCTCCAGCCATTGTACAAAAAAAAATTAAATATGTTAGAGGTTAATTCTGGATCGTCAACAATAATTATTGTTCCATTTTTGTCTTTCAATGAAATATTCTGGTTTCGATTTTTCTCATTCCCAATTACATGATTTATTGTCTGCCATTGTTTTTTTGCATTCATTTTATTGCTCTCAAACAATCTTCTGTAGTACAAGTTTCTTGTTTGTTCAATCTGAGATCGTAAAACATTTTCAAAAACATTATATTCTAATTTAATCTCTGGATTTTCAGGATGCCTCAAACATTTTTTATAAAGAGAGTTCTTTCTTTCGATTTGGTTTAAGAGAATGTCGTTCATCCAAGGCTTCAATTTCATTTTGAATTTTGTTTTTGAAATAAACTAAGCTGATTCCATACATGAGAAGAGTTTATTCAAGAAAATTTCAAACCCCATAGAAACGTCACCCCCATAAACTTCATTCCAATTGGTTTCTCGGAGTAGATGTGAAAGAAGAGTGAAGTTATATGATAGGTTCTCAGTATCGTTTGTTTTCGGTTTCCCTAATTTGTGATCAAAACATGCAGAAATCATTCTATGATTGGTAATATTACTATCAATTATAAAGCAGTTTATTCCATAGGTGGAGCCTATTTTCTGTCTTGAGAAAATGTGATGTCAATACATGTATTGGAGTTGTTGAATGATCGAGTGGGAAAATTTATGTGTGATGAGAGCCCATAACTTGACATAATAATTTTATAATTGTCTGAGATTGGCTTTAACAAATATATATTAAGGTCGCCAGCTATGATAAGGTTTGCACTTTTAATTGTTTCAAGGAAAGGATTTAATTCTTTGTTGGACGAATTTATCGTGAACTCTTGCAGTCTATAGATAGCAACAATGTCTAGAGATACACTTTTTTCTATTCTGATTTGAACCCCAACAATATCGGCAGAAAGGAAGTTATCAACAGATATACGAGTACTATCACTAGACAAAGATTCGGAAACAAATACTATTATTCCACCAGCTCTTATTCTACTGTTGCATTTTGAATAAATAACATAGTTTGGATTCTGTAAGAATCTATTTCATTACTGTCTATTCATATTTCACTCAAGATCATAATGTCGAGTACCTTCTCTAAACTTTGCATGTTAATTAGGAATAGATCGAAATTTTTTCTTAAACTTCTAATATTCTGATGAATAAGTACTAAACTATTCTCATATCTTCTTCTTCTCTTCTTCTCTATACTTATAAAAGGCTAAGCCCCTACAGACTGAAATCACACCACAGCCCAAACTACTGAGCCTAAAAACTTGAGATTTTGCACGATTGTTTATGGTAGCCTGAAAACATCCACTAGGAAAGGATTTTCAGAAATTTGCCCCCCTGAGGGAGGTGGGGCCCCCCCAAAATTTTGTCCTTTTTAACCGCTCATTGCACAGCAAAGTCAAGAGGAACTTTTTTGTTCAGCTACGAAAAAACATTAGATCTATGCAGAAAAATTTCGATCAGAAGCACAGGGGGGTCCAGGAGAGGGCATTTTTCGAAAATTTTGATGTAAAATCACACTACAGCTCAAACTAATTATCCCACGGATTTTTAGATATTTTGCCTCTAAGGGTTTCAAAGGATGAAAAAGGATCCTATTAAGTAAGGTTATGAACATGGTAAGGTGAGTGCCATATGGAAATGCGATAATATTTATTTATTGACAAGTGATATTCTAACATATTATGTTGTAATCATTGGAAATAACAAAATAATATGATAGAAATTCAAAAAAGAACATCTGTTCTATTATTGCTTTCTACCTGATTCCACTCAACCTCAATAATATTGTTCTGATAATTGATAAATATGTTTAATAATATTATTATTATTGATATAATAAAAGTATTGTTTTAATAATTAATTATTATCATTGATATAATAATAGTATTGTTTTGGTAATCAATAAATATTTTTATTTTCACAAACTCTTTATAATTTGTAATGGTGAATGTGAAACAGCTGCATCAAAGAAATTATCTCAAAAACATATGTTTAGGAGAACCATAGTTTTGAACTTCGTTTTCCTGATTGAATGTATAAGCCTACTGTATTCATGTTCGCATGTTTTCCACTTGTGATGGATAGCCAAAATATTGTGGAACGAGCTGCACGGCGAATTGTAATCGAGGGCTCTGATTGGCTGAAAAGTTCAGCGTTCGGAGTGAGGTGAGGCGAGCAGTTAGAACAGAGGCAAGCGGCACGGCGAATGGTTCGGAGTACGGTACGGCGAATGATTAACAGCTGATTTTTAACATTATGAAACATATGCTCTTGTTCGTTGAAAGGCAAGATGTTCGGAGGAATGCACGGTTTGCTGCGCGGTTCGAGGTTCGGTTCGGCATGTGTGGACGCACCTTTAGTTGTTACAGGACATTTATACAGATCACAGGCCAAAGCAATATAATAATCTATCTTCTTCTCTTCTTCTTCTTCTTCTTCTTCTTCTTCTTCTTCTTCTTCTTCTTCTTTTTCTTCTTCTTCTTCTTCTTCTTCTTCTTCTTCTTCTTCTTCTTCTTCTCTTCTTCTTCTTCTTCTTCTTCTTCTTCTTCTTCTTCTTCTTCTTCTTCTTCTTCTTCTTCTTCTTCTTCTGCTTCTTCTTCTTCTTCTTCTTCTTCTTCTTCTTCTTCTTCTTCTTCTTCTTCTTCTTCTTCTTTCTCTTCTTCTACCTATATCTAAAAAACTAAGCCCCGACAAACTGAAATCACACCACAGCCCAAACTACTAAGCCTACAAACTTGAAATTTCGCACAATTGTTTATTGTAGCCTCAAAACATCCACTACAAAAGGATTTTCAGAAATCCGCCCCCCCCCCCTGAGGGAGCTGGGCCCCTCAAAATTTCCACTTTTTAAGCGTTCATTGCACAGCAAAGTCATGAGGAACTTTTTCGTTCAGGTAGGTACGAAAAAAATCAGATCTATGCAGAAAAATTCCAATCAGTAGCACAGGGGGGTTCAGGAGAGGGCACTTTTCGAAAATGTTGATGTAAAATCACACTACAGCTCAAACTAATTGGCCTACAGACTTAAAACTTTGCACAAATATTCTTCAAACATGCTAGACGCGTACTAAGAACGGATTTTGAGATATTTTGCCTCTAAGGGTTTCAAAGGATGAAAAAGGATCCTATTAAGTAAGCTTATGGTAAGGTGAACTCCATATGGAACTGAGATAATTGACACATGATATTCTACAGAAATTGTAATCATTGGAAAGCTTAAAACAATTTTAAGTTTAAATCAATTAGCTGATCGAATTGATTTTGCGTTGATTGAGAGCGCGAGCTTACCACGTGTTTTACGTGGTAAACGTTCTACAGATTTATAGTATTCCTGGTGATTGAACCTGTCTTTTTAAGCGTTGTCTATTAATAATAAAGCTCAATTTACAACTAGCTTACCCAGCGAACTTCGGACCGCCAATGTATATCATGTTACACTTGACTTTATTTGGTGAATCATGAAATTTATCTGACAATCAACATGATCATTTACATCTCAATACGGACTTCAACAGGGTCAACTTCTTTCTTCTCTTGTAGATTTCTGTTTATTAGCTTCTCAGATGAGTATTTTGTAATCGTTATCCTCTGATGATTCCATTTTCCATTTGCTGGAATTTGTTGAACGTCCTCCACAAGTAACTAGAATAAATTATTATTATTAAACGAAAATCCTCGTAAATGCTGTAAATCACTTCGAAGACTTCTGCTACTTCAAATATTGACCTTTCATTAGGTGATAATTTTTTTCAACATTTTCCAGTTTCTCAATGATAGGGGAGTGATAATTATTTGTATAGGTCTTCTAAGGAACCATTTTCAACAGCTGGTACCAATCAACTACACTTCAACTCCAAACTACCGTTTTAATACCAGTACACAATAATTTATCACAGGGTGATATGTTTATTACAGCTGGTAACTTTAGATGCTAAATCATATCACAATATGATATTGAATCATGATCATCTTTTCGTTCTTCAGTAGCCGCTCGGCCGAAAATTTCGAAAACATATGTCTGTAAAATGGATTAATAAAAAATTATTATTAGCCCCCCTATTAAAATTTCTGTTCAGAAACCATCCGACAACATATTCCCAAAGTTTCATGCCGTTATGTCAAGTAGTTTTCAAGTCTACAGGGAACAAACAAACATACAAACAAATACACAAACAGACATTCACTTTTTTATAAATAGATTTCCATCCGGCTCAAACAAATCCTCTCTAAATGAAGGTAGAATGATAAAGATTCTGTTTTTTGTTTTAACATTTTTTCAAATCACTCTCAAAAAGTTCATGTAGTACCTACTATTGTGTTTGAGACACTTCTGGCGCTATCATAGTTTCACCACTATTCTGTTCCACAGTCCTATCTCTTGCAGTCAGTCGTTAACTATATCTATAATAATTATATATCAAGTAAAGAGCTGGCTTTTGCACGTACGGGATAGGAAAATTATGTTTGACGCATCATCACGTCTGAACTACTGGACTAATTAACTTGAAATTTTGCTTATAGATTCTGAAATAACCAAGGATTGTTATAGGCCTATTCTCAATTTTTCAAAATTTCATTACGTCACGTTTTCATTTTGTAAAGTTTTAACATAGATCCTTGCGAAGCACGGGTTCTTGCTAGTTATTACTAAATATACATTTAGTAAGAGTCTTGTTCATTTCAATCGTGAATTTGTTATCTGTATCAGCTGTTTCTGCTTGGAGGGCGATAACTGTTTACCTGTATTCTTCAGTTTTATTGCACTCACCTGATCAAGTGTTGTAACAGCGACAACTTTGGCTCCATCATGCGCTCACGTCAGCACCTTTCCGTTTTGTACCCACACATATTGAAGGAGGTTATCTTTCTTCATGATCTTCAGTTCGTTGAAAACCTTGCGTTGTGCAATGCTTAGGCTTTCATTGATATAAACAGCCTCGGTCATTCGATCCATTATACCAATGTCCTTCGTATTGAAATTCTGTTTAACTTTTCTTTGTTGGAGTAGGTTTTCATTCACTGATCTTCTCACAAACTTGACGATAATTCCCTTAGTAAGCACCCCGTCCTCATTTGGAGAACCAAGGCCATGACATGCGACAATATCCTGTTCTTGCACCGGAACGCCCAGTCCATGACCAACATTTTCCATGATCTGAATGATGTCTTCATATTTATCCTCAGGGATTCCGTTAATCTCAATGCTATTTGCCCGCGAATACTGTTCCAGGTCCTCTGAACGAGTCTAGAGGTCGTTGCATTTCTTCTTTAGGTTGGAGTTTTCTGTCATCAGTGATTCATAATAAATCAGCTTTGTATTCATTGATGATTCTAAATAAATGAACTGAATTCTAATAAGAATCAAACTAAATTTCATGAAAGATCGAGCTAAACTCCATTGAAAAATCAAACTAAATTTCATGAAAGATCAAACTAAATTCCATTGAACAATCAAACTAAATTCAACTACAAATCAAACTAAATTCTAAAAAAAATCAAATTGAAATCCATTATTCTCAAATTACTTAGTATGTCTCTCTGTGAGCACTACTCGGAAGCAAAGTTCTCCAAAGATTTAAGCAAAATATCAACAACCAACATGACCAAGTTTTCTGTCCAAGGACTCCTCTTTCCCATCTTCTCATGAATATCAAATGAATAACGCGAGGAAAATTTCAATAATCTGCTCATTATAGTTAGCAAAACTGAGAGTAAGTTGAACTCATAATGACAATAAAAGGCACAAATCTAAATAATCCAATGCATAGTTATCAATAGCACAAGATTGCATTACTGTGCAGTCAATAAGTTACAGTAAAATCTCAATTAATAAAACCATTCACATCTTCCATAATACAGAGCACATTCAATAAAACAAAACATATTTCCCTTCTTAAATTACATAAAAATTAAATGAAACATACAAAAAAATATGCCATCTCTCTCGCTCTCTCTTTCTCAATATACAATGGAATTCGAATGTAATAACTTTTTGGAATAAATTTTGGTAATCCTGGGTGATAGTTGGTGAAAAGCTTTTCCTAAATTTTGTAATGAACTGGACAATTGGTCTAATGAATTTTCATAGTTTGTTAAACACTCACCCAAATGCACGATTAGAGAAAAGGAAACCATAGCACCGTACACAAGCACTGCTCAACTACGTCAGACTACTATTCTCAATTCAACAGGTAAAATCAATCAATGCTAGTGATAATGTACAGTAAGACTGTAGCCTTTACTAAGATAATAGGTGTCATCCAACACCAAGTTACAGCGACTGCAATGGAAGAGATTGATTGATTGATTGAATACTTTATTTATGTAGATTACAATATATACTGGCTCATACACTTATATACAATAGCTTACAATACAGCAAAATTGTAGATGAATTTTCATAATATAGACTAGGAAAATAATTATTAAACTGCATATGATATGAAAAAGCAATTTGTAATATAATAACTATAGATAATGTGACATCTTAAATTTATTGAGACCATGAAATAAAATAAATTGAAGAAATAAAATATATCATTATTGTCAAAAGCTAGGAAGAGTATCAAATGTACTGTTACCTGATTGCAATAAAGATTATACTTATCAACAGCTGAGACTGAGATAAGAGCACCGTTCTATACGGCATATTTAGAAGAATTATTTATTGTAAATTAAAATGTATTGCAAATAATTTGTAAATTGTTTATAGTCAACCATCAAATTTAGAGGTTACAACTTTGTTTACATTATTGAAGAGCTGTTTTGAATGCAGTCAAGAAATTAGTTATGCCGTGCTACCAATTTCTCCTAAATAGGTTGGATAGCATTTCACACCTATCAACCTACAGGAAGTTATCGGCTCCAAAATGGTAGATTCTTGATAAACTATGAATGGATCTATTGCCTATGAATGAGAAATCCAGTTTTCAGAGCAAACCAACTTATAATCTTCAGAAGAATTTTGGCAATATACAACACAAATCCATAAAACAATACCTTACACAATTAAGCATCTAACATCATTACAAGCTAAATACTTATCCATTTATATAGTTGAAAAACAATGGCTATAGGCTTGTAGATACACAAAACAATTTTATACAAAATTAGAACACCATAAAACTGTTCAAAACTCAATTTAAAACATTAAAATTTCACTTAAACAGAAAAATATTCAGAGAACACAAAACCAGAACACATAGCCAGCCACCATTTTTTAGAGAGAGCCTAACAAGTACAGAGCAAAGCCCCACCTCAAAACCAGTGTCGATGCTACGAACACGTCACTGATATTAAATTCCAAAAAATTACAAATCACAAGTTTAGAATTTACATTTTACATTTGTTCTCAATAAAACTTTATTTCGAAACTGTTATTTTAAATTTATATATCCTCTATATTCATAATGATCTATTTATCTGTTAATTCTGTTAACTCAGTTTCGGTGATACCATGGAATGTGCAACACAATTATTTACGATAAATTCTCAGTTAAAAAGTTGTCCGCATATCGATTACTCTGATATTTACTATCAAGTTTTATAGATCTCGAATTGAAGATTCGATTTTAATCAAGAAAAAATATAATATTACAGTTAGAATGAATTATTTTTTTTACCACTGACCTTACATTTCAAAATGATGATATAATTACTTCTAAAACCTATAATTATTGTGAAAAGGATGAGAGTTTCAAAATAAAAAATATATTCATTATTGTTAGAATAATTTATTAATGGAAATGTACAACATGTTTAATATTATAATAGCGAGCAAGATCATGATACAAGCATTATCACTGATAGGAATAATAATATTCATTCTTTGTTATTTGTGATTGTAATAATAATCTTTTGTATGAAATATTAATATTATATAATAATTATAGAATCAACCACATGGACTAATGTAAGAATCTCTGTAACCCTTTCAGGCCAATCATAGGTCAGAAAAATAACACCAAAAAGGAATGATATTCTATTTTTGTTATCAGCAACTAGAAAAGTCGTATCACATGCGGTAACATATTGTATGGTGTATGAGGAGGAATATGAAGAAAATTTATTTTCTAATGAAAGTCGGATAATAAGTTAAGTTTATTTATTGTAAAACAAGAACTATTCTCTTACTCATCTCTGACGTGATGTATACGTCATACTAGTTCTACCAGTAGCAGAATTTCTATGCAAATTAAGTAAGACGGAACTGCTCAGCCAAAATTTTTGAGAAGAGACACTACTTCCCTTTTGATGCCTTCACCGAAAAGACCTTGTTCTAAGAAGTTATCATTTTCTAGTGAGATTTTTGTTCGTTCAATTTATGTATTTTAATTTTTAGCCTATACTTGAGGCGATATTATTTGTTATATTTGTAAATTATTCTATCAATTGATTGCTTCCATAGATCTAAATTTTATTATCCATCTTTTGATTGTGAAGGAAATATTCAATTCCAAAAATCCCCATGTGCTGAAGACTGAAGTTTGGACAAGCCATCGATTATAAATTAATTTAAAGAAACTACTATGCCAAGAAGGATCACGTGAGTTTTTTTTTTATTTTATGGGGCCCCACCCTTTGCTTTGGAAAAATACAGAAATTACTTTAATCTTAGTTCGATAATTGGTAATGGCCACGTCGAAAGCGCTGATAGTATAAGTGTACTGAATTGGAATTGTAAATTTTTTTGTGGTCATTTAACTGTCCTTATCTGCCTGAACCATGACCCTGATTAAGTTTCAAATTTTGTAATATTTTTGGATAAATCATTTAGAATTTCAATTGATCTATGAGAATTTTTTAAACTTTGTAAAAAGAATGTACATGATAGCTCAGCATCATAGCACAAATTCAATTAAGTCTGTCGACATTGGATTATTCAAAACCTGTTTATCAAATCTTTAAGCTGCATTGTTTATCAATTATTATTATTGCTCATTATATTTCAAACTTAATACTTTATTTCCTGAGTTCGATCATTTCTTTAGCCCTTCAGATTTTGTGTTTGGCATGTTTGTACTTGTTAAGCACTGATCAAAGACGATCAATGCGATAATTGATCCAAGTCTGGATAAAGGAACAGATCTAAGTGGAAATATTGAGTGGGGTCAGATCGAGATCATATGTTCTCTGTCCTTACCTGCTAATATATCAGCTTTTATTTGTGCCCTACCTCTACTTAGGAATAAATTTCCTACTACAGAGCAGAAGCAGCTGCAGTGTAAAAAATCACACAATAGAGCCTGAAACTCGAAAAGATTCTGTCCTCAAAATATCTTCTGAACGGCATTTGGTTTATCGAACCTATCCTAGACCTTCAAAATTTATTAGAGGCACAATCCCGCAAATTATATGCATTGAGGTTTTTGCTCGATCTGTTTGATTTTGTATATTGTCTTCAACACAGGTAATAATTTAAGGTCACTGAATCTAGTGTCTAGCAATTGATACACTACAACTTACACTTGCAAAAAATATTATTCTCACATAATCAGTCATTAAACAAATCAAGGGTGTGCAAGAGTTTATGCCTCCTGCAATTTGGACGATTGTATTAAATATTATACTGACTCTCTCAACCTGGTGCTCTATAGTGTTCATGCACACACTTATAAGTTTGAGGTTACAACACCGAGGACTCAGTATAAGATTTTTCATATGTGTGACGTCTCCATCTGGAGCATTGCTCAAGTAAAAAACCAGGACCCTCCCAAGGAGTGTTACAATAATTATATTGTTATGCATCTACATAAATTGGCGGAGCTTTTGACATATCAATGTTCATTCTTTGGAAAAAATATCCTTCCCACTAACTCTCTACCAAAACGTTAATTTCATTAATTGAACTAAGGGTTTATTTATGAATGGAAATATTGTAGAAGTTTTAATTAATATGAATATTTAAAGATAAAAAACAGAAAATTGATAAAGTAAAATAATTATATAGGTAGCTGAAATCAAATCATTGATTAATAAAATGGAGTAGGCTGAAAGTAGATCAGGGTAATCAACTTTCAGTAATATACGGCAGTATGCAGTGGATAATTAAAATAACATGAGTTTATATATATATATACAGGGTGATTCATAATTATGGTGAAATAATTCAATACGTGATAGTAGAGGTGAAAATAAGAAAAAAAGTTCTTATGAACATATATCCATAAACGCTTCATTAGCGAGCTATACAGAGTGAAAGATTTAGCCCGGAATTCAGTTCCTCTGGTGAAATACACCGATGCTGAATTGTTTGGGGACTAGTTTTTGAAAAACTTATGCTGGATTCATATGGAAACATATCTGAAAAACTGAATAAAACTAGTCTGGAAGCTGTAGTGTGAGTAGTTTTTGAGAAAAAAGTTGAAATATGCAAAAAATTCAAGTAGAAAAACACAGACTTCTACAGTAGTGTCCCATTCCATAGGCTACATTAAATGCATGTCAGCTAATTCGGAGTATGGATAATGTCTAAAATTAGCTGCCATTTTTTAAAAAGTTAACACTTAACACAAAAGCAAAGTGGAACGGTTACAAATAACTGGTTAATAGGTTAAACAAAAAACACAGCGCGGCTACAGTAGGCCTAACATACAGTTTGTTTTTTTGTTCAACAGTGAGCTAAAAAATTTCTGAAAATAATTTTCAGCTGATAATTTCTCTTAAATATTTTCTTATTTGAAACAAAATAAATCAGCTGTTTTGGAACAGCTGTTCTTTAAATCAATGTTCTATTTGCAATCAGCTACAACTTATGAGTTATTAGTTCTCTCCTCATAAAACAGCAAATTTTGTGGTGTAATGTACTACAAAAGAATACATTTTATCCAACTTCTATTTAAATTTAGTTTACACAGCTCACATCATTTTTTCAGAATTAAATTCTCTACAATTTTTATTGCGAAAAATTATTTGTTTACTGGTCATTAAAGAAAGTTATTGGGCATCAAACGTAGAAGTCTGTTTTTCTACTTAGTTTTTTTGCATATTTAAACTTTTTTCTCAAAAACTACTCACACTACAGATTCCAGATTAGTTTTATTCAATTTTTCAGATATTTTTCCACCGAAGCTGATTGCAAATAAAACATGGATTTAAATAATAGCTGTTCCAGAACAGCTGATTTATTTTGCTTTGAATAAAAAATATCTAAAAGAAATTATCAGCTGGAAATTATTTTCAGAAAGATTTTAGCTCACTGTTGAACAAAACAACAAACTGTAAGTTAGGCCTACTGTAGCCGCGCTGTGTTTTTTGTTTAATCTATTAACCAGTTATTTGTAATCATTCCACTTCGCTTTTTGTGTTGAGTGTTATCTTTTTAAAAAACGGCAGGTAACTTTAGACATTATTCATACTCCGAATTAGCTGACATGCATTTAATGTAAGGGATGGGACACAGTAATAGAACAGAAGCAAGACGTTTGTATCAAGAATACTTTCCTAACCGAGTATGTACAAGTTCGAGGTTTTTTGCCACTATTCATCAACGTCTGTCTGAAACAGGTTCTTTGATGTCCAAAGAGCACATTTATGCAGGCAGACCCAGATCCACTAGGACTGTTGAGTTAAAGTAACAAGTTCTAAATGGAATTTATGAATATCCAGAGAAGAGCACGAGAGAATTGTCAGTGCAGTTTAATGTCAATCAATCTTTATCTTGAGGATCCTAAAAGAGCAACAATTACATCTATACCACCTCCAGAAGATTCATACTCTATTGCCACGAGTTTGTATTCCCTGTGCTGGTATTTGCCGATGGTTTTTAGAAACACTTGTTAACATAAACTTTTTAACAACCGTTTTATTTACTGACAAGGCACACTTTACAAGAACAGCTATCGTTAACGTCCACAACCAACATATTTGGGCAGCTGAGAATCCTCATGCCATCAATCCTAATTGTCCACAACATCAGTTTTCAGTAAACATTTGGGCAGGAATCATAGGAGATCATCTACTTCTGTACGAGCTTTCTTCCAGGCTCAATGGCATAATCTACTTAAATTTTTTGAGAGAGGAGCTATTTATCTTACTTGAAGATGTACCTCTTCAGTTGCGCCAATACATTTGGTTTATGCATGATGGAGCCCCAGCACACTTCAGTGTTGCTGTTCGTGAACACGAACACCTGAATCACAGGTTTCCAAATAAATGGATAGGCCGAGGTGTGCCAGTACCAGGGCCAGCTAGGTCACCACCTTGAATCCCTTGGATTTTTATCTTTGGGGACACTTGAAAACCTTAGTATACAATACTTCGATTGATACAATTGAAGAACTCCGATTAAGGATTTCGAACAGAATAGGAATGATAAAGCAGACTCCTGGAATATTTGAACTGGTCCGACCATCGATGAGAAGACGTCTGAACATAAGCATCAAGAACAATGGAGATCACTTTGATCATCATCTTTAGTCTTTTGGTATACGTTTAATGTCATCTAGATAATATGTTACTTTCATATAAGAATCAAACTTTTCATAAAAAACCGAATATTTTATTTGCAATCAGCTACAACCTATGAGTTATTAGTTCTCTCCTCATAAACAGCAAATTTTTGGGTGTAATGTACTACATTAGAACATTTATTTAACTTTTATTCGAATTTGTTCACACAGCTTACATAATTCTTTCCAGAATTGAATTCTCTACAATTTTTATTTTAAAAAATTATTTGTTTACTGGTCATTGAAGAAAGTTATTGGGCATCAAACGTAGAAGTCTGTGTTTTTCTACTTAGATTTCTTGCATATTTCAACTTTTTTCTCAAAAACTACTCACACAACAGCTTCCAGGCTACTTTTATTCAATTTTTCAGATATTTTTCCATATGATTCCACCATATGTTTTTTATGAAAACTAGTCCTCAAACAATTCAGCATCTTGTGTATTTCACAAGAGGAACTGAATTCTGGGCGGAGTCTTTCACCCTGTATAGCTCGCTAATGAAGCGTTTATGGTATATTTTATGGGAGCTCTTTTTCAATTATTTTACCATATTAAGAATGTGTTGTCACGTTATTCTTTATATTTAAATAACGATTAGCCTCCTGCTTGGCATCAGTCGGTAAAGCATGAGATTTGATATAATTATATAATTAGGTCGTGGTTTCTAATAGTATTCAGTCTTAAAAAATCTTGATAGGCCTAGGTATGGGCTTCTCCTATAACTCTTGTAATTCAATAAAAAATAAATATATATAAATATGATACTTATACAATAGTGATGAGGAATAATAAATAAATTGCACACCATAAACGTTTCATACATATATTACACAAATAATGCAAAAAATAAATCGAGGCAAGAATATATAAAGAGCGATAAAAAATATAATATAAAAATAGAACATAATTGAAATCAATAAAATATCACAGGCTAAACTTTATATTCTAGATTTATGGCACGAATCATTACCATGTGCCTTTATCTTAAAATCATATGCATTCTTTTGCATGAGCTGCGATATGCGCTTGCTAATACTTGTCGACTTGGACAATTCAATTAAAATAGGTGCTTTAAGATCAGCTTGATAATTAGCCACTAATAATCCAAATATATATATAATTAAAATCGCTAGTACTGAGCAGATTTCTTTGTATCGAATATATATTTTTTATCTCAGGGTGCAAGATTCGGCACTGACGAATAGGTAGAGCCATTCATCTAGTGAATTAGAGCTATAACAAACTATCGCAAATTATATTGCAAAAATTAAATATCATATGCAATGTTTTGATAGCCTAGATTTTGTACTTCTTTGATTTAATAGAAATTTCTGAAATATTGATCTATATTTTTCTTTCAAATAAATACCTTTAATACTAATTTTACTTGCGCAAGTATTACTCTATTATTTCTTATTTATAATAAAACCCTTTCGGCGAGCTAGCTTTGATTATTAGATTAATTCGAAGCACTAGGGCGCCCATCACTAATTCAATATTAATCACTCACGTGTCGAAAATCTTCTTGTAAGCCGCCGATGTCGATCCAACTCCATGTGGTCCGGAATATGGTAGCCGGAATCGTCTCTTCCAAGGGTTATAAATTTATTTAAAAATGAAAATGACTTCTGCTTCACAATAGCATCACGAAGTCTTTTAAGAAATTTAATAATTTACTTTAACTTTAACTTTTAAAAATCATTATCAAGGTACTACGCTCTAAAATTTTGGGATCCTCTTCTGGTGGCATTTGTTGGCGAGTGCTGGTTCTCCTTTCTCATTTTTTACAAATCCTATTTCCGACTTTCAAATTAGCATAAAATTTAAATATCTTAGTCCTCCGCCATTTAGGTTCAAATAGATCTTACAAAAAATACCAAAATATTTGGGCAGCTGAGAATCCTCATGCCATCAATCCTAATTGTCCACAACATCAGTTTTCAGTAAACATTTGGGCAGGAATCATAGGAGATCATCTACTTCTGTACGAGCTTTCTTCCAGGCTCAATGGCATAATCTACTTAAATTTTTTGAGAGAGGAGCTATTTATCTTACTTGAAGATGTACCTCTTCAGTTGCGCCAATACATTTGGTTTATGCATGATGGAGCCCCAGCACACTTCAGTGTTGCTGTTCGTGAACACGAACACCTGAATCACAGGTTTCCAAATAAATGGATAGGCCGAGGTGTGCCAGTACCATGGCCAGCTAGGTCACCACACTTGAATCCTTTGGATTTTTATCTTTGGGGACACTTGAAAACCTTAGTATACAATACTTCGATTGATACAATTGAAGAACTCCGATTAAGGATTTCGAACAGAATAGGAATGATAAAGCAGACTCCTGGAATATTTGAACTGGTCCGACCATCGATGAGAAGACGTCTGAACATAAGCATCAAGAACAATGGAGATCACTTTGATCATCATCTTTAGTCTTTTGGTATAAGTTTAATGTCATCTAGATAATAATTATGTTACTTTCATATAAGAATCAAACTTTTCTAATGTACTACATTAGAATACATTTTATTTAACTTTTATTCGAATTTAGTTTACACAGCTTACATAATTCTTTCCAGAATTGAATTCTCTACAATTTTTATTTAAAAAAATTATTTGTTTACTGGTCATTGAAGAAAGTTATTGGGCATCAAACGTAGAAGTCTGTGTTTTTCTACTTAGATTTCTTGCATATTTTAACTTTTTTCTCAAAAACTACTCACACAACAGCTTCCGGACTAGTTTTATTCAATTTTTCAGATATTTTTCCATATGATTCCACCATATGTTTTTATAAAAACTAGTCCCCAAACAATTCAGCATCGGTGTATTTCACCAGAGGAACTGATTTCTGGGCGGAATCTTTCACCCTGTAAAGCTCGCTAATGAAGCGTTTATAGATATATGCTTATGGGAGCTCTTTTTCAAATTATCTTACCATAATTAAGAATATATATATATATAATATATATATATATATATATATATATATATATATATATATATATATATATATATATATATATATCTTTTGAACATCTTTTGGAACAAATGACTGAAACTGTCCGGCCCTAGAACGAACACATGACAACCATCCCTCACCCATCCCACCAATACTAACCGATAAACCTGTTATATATATACAATTCAATCTATAACAGGTTTATAGGTTTGCATTGGTGGGATGGTTTTCATGTGATCGTTCTAGGGCCAGACAGTTTCAGTCATTTGTTCCAAAAGATGTTTTTTCAAAGTCAGGATGAAGCTCTCGATGGATCTGATAGAAACAGGAAGTTCATCCCATGCATGACAGGCACTGACTAAAAAGGATTTTGTGAAAATAGTGGTTTGATGGTTGGGTATCCTTGAAGTAATTTCTCCAGTTCCAGTATGTGAAACATCTATCCTTCCATCTTCTTTGAAATAGTTCGGATTTCCGTATTTCAAGATATTTCTAACAAGCTTGACTATTCAAAAACGTCTTTGATCGGGAAGCTTCAATGTTGAACTGGCAATGTGGGCAGGGGTGATATGTTCATGACGTTGAAGAGAGTAGACAAAACGTAGACAATAATTCCGGCAACGCTGTTGTTCATCATTCAGAGTGACTTGCATATCGTTGAGAACAGAATTACAATATATTAAATGTGGGAAGATAAGAGATTGAACCAATAAGGATGTCGTGCATTTTCTTCAATGAATGCATCGCTGAAAATACCTTTTTACATGTTTTGTTCACTTGTTCTGACCAGTCAAGTGCTAGAAGTAGTGCTAATAATATAGATGTTGGAAAATGATCAAATAAATAGTTGGTGTATCAATGTAGATGTGCATATTGTTTGGGATGTCGTTCAGTTACAAATGTTATGTATTCTATTGATAAAATTTTTGTTCATTATTTTTTGTTATTATATTCTTTAATTTTTATGAGTTTTGGAATTTTGAATTCTCAATTTGTTTTATTTTTACTTTTTTCATAAGTATTTGAAATCTTTGTATTCTTCATTTTTGAATTAGTTGGTATTTTTGTTGTTTGTATTTATTATTATTGCATGAGTTAGTATTATTTTTATCATTATTTCTCTTTCTCATTAGTATGTGTACAATTTTTATTGTTGAGGAGACATATTTGGGGAAACCCGTTGTCTCCATTGTGAATAAATAAATGAACTATTGATTGCGTGCAATAACGCATGCAATTAATAACTAAAATAACATAAATAACATAGTATTGTCTTCCGAACTTTCTCTGCTTTGAACTTGGGCTGTCCTGTTGCCAGTATGTCTTGAAGGAGATTAGCTTTTGATGTTAGCATTTTTGATACACCAGCCCCAACAGCGATTAGCCGTTTTCACACCGATATCTCGCCGACACGACATACAGACAGGATTTACTCTGATGAACAGTATAAGAGAAGGCTGCGGTTTATAACTGCGCGAGGTCTACTGTTCACAGAACTACTAGTAAGCATAGCATCAGCTGATGGAATGCGAAAGACAGACAGACGTCTATGTGCGTTGCAACATTCGTACATCTGGGAAGGGACTACTTCCTCCATCTGTCGACACACGTTCGTCTGTTTGCTGTGTGCGTTTGTCTTGAGGATTTCAATTATTATTACTGATCACAGATTCTCATCAACCTGTAATTACTGAGACTCATGACCTTCCTGACACTCATCATTTCTCCGTGAGTGTCGAAAAAAGATACTAATTGACTTTGGATTATGAATACAGTATATCACAGTCCTATGGAGCATTTTATCAATCGAATAGTTCTGGAAAAAACCTATCATGCCAATAATAATGGGAAAAGAGCCAAAATGCCAGCTTCACCCAATCAGCAAAACTGTACATTAGCAAAATGTTTCGTTTCCATTGTGAACATTTTTCAAAGTGGCATCCACGCTAGAGAACAGAGCAGGGCAATTAGAGAAAACGTCACATATTATTGATACAGCTTGCTCAACTTTATACAGCCCATGTAATACGACATCGATAGACATTTTCGTCTTTCAGTTCCAGTCAATTGAATCGATCGAATAGCAGCACATACGATTTGATTATGCGAGTAATTTGTATTTATATGTTATTCACAGTGGTCAAATCTCTGGTAAGAGTTACAAAATTGATGTATTCATTCTCATTAAGCACCTCTCTGTTTTTTTTCACAAAACTCATATCCTACTTCCAAGATTCCATTTCCAATGTTCATTAATGGCTCACGAAATAGGTTGGATTGAACACAAGCAACTTGCAGTTTATATGAGCAATTAGTTCGTAGCCTCGTATATAATAATAATCCTGAACTTCTTGAGTCTCTAGACACATAGAATCACCTCCATGACAGATTCGTTCTGAACTAATATCATTATAGACCCCAACTTCATAAAGGATAATTAGATCGATAATTTTTTAAGTGAGTCAGTATTGACATATACTTCTAAACTGTGGAGACAATTTGCTAATTTGACATACAAGTGTTGTAAGTTACACTTGATTTTTTAGCCAAACAAAGATATTGGATATTTGAAATATCATTAGATGATGTTCACGTCTTGTTTGTGAATAATTAGGAGGAGGATGATATTATACATGTGCCCGGTTGTACAAAAGCCCGTTGAATTATAATCATGATTAAGTGCTATGAGAACCAATCAGAGAAGGTTTTTTGGAAAAAAACTTCACCGATTGGCTCTTGTGGCAATTAATTTCGGTTAAAATTTATCAGGCATTTCTGCAAGCGAGCGTTAATGGAATGAAAGAATAGAACTTCACTAAAATCGTATAAGATCATGTTACTTCTTATAGTATAAGGGTTACAAAACGAAAAAACGAAGATTACGTACGTGACGAAATACTGTAAATGAATGGATGAATAAAGCAATGTTGATATTATTGTGTTTGATTTCTGTGTTACAGGCACGTTCGAATTTTAATACAGACACACGCCTTGTAATACATCCCGATAACTTGATATTAGTTCTCTTACCAAACGGTGGTTGGCTGGAAATGATCGATTTACTCAAGCAAGTTGATGTACAAAAAGTCTCGGATTTGATGAGAAATCACGAAGATTTGTTTGTTGACAACACCCGACTGTCTCATCGGCTGCTCACTTCGGTGTTCAGACATTCGTTGTGTCAAATGATGGTCAGACAATTTCAGAAAGGTCCATTAGACATTATTGAAAAAGCCACGAATCTAAAACTAGAAATGTTCTTGAAAAGACTATCTTCCAACCACAGTATGAAAATGGATCACGATATATCACCATCAACGGACGTGATCCAGAAAAAGTTTCTGACCCATGAAATACTAAATCAAATCAAGGCAGGAGAGAATCATCTTTCTTCTGAAATAGATGAGCTGAGAAAACCCGATTACGAGTATCTAATAGAAATAGCCGAGGCAATCATTGTGAATCAAGAGTTGGAGTACCTAGAATTCGCAACATCTGATTCTAGAATTTCAATATTCTTGAAAGAATTGTATTTATTGATGAGTGAAGATGACAGTACGGCAGAGAAAATAATCAATACCAAAATGGAGAAGGTAAGATTCTCTACAATTATTTATAGTAGACTCTATAATTTGATTCTAGTCTGTGGACGTTCATTATCAGTCAGTATATTATCCGACGTCTATTATTATTTAGGCTACTTCAATTATATTCCTTGATGTGCCTATCGCCTATCGTTCCATTAATGACACCATCAGTGAGATGGATGAAACTTAATTTTCAATTAAAATTGAAAGTTCATTCTATCTGTTCATTGAAAAGTCAGAGGAGTTATTATATTCACTTCAAGTATATTATTTACTAATCAATTTCCCTGGATTTTGTTTTTTCATTATTGAGTGGAGTGAATTCGATTGATGTCTCAAAACTGAAAAATACCCCTTTGTCACAAAATCGCTCAGTTCTATTTATTCCAATCCTTCTTCAATCTTCCGGTTGTGAAAATATTCTCCATTTTAATGACAATAAAATACTACTTTTCTCAATATATATATATTTTTTTTGCAGTTGGAACTAAGACCTGGAAACTTGCTCAGCTCTCCTGATTATGGTGTATTGAAAAAGCTATTCCTCAACACAGGAATCTATCAAATTATCACAAGTTTTGCTGATTTTTTCAAGAACAGGGACACATCCGCTTTCCTGCAATTCACGATAGTTAGACACTGCAAGATGCATTATTTGATCAAAAAACTGGGAAGGGCAGATGACGCACTTGTGATTCTACAAAAAGCAAAAGAATTAAAATTGAAAGACGTGACGGTAAATATCGAGAAAATCATAACTGGATCTTATTTTCCGTCACCTGACTTATCAAAAAAGTCCATTCCGGAAACTGGAATCGATTTGCGTAATGATAACATTTTTTCTAGTTTGTCGGGGACAAAATCTTTTCCGAAACTAGGAAGTGATCAGATTAGTAGAGTGGAAGATGTTCTTTCCATGTGGATTGATGAGGAGGTTCAACTTGCTATTGTCAGGCCAGTTTTTTATGAATTCCTTGAGAAAGTATTCGCGATAATCGATAAAGGGAACGCTGATACTGAGGTAAATACACTAGTGAGACAAGTGGAATATATACGATAAATCACAATCTGTTCAAGATGATTCCAATATTCAGGTTATGAAACACCATATTATATTTAGATAATACTCATGCGCTAAAAAATGTATAACATAATAAATTATGATAGTAATTATTAATCTTGTGTTATTCAAACTTTTCTCTTCACAATTACTTGTGAGCTTGATATAAATTATGTATAATATCAATTTAAATATGAGAACAATCGATCTTGAAGACAGTTTACGCATACCAAATATTTATTGAACCTTATTTGGAATAAAAAAATATTCGGAAATATAAAATAATCTCATCACACTATCACGTTGTTCAATAATATTGAAGATGGTGCAAATTCTTCATTGTTCTTACAAATTGTTTCAAATTTCAAAGCCTTTTTGAGCTTCTTCCTAGGTCTCAACTTTTCTGCTTCAGAGATTCATCCTTTCCAAAGAGAAAAAAATCAATGCCTCTGCTCAATAGCAAATTCGCTACAATATGGTATTTCTGTTGATTTTCGTGTCACTTTTCATTCATCCTATCGGATATTATAAAATAGATTCAATGATTGCTATAATATATATCACGAGAATGAAAAATCACGAAATAAATTCATGACAATCCATATTACTACACAACAGAACGAAATTTCCCAGGTTTATTAGTACAAAATTATGATCGCACACAACCATAAATAGGAAAATGCTGAGCAAACTAGAAACGAAGAAGAGCATGGTTTTTCATACTTTTTAACAATCACGATAAAGGCTGAATATCAACATTGATACTACTTGATTTTTGAATACTTATGATAAGTATGTTATATGAAATCTGTTGTGTTCTATTGACTGTTGTGTTGAAATATGAAAAATTGGATTAAACTTTGACGTGTCATATACTCCGGGAGCGTTGCTCCCTCAATGCAGTTTAATAATTGTGACGAACAAGAGAAGTAAAGATAGGATATTATTGTCACTTCCACCAACTATATAATATTATACTATACGGTATTATTCCATTCGCAGTAAGTTTCGATGCAGAATTGAGGTATTCCTGGAAAAGCTGAAAAAATTGACTCTCATCTCAGAGTATAAGTTAATGTGTTCGCCAGTTACTTGAGATCGGAAAACGATTACCTACTGATCACTCTTATCCTCAGTGACCAAACCCTCATTACGTAAAACCACTTGCAAGCCCTTCCGTCATTAAAATATAATTGATCTCTAAGAAGCAATAGCACTACAAGACTCTTGAGAGATCAACATGAAGAGCACCAGGGGATCCGTTTGATAATTAACACAGCTAGTTTGAAATGTTCTCATCAGTGCTTATAAATAAGTTAGTATCTGAATTGGGAACTCAGTCGTCTACCACTTCCGGAGTATCCACAAATTTACACGTCAGATAACAACTTGAGACAATAAAATGAATATTCAATCATTTTGCTGTCAAACGACGGAGTTTGCAATTAATCAACATGATTAAATCTGAATCCAGATTCATGTATTTTTTTCTTAATGTATCTGATTATTCTCAATGTTCAATCATTGTTGATCACTTATTTAGTTATTTTAAAACCTTCCTACAGATAAAACGATGAATACTAGTAGTTCTGTGAACAGTGGACCTCGGGCAGTTATAAACACCTATTATACTATTCATCAGAGTGAAGTCTGTCTGTATGTCGTGTCGGCGAGATATCGATATAAAAACGGCTAATGGCTGTTGGGGTTGGTGTATCAAAAAATTCAAAAAGCTAATCTCCTTCAAGACATACTGGCGACTGGTCGAGAGAAAATACTATGTTTACTTTCAGTTATTAATAATTGCATGCAATGAATAGTCCACACGACATCTGATTTTCTACCAAGTTACATTGAGATATTATTTGCATGCAATCAATAATCCACTTGACAGCTTATTTATGATGGATAATTCTATAGTCTTTACGGTAATATTAGCGTTCGAAGGAGACTCCTTTCTCTTTTGTATTATCCTTAGAATGCGAAATTTAAAAAAAAAACCTTATTCGTCGACGCGAAATTCTAAAGAGAACATACCTGTCAACTTTCATGAAAATCCATTGCCGCGTTCCACCGTGAATGTGTAACATAAATATAAACATAAAGAGAAATGTAAAACCATCAACTTGAATCTCAGACCTCACTTCACTCGGTCAAATTTAATATTCATTCACAATAGCACGTAAGACCAAATCATTCGTATTGAAATTGAAATTTTTCAGTTCACTTATTTCAATTTTTGAAGAAAATTCGTAGTTTTTGTATTATGGTATCCTGATTGACAATTCCTTCAAATGGATGTTTTGGATAATCGGATAATTAACTCGTTATATCAACTTGAGTACAGAATAATTGACAATTTGTTAGTTTAACCACGGAAGAAGCATAAAGTAGTGTTTCTTTCATCTGTGGTTTAACATAACTCTTAGGCGGGGCTCACACTGGAGTTTTTTCCTAGGCATTTTTTTACCTGGCGTTACGCAAAATACATGTAACGTAAAGGGAGGCGATATAAATATTATACACACCGTGTGATTTTCAGCGTCTCAGAACAGGAGAAATCACCTGGAGTGCTGCTCGCTGTCGGTCTAGTGATAGATTGCTAGCATATTTTTCGAGGTTGAGGTTCATCATAGACTGTCAGCATTATCTATAAATAACAAACATGCTACTCATTCAACGAATGCTGACTACAGCTCATACTTGTGTTTGAAGTTACAAACCTGTTCAGAATTCAGAAATGATTCGACATTCATTTCGTGCCGATTAATCACTTGCTGTACTTGCACCTCGAAAGATTTATCTTGTCGATATTCCCCCTGCCATTTATCGCAAAAAATTACCTTGAAAATATCGCGCCGTTATAAATTTAAATATTCTATATTGATATAATATTTTTGAAAAAACGTATGGAAATAAGACATTGAAATGAGTTAAATGAAAAAGGGAGTTCTCAATATAATACGACCATAATTAATAATATCTTATATGTAAATAGCCTTTCCAAACTAAAGTAAGCTATAACAATGCTTTGCAGAAGTTTCAATGGAGCAATTTACTTTAATCATGAAACTCGATGATATAGCAGTACAACTTGGAATTGTTACTTGAGATCCCATATCTTAGCATTCTCTGATGATGAAACTGATGATATTATTATGGTTCAATCACCTCGTTGTACTTAAGTAATAACAAAGAGAAATAATAGCATAAGTTAACTTAACATAGCATAACTTACGCTATTGTTTCTCTATGGTAATAACTATATCCCGATCTTTCAAATCACAGTCTACTAACTAAACGTTATAAAAAGTTTAGCTTCATGTGGAATGTGCCCTGAAGTGTTCCTCGGATGAGAGCGACTCCTTTTCCATCACATTAAATCTTAATAGAGTTTCCCCACTCAATATAAAGTGTGCCCTGAGCCTTGCAAAGTTAATGTAAATATTTCGGGTCATTTTTCACGGAGCTCTCATCTTTCCTCGTCTCAACAAGGTTGATGCTGAAACAGTTTTGAAATTTGAGCAGTTTACCTCGATAAGTAGTGCAGGTAGGATGAGAGGCATCCAGAGCTGATTAAGTAAGCTCTCATCGAAGAGCCAAGACTAAGCTCACGAGATTCAGGGATAAGTCTGTGGTGAAAACTTCCAACAGGGAATTTATCAACCATGAAAGTTGAAGAAGTGAAGTAGGGGAGGATCAACTATCTAAGAACTAATCTTTGTAGTTTAGAAGCTATTAACAAAGAATGCCCAAGGGTTTTACATCATGATCTAGATTCAATTTGAAGAGGGTTTATAACATACCGCTTTCAATTCGAGAAACTTGAAGAGCATTTCTTTGCTGAATGTCGTCCTCATAAGTCTCTCACTGCATGGGTAATAAGATGAGTAAATGAAATGAACAATTATGAGCTCATAATAAGATTTGGACTCGACCTCTCTAGCAGTGGTTAATCAGCAGTGACCTGATGTAGTAGGGGGAGCCAACTACCTATGAGCTGATTGGTGTACTTTAAAAGCTATGAACTAATAATTATTCATTTATTCTATCAAGCTTTGATAGGGTCGAGATCGCGATTTGAGGAAGCTAAGTTGAGATAAGAAGCTACGTCAGATGTGGAGCTTCTCAATAAGATAATTGAGTCGATGATTCTTCAAAAATGAACTCTTCTATTATCCCATCTCATTTTGAGAGTGTATTGATGAGAAAACTTATTGAGGCTGATGAAGGAGCTTCATGGAGTGAAATGCATTCCTCAATACTCCAAGAAAAAAAGTGTTTTTTCAAATATTTACAAGTAACACAGTGTCTGAGCTACAACGAAGAAAACTTATCTTTAAAAACGAATACAAATGCATAAGTGGCACTCAATTAATGAATGAATGAATGATTGTCTTTCAGTGTAACTATGCTTTAGGTTATTTTTTTACTTTTTAACTAAACTTATTATAACTTTGAAGCTCCTCATGAATAGAAAACGAGAGAAGGAGATACTGAGCAATGTATTGTGCATGTTCACATAATACAATTATACATTCAGAGTGTGTAAGTCTTATGTATTCATGATTATTCATTCAAAATGTGTAGATTTTGTGTCTTCCTGTCCTAATCTGGAATGTACCATCAAGAGCATAGTAGTGATGTGTACTTGAATAATTGCGTTTTCAATTTCAACGGAGTAGGTCCCAAGGAATTACTCAAGCTCCACTGCTCGAGTACCAATTTAATTTGTCAGTTTGTTAGTGCCTCTCAGAACAATTCCCACTTGCAAGATATGTAGGACAAAACTTTAATTAATGTGACATGCGTATGCGAACGTTGAGTTTGTCTGTGAGTAGTGTCAATGGTGACTATGTAGAAAGAATCATTATAAATAGAACAATAAAAATATAAAGACAATAGGAATCAATACTATTGAACGTCGTCAAGTTTAAGAATATTACTCTTATTTCCTATGATCGGTGTCACATGCAAATTAATTTTCTACTCTCAAACCTTTTTCACAAGTCTCTTATATCATAAGATATAAATCACTTTGGCCCGGTTGCACAGAAGCCTGTCAAATTTTAATCAAGATTTTCAGCATTTTATCACGGTTGAAATCAACAGAATTTGTAGAACGAGCCTGTGATAAGTAATATTGTCCAAACACGTGCAGAGGATTAGCAAATTTAGAGAAGTTATCGTGAAACCACAGGAGACATCAATATGTTTTTCGCTACGTCTCGGAAGTAGTTACCTTCCATGTTCCCAATCACTCCCAGTTTTCGAGTATTTTAAATGAGAGTATAAATTGTGCACAACGAGATGGTGCTTACAGTTCTCTCGTTGTGCGCAACCTAGGGATGGCATTGGCAATCAATAAGAAGTTTGAAGTTTGATTTTTTAATATGGACAATATTTCTGTTACGTATTTAGACATTATTGTTGTTGTTTTCTCATTTACATATTGTTTGCTGATTGTTTAGCGAAAACTATCGTACGTTACTTGGCCGTTAACGCTAAACCGCGTCAACTTCTCAACTGGATTAATTGCTTGAAATGTATGCCTATTCTTACTCTAGGAGATGGCAGAACTTCATTGAAATAACTTCATTGATAGAAGATGACCTCCCACAATCTAGCCTTCAGCATCATTACATTTTTCGGGCTTCTCCACTGAAGGGTAAGAAAGACCTCCAGCTTCATCACATTCTCAGTTTTTTCCGTTTAAGAGAGAGAAAGTTTTTTTTTAGAGAGAGATATCAATTTGTCGAGACGATGCAGCCGGGAACATTTGCTCTCAGTGGTGAGAAATTTCAGAGAGACATCGATCGAGCAAAACGCGTCTTCTCTTGTTACTCGCCGAAGAGACACAATCAGTGTTCTCTTCTCTGAACAGCTAACGAAGAAATGTTGCTCCACGCTTCATTTTGTATCGTTTGCCGCGTTTTACTCTGCTCCGAAAGCTAGCGACTCGACAAAATTGATTCTAGTAGATTTTCGTTTGCCTTGTCGCTCTATAGACAGAATAGAAATACTGACTTGCCAAGTGAATAATTTATCACTTGAGGGCTAGCAGAAGTATCAATCATGCACGCACACACCCACACACTCATACATACGAAATAACTCTATTTCTATAGTGGCAGGAATAAAAAATAACAAGAACACAAAAATAATCATAAATAAGAAGAAATAACTTTCACTTTTTGTGTAGTTGAGAAGTTGATATTGTGGTAATTATTCATATTGAATGAAAAAGACTAAGAAATTAGCTACAAACGGGAAAGATCAGTTTCGGTTATTACACCATTGTCAATCTGATAAACAGGAGTAATAAGTGAAGCCGGTCCCTTGAAACCGGTCTTTCTAAGTATCATTAAATCTGTGGTTTTCTGACAATTTCTTAGTCTTTTTCATTCAATAGAAATAACTTTACCAAAACGATAAAACAGAGCAATTCCAATTTCACTCACATCCTCCTGTATGAGCACTAATAAATTATGATTTATATCACCACATTAAACCACGCATCACTTGCATCTGGTGAAAACTCCCAGAGCCAGGCTTGTACTCTTTTTTGAATTTTTTCAGAAACTTATCTTTATGTATCTCGAGTGGCAAAAGATATTTTTTCAGAAACTTATCTTTATGTATCTCGAGTGGCAAAAGATTGAAAAATTTAGGCTCAAGAAAAAGAGAACATTTTTGGAATAATGTACAATCAGCTCTTGGGCACATTACCAACTGCTGAGTTACTTGACGTTTCAATTGAGTGCTGGCTCTCACATCCCCACCAATTTTGTAACTGCCACCACTCATTCTATAGAACAGTGCAAGCACCTTGAATATGTAGAGGTAACGAAGTGGAAAAGCTTCCATAATCTGCTTGAAAAGCAGTAATGAACGCGTTTGATATTTACACCAAGCATGACCCTCACCACAGCCTTTTGTAAAGTTAAAATTGGTCTTGAATGAGAGATATAAGTTGAGGCCCAACATGCAATTCCATAGTCCAGTTTAGAATTGACAAAAGCAAAATATAACTGGCGCAAGACACTGAAAGGAAGGAATTGTCGCAGATTAAAGAAATTTCTTGAAATGATTAATAAGTATTTTCTCAGGCTAAGCACATGCAAATCCAAGACAACTTTTCATCCACAATCAGTCCAAGATACTTGATTGACTCAGTTTGCTCAATGTTACAGCAACCACATTGCAACTCATTGCATTCAATTACATAGTACTTGAGAGGGGTATCAAATACAAAGCGTTTGACAAGGTGAAATTTAAAAACTTTGTTTTTACGGCATTCATTGATAATCTATTGCAATCGAACCAGAGTCTCATGCTATTTAGATCTAGTTGCATCATCTTCTGCAATTCACGAACATCTTCAAAAGAATATGAGAATGTGGTATCATCAGCAAAAGATGTGGCAGATCCATGAAATTCATGAGAGAATAGATTATTGATATACACCAAGAATAACAGTGGTCCAAGAACCGATCCTTGCTGAGCTCCGTTTGTAACCTGGAGTGTTTCACTTCAACAGAACCAATCTCAACATATTGCTTTCTATTCCCCAAATAAGATTCATCCACTCCAATGCTGTACCCCGTATACCAGCTGAGAACAGTTTGTGGATTAAGATCGAGTGATCTACTGTATCAAAAGCTTTACTTATGTCAAGAAACAAACCCGAAACTCTATTTTCAACCCAAGTATTCAGACCAGAATATAATCTTGAAATAAAATGATATAACGCCATCTCAGTGCTTAATCCCTCCTGAAAGCCGAACTGTCCTGCATGGAAAAAGTTCTTACTATTTAAAAATTATTGAAATATCCTTCTTCTCACCATTTTTTCAAAAATCTTAGAAAATATTGATAACAGGGATATGGGCCTGTAATTTGTTTGATTCGATTTATCCCCTCCCCTTATGCACGGGAACAACCTTGTCAATTTTCAGAGCTTCAGGAAAACCCCAACTAAGAATACTTGAGTTGAATATGTGATGCAAAACCGGTACTATTGCAATAGAAATTTTCTTAAGTAGATGAGAAGAGATATTGTCAGGTCCGGGAGACTTGCCATCCTTCAATGACTGGATTCATAATATTATGTGGATAGTTACATTCTTTATTGAGATTGAAGATTGCCTTCTACAGAGTTCCATGGATTTGTTTTTAGAAATAAGATTCTCTTCAACTTGGAGGCATCATCATCATCATCATCCATCATGGACTAGTCTTGTAAAGCCTGTTCCGGTGTCCACCGCTTCCTCTGTCTACCGACGTCTCTTTTCCCATCCAACTGTAACTTCCAAGCTTGTAGTGGAAGACGAGTTGGTGGCATAGACGTAGGTGATTTGTCCACTTCATTCTATATTTTTTAATGATTGCTGTTAGTGGTTGCACATTGCACTCACTTCGAATTGTTTCATTACTTATGTGGTCTCGCCTCGAGTTAAATTGAATGCTGCGCAGAAACCTCATCTCTGATGCCTGAATTCGTGAGTCATCATTCTTGGTCTTTGTCCATACCTCACTACCGTATGTCATTAAAGGGATGGCCATTGTCCTATAGAACTTAATCTCAGTCTCTTTTCTGGCCTTACCCTTTAATGTTCGGTGAATGACTCCACAAATTGAGTTAAACTTTCCTATTTTCTGAGGTATATCACATTCTCTGTCATAGGATACATCACAGCCGAGATATTTAAATATTCTATATTGATATAATATTTTTGAAAAAACGTATGGAAATAAGACATTGAAATGAGTTAAATGAAAAAGGGAGTTCTCAATATAATTCGACCATAATTAATAATATCTTATTTGTAAATAGCCTTTCCAAACTAAAGTAAGCTATAACAATGCTTTGCAGAAGTTTCAATGGAGCAATTTACTTTAATCATGAAACTCGATGATATAGCAGTACAACTTGGAATTGTTACTTGAGATCACATATCTTAGCATTCTCTGATGATGAAACTGATGATATTATTATGGTTCAATCACCTCGTTGTACTTAAGTAATAACAAAGAGAAATAATAGCATAAGTTAACTTAACATAGCATAACTTACGCTATTGTTTCTCTATGGTAATAACTATATCCCGATCTTTCAAATCACAGTCTACTAACTAAACGTTATAAAAAGTTTAGCTTCATGTGGAATGTGCCCTGAAGTGTTCCTCGGATGAGAGCGACTCCTTTTCCATCACATTAAATCTTAATAGAGTTTCCCCACTCAATATAAAGTGTGCCCTGAGCCTTGCAAAGTTAATGTAAATATTTCGGGTCATTTTTCACGGAGCTCTCATCTTTCCTCGTCTCAACAAGGTTGATGCTGAAACAGTTTTGAAATTTGAGCAGTTTACCTCGATAAGTAGTGCAGGTAGGATGAGAGGCATCCAGAGCTGATTAAGTAAGCTCTCATCGAAGAGCCAAGACTAAGCTCACGAGATTCAGGGATAAGTCTGTGGTGAAAACTTCCAACAGGGAATTTATCAACCATGAAAGTTGAAGAAGTGAAGTAGGGGAGGATCAACTATCTAAGAACTAATCTTTGTAGTTTAGAAGCTATTAACAAAGAATGCCCAAGGGTTTTACATCATGATCTAGATTCAATTTGAAGAGGGTTTATAACATACCGCTTTCAATTCGAGAAACTTGAAGAGCATTTCTTTGCTGAATGTCGTCCTCATAAGTCTCTCACTGCATGGGTAATAAGATGAGTAAATGAAATGAACAATTATGAGCTCATAATAAGATTTGGACTCGACCTCTCTAGCAGTGGTTAATCAGCAGTGACCTGATGTAGTAGGGGGAGCCAACTACCTATGAGCTGATTGGTGTACTTTAAAAGCTATGAACTAATAATTATTCATTTATTCTATCAAGCTTTGATAGGGTCGAGATCGCGATTTGAGGAAGCTAAGTTGAGATAAGAAGCTACGTCGGATGTGGAGCTTCTCAATAAGATAATTGAGTCGATGATTCTTCAAAAATGAACTCTTCTATTATCCCATCTCATTTTGAGAGTGTATTGATGAGAAAACTTATTGAGGCTGATGAAGGAGCTTCATGGAGTGAAATGCATTCCTCAATACTCCAAGAAAAAAAGTGTTTTTTCAAATATTTACAAGTAACACAGTGTCTGAGCTACAACGAAGAAAACTTATCTTTAAAAACGAATACAAATGCATAAGTGGCACTTAATTAATGAATGAATGAATGATTGTCTTTCAGTGTAACTATGCTTTAGGTTATTTTTTTACTTTTTAACTAAACTTATTATAACTTTGAAGCTCCTCATGAATAGAAAACGAGAGAAGGAGATACTGAGCAATGTATTGTGCATGTTCACATAATACAATTATACATTCAGAGTGTGTAAGTCTTATGTATTCATGACTATTCATTCAAAATGTGTAGATTTTGTGTCTTCCTGTCCTAATCTGGAATGTACCATCAAGAGCATAGTAGTGATGTGTACTTGAATAATTGCGTTTTCAATTTCAACGGAGTAGGACCCAAGGAATTACTCAAGCTCCACTGCTCGAGTACCAATTTAATTTGTCAGTTTGTTAGTGCCTCTCAGAACAATTCCCACTTGCAAGATATGTAGGACAAAACTTTAATTAATGTGACATGCGTATGCGAACGTTGAGTTTGTCTGTGAGTAGTGTCAATGGTGACTATGTAGAAAGAATCATTATAATAGAACAATAAAAATATAAAGACAATAGGAATCAATACTATTGAACGTCGTCAAGTTTAAGAATATTACTCTTATTTCCTATGATCGGTGTCACATGCAAATTAATTTTCTACTCTCAAACCTTTTTCACAAGTCTCTTATATCATAAGATATAAATCACTTTGGCCCGGTTGCACAGAAGCCTGTCAAATTTTAATCAAGATTTTCAGCATTTTATCACGGTTGAAATCAACAGAATTTGTAGAACGAGCCTGTGATAAGTAATATTGTCCAAACACGTGCAGAGGATTAGCAAATTTAGAGAAGTTATCGTGAAACCACAGGAGACATCAATATGTTTTTCGCTACGTCTCGGAAGTAGTTACCTTCCATGTTCCCAATCACTCCCAGTTTTCGAGTATTTTAAATGAGAGTATAAATTGTGCACAACGAGATGGTGCTTACAGTTCTCTCGTTGTGCGCAACCTAGGGATGGCATTGGCAATCAATAAGAAGTTTGAAGTTTGATTTTTTAATATGGACAATATTTCTGTTACGTATTTAGACATTATTGTTGTTGTTTTCTCATTTACATATTGTTTGCTGATTGTTTAGCGAAAACTATCGTACGTTACTTGGCCGTTAACGCTAAACCGCGTCAACTTCTCAACTGGATTAATTGCTTGAAATGTATGCCTATTCTTACTCTAGGAGATGGCAGAACTTCATTGAAATAACTTCATTGATAGAAGATGACCTCCCACAATCTAGCCTTCAGCATCATTACATTTTTCGGGCTTCTCCACTGAAGGGTAAGAAAGACCTCCAGCTTCATCACATTCTCAGTTTTTTCCGTTTAAGAGAGAGAGAGTTTTTTTTTAGAGAGAGATATCAATTTGTCGAGACGATGCAGCCGGGAACATTTGCTCTCAGTGGTGAGAAATTTCAGAGAGACATCGATCGAGCAAAACGCGTCTTCTCTTGTTACTCGCCGAAGAGACACAATCAGTGTTCTCTTCTCTGAACAGCTAACGAAGAAATGTTGCTCCACGCTTCATTTTGTATCGTTTGCCGCGTTTTACTCTGCTCCGAAAGCTAGCGACTCGACAAAATTGATTCTAGTAGATTTTCGTTTGCCTTGTCGCTCTATAGACAGAATAGAAATACTCTGTCGCTTTATAGACAAAATAGAGAGACTCTTTAGTGTTATTTAACTAGTCTATGGAGACTCCCCAGTGCATCCTCAATATCATAGTCGACGCTGTGATTTTCGAGAATTTTCCCTCCCTAGAGGAAAATCTAGTGGATTGTTGCAGCAAAACAGGAGAAGGAGATTGCAATATGGAAATAGATTGTTTCGACTTGGATGCGCTCTGATTATATGCAAATAATGGGGATTGCTTGCGACTGGGACGCAGGAAGAAAGTGGCTTAGTAGTCTACTGTCCTGCTGCAATATCGATGTAAATTTTGAAAGGGGTACTTCCTTAACTTTTTATTATGTGCGAATTCATATTCCTTGAAGAAGAGAAGATCCATTGTGTGATGCATTTTTACATTACATTTGTAAGGCTTCACTATCTTATTGAAAACTCTTTGTACTTTCTAAAAGAAAACGTACTTTACACTCATTATGACAATGAACTGGAATGTGGAGGTGAAGGATGAACTCTCTCATCATCTGAAGATGAAAAGTTATGTTCTGGTTATCTCTCTGACCGAGTGGAGCGTGATTACACTTTTTTCCATAAAGGATAACGTAATCCATTTACGTACTGATATGAGCTTAGCAATCTAAGCCTCCCTTTTCTCAATATTATTCATTGCTGATGATGCCCACTTGAGATTATTGCTTCTACGTAGGATATAAAAAGTGCGAGTATGATGATGAAATGCTCAAACGTTGAAGCCTACCGGCGGGATTCGAACCCGCGACCAGGTAGCGCTAGGAAAAGGGTAAGTTTCCTGAGTTCAGCCATTAGGAATTCTATATTGTCTTGCCTCCCCGTCGATTGAAAGTGGTGCTATGAGCCCTGAGCCGTTTTTGTGGTATGATGTAAATCAGGTACACAAAGGCTCAGGTGAGGTTTACCGGACCGGAGGGTCTACACATGTCTTGCCTCCCCGGCATACACTCTCAACACTGGATGGTACTCACTAACTGACTAGTGTTTTTCAAGTCTAATCCAGTGAGATGCTTCAGTCGAATTATCCCATTTATCGAACGATAATTTGACATCTCGTGGGCCCGATGTTGTCTTGGACAAATATAAGATATCAGTTACATTTCGTTTCAAAATATACCTTAAATCTTCTTCACCTTCACATTTACGTACCTTCAATCATGAAGGTCATTTTATTTATTATTGTCTATTGTGTTTGTTGTACGTGTGCAATTTATTGTAATGTTTTTCCAATGTGAATTGTGACATGGCTATATGTAAGTTCTATGTTCAACTGGCCCAATAAAAACTTGAAACTTGAATCACCTACACAAATCTCATATCCTTGATGATACAGTATGAATATTCAACTTCAAAGAAGAACTTTCATAAGAATATATTGTGCATCAGATGACAGTTTCCCATATTGAATAATACGACTTAAATTGAGTAAAACTACTCATTCGTGGAAGTATTGAAGGGTTACGAGAAGTTCCAATTGTTATAACATTACCAAACTCTAGTTGAGTGATTATATAGCAGCCAAAACCAATTTCTCGTTATAAAAATGTATAAGGTGGTTGTGACAATACCTCAAGTCATTTGAAAATTAATGTATTTGAAAGATTCTATAATACTAACTTTCTGATTCATTTTAAATCTAATATTCATAAGGAAATTGAATCATATTGACTGAGATCAATGTCTCAGTGATTCATGGCGATTGTTCTAGGACAGCTTATTGGGGAGGATTTGGTCGTTTGGATGTCGTTTTTGGGACAATATATAGGCCTATATATTGGAAAAGCTTGTCAAAGCAGAGTTTTCAGTGCACACTCGCTTCAAGAACTTTGCCAATCATCGTTGATTGTGGCGACTCTTCAGCACTGACGCGTCCACAGTTTCACTTCGTTAGTGTTTTAGCAGTTTTCAATTCAAACGCGAGCCGCAGGCGAATTGAGTTTGAACTCAGGAAACAACTTCACACTGTTTGTTTCCAATTTGGTTTGATCAAAGCTTCAAAAGAACAATTCGTGAGACTCACCACGGTTGTTTGTCTAAAAATAATTTCCCGTAATAAAAACGTGGATTCATTTTTGCAGTGGCCGTAATCGAAAGAGAGAATGATTTCTGCGAACCATCCGCTAATTGAAACAAAACAAGAGACATTATTTACAGAATTTTTCTCCTGTTTTCCTCCCCAATTACCGGTCGGACAAAGAATTTCTATTAACTCTTGAAATTTATTATGATCTGGAATTATTGGGAAAAATTGGAATTTTCAGTAACTAATAACGAAATTGAATTCACATTGGCAATAACTCTAATAAACCAACAAAATTTTCATCATATTATCACAACATATATTCAACTGCAATATCATGAATACTGTTGACTTTTAGTATGCCCAACGAAAGTAACCAGTAATTATTAGTTCGGCAGTTCAAGACTAGCCACACAACTTCGAAGCTCGTGTGTGTTTAAAACAGTCTATCTATGTATTTATCTAGGATGCTCAATGCTAAAGGCTTTCGATATTTGAAGAATATTTGAAAAATTATTTTTTTGGAATTTATCACGCTAAAAAGTATATTATCCTACCTTCTCCTGGCATGTATTGTCAGCAGTAAATCATCCTGTATAGGTTATTCCTGAAAAAATGAACCAACATCATTATTCATAATAAGTTAACACAAGGAAATATTTTACACAGAAGTTTCCCTACTATATACTCTTATCAATCTAACAGTATAGAAGAAGCATGAAGTTAACAATAACGACGCTATAGTGCTGTAAGACTATTAGCAGAGAAAACTTCTATATTTGTCTATATTCTGTGCTATTAGCTAAGGAACATATTAGAGCTGTAGTTGTGTAGTTCATTCCTGCAGCTCACAGGATCATCCGTCCAATCTAGTTACACCATTCCATCTCGTTATTCAAGGTGTTGGAAATGTAGGAAGTTATGTAGAGTTGATTCAGTCTGGCAGAAGGCGACTGGAAGCATGAAAGCTATTCACATGCATAGTCAACTGGTATATTGCTTCGCAGAGGAAATCTGAATATTCAAAAGCCAGTACCATGATAGATTCTCGATGTGACAGCTCCCAGTTTGCAAACTATCTCAGGAATCAGAAAATGTATACTGATGGAACACACAATGAGTACTTGACTATTATAGAGACCGACTTGATGTCCCATGAGTTTGAAAGTGGCTTGCACACTTATAGCGACACCAAACTATTGACAGTGAAAATACATGTGTGAAACGAATATCCTACCTCTACTATCAACTCGAAATCGTATAAGTTACTGGTAGACAATGAGGGTGTGTGTATACAAAGAGCGAGCGATCAGGCGTTCCAAGATCTGCGTTCTTGGAGACTGAAGTTAATTATCGAATCAGTAAGAGAGAGACGCTTACAATAACATTGAATTGATTCTGACGGTAGATTTTCTAGCAAACTAGCTCGATGTCTGATGATATCTTGTTTTCTTTCAATTAAACTCCAATAATATTGAGAAAACTAGGATGTCTCCATTGCGTAAGAGGAACCACAGAGCTCTGAGAGCTTGACCGCTCTCTATGAGCACACTACCTAAGATAACAAATTCAAATAATTGTCAATGATAAAGATAATTAACTATGTAATAAAAGAGCACACAGATGAACAGAAAACTACAGTGAGTTTAATAGAAGGTTTACCAGTAGCATGATCCATGCAGCATGGATCATACTTATAACAATAATTATGTTTGTATTATACCAGGAGTAGTAGAAACAGGAATAGATTATGTATATATAGCTCACTGATATTCATGAGACCATATCGTTCCATGAATGATTTTCTGCACTTTTATTATTCACTCTATTCCCCCATTACTCGCCCTTTTCAAATTATGACCAATGGCCTTATATGACCAATGACCAATAAGTCATAAAAATAATACCAATAATATAATAATATTGTTATATTATACAATGTTATGATATTAGTATGCTTATATATAAAAATATATTATGTTCTCAACCATTAGCCATCATTGGATATTGCATTCTATGATAGTTTCGAGTCAAAAATTTCTGTCTTTCAGAATAAGACGTTCCTTGTAAGTTACTTTTCACAATGTACATTTTCATCTACTTTGGGTCATCTCACAAAACCTTAAATCATTGTGTCATAAACCGTCCAGATAGAATTCAGGCTCCTGACAAAAAAGTATACCCCAAATCCTCAAACTTTCTCTTGAATAAATATTATGTTTTGCTATTTTATAGAAAAATATTAAGGTTACTGACGTCACCGTCTGTCATTCTTGATTGACGCTGCGGTGTGGAAAGGACTGCCCCGGTGAGACACTGACAATCCTATTATTCTAGTAGTGTGCGCCCGTTCAATTTCATTCCAATAGCAAAATCCCACGGTTGCAGGATTTTCGAAATGAAGTTTCCTATTCTCTCAGGGTTACGAGGCGAGCACCGACTAGCTTATTCAGAGGCTTACTTGAAATTTGTGATTCGGCGGGACTGTGGTGGTCGTGATTTCGGGTCTGCTGTTGAGACGGGATTGTTCCAGGCGGGAATTAGTCGTCAGGCAAGTTTAATTTGAAGATAGTCTTGTGTATATATTCGAATCCAGCTTATTCATTATCCTTCAACAATCATAACTATCATGAATACAACTTGAATGAATATGGAAGAAGTAGAAAGAAGCATTGTGATTCAATATAAGTACGAGTAGAATATTAATTCGGATGATTATAGTCAGAGATGTAATTCCTTACAATCAGAAAAATATGAGTGGATGATATCCCAGAGAATCATCATGACTACAATTTCAAACTTCTAAGTTTTCATTAAGTTCTTTTTCGTATAGGTCTATATTTAATTTTATATTTTCTATAGCTCTATTCAAATGATCCGATGACAGCGCAGTAAGTATCAGTAATATCCACACAAAACAGAAATCAGAAAAAAAATAATCGCATTCATATCGCGAGAGATTCGTCACACAAAACCAAACTGAATTGAATGTTGAAATTTAATTATTGTATCGTGAATTCTTTGAAATCCTGTTCATTCTATTTTCAAGTGACCTTATCAAAAATCCAATAACAGAAGAATCAGGTGAATTTCCCGAGGTGGCGAGCGGGGACATTTGGAAATTGCTCCAAATTGGATTCCGCAAAAAAAAACCTGATGGAAAATTAGGTTTCCAGCCTATCTCGGCAACAGAATTACACCCACCTCACATTCTAAGATGACATTTGAATGTGGCTGATCAGTAAGGAATAGTATACACTCTCTTCTAGCTGTAACAGGATTAATCTGTTACACAAAAGGTGGAGAGTCCTCATATTTCCTTCCCAAGCACAGCGGGTGAAAGGTCGAGTTACTCTCACAAAATCAACAAGGTCGAAACTCTTCTCACTCTTTCCCAGTGTCTCTTTCCTTGCCATTTACTCATGATTACTCTCTCTGTCTCTCTCTCTCTCTCTCACTCTCTCACTCAAGAGCTACAAAGCTTTCAGACCTGTAATCCTGTTCGGAAAACTTAATCCCCGTGAGAGCAAGAGGGATAACGGCTTCTATCATTGTCCACTGCATTTTGGTGGGATAGTAATATTTTTGCTCTCTAGCATTTCAAGGACATCAATGGCTTTCGCCCGGGTTGGTCCCACTTCATTCGGCTGCCTTTCATTTGCATATTTATAACCGTTTCACAGAATTTATCGCCAATAGCCCAAACATTATGCCAGAGTTAATGGTTGAAAAGGCAGAGATGTGTGCAAAAATTTCAGCATTAATTAAACTCAGGAACGGTATTGATAAAACAGTGTTTATGTGAACTTAGGATTAACCATGCTCTCATAAAATAGTGTTCATGTAGTATTGCAAATGAGACGTATATCACGTATTATCGCGATTATAATTTCTTGATAACATAACCGTTTTGATGATGGTACCTATTTTTTAATGTTTATTTTATGATTGATTGATTGTTTATTATTTTGTACTCGACTGGGACTGAAAAAAGTGAACTGCAACTTACTGCCAACACACAAGGAATCTTCTGTTGGCAGTGTCAAACATAACTTGATAGTATTACTTACTCATTATCTACGGTATATTTTTATTATATACACAGTAGTAATATTGTTGTCATAGTAACAGACAAAAGAAGTTCATTGAGAGATAATCATAAGTACAGTAGAGTTCAGTAAGTAGAGTAAAGAGATTTCGTCCACAAGGCAATAGTCTATGGAAGATAAGTAATAGAGAGCTTATTGAAGAAACACAAGATAACCAATGTGATAGCAGCAATTATGCTTTATCAAAAGGCAATACAGGTTAAAGAGAGAATTGAATCAATCGCGAGATAACCAATGTAAAACTAGCATGCCGGTTGTAATTCGGATAGCCTATGGATGCTGTGACATATTGACGGATTGCACATCCCCAAAATTAAACCTTAAAGAATTTTATAAACAGTTGAGTAAAGGAAACGAATTGCAATACCGAGTACGAACCATAATCTTATCAACGGCAGATGAACAACTGTTATCTGACCTATAAAGGTGCACTTAGCGAATTAAATATAATATATTTTTTGGAAATCAATTAATAAAACCACATATTATTCATAATGTTTATCATTTTGAATGGTAGTCCAAATATTTTGAGGTTGGAAATAAACCGGTTACCCAACCCTAAATAAATCAAGGCTTGCTTGTACCAACAACTTGCCAATTTAGAAGGCAGCTTGCTTAATAATGACCGAGCGAAGTGAGGTCTAAGATTCAAGTCTATGGTTTGGCATTTCTTTTAATGTTTAAATGTTTAAATATTTGAATGTTTAAGAATGTTTATATGTTGCGCATTTACGGCAAAACGCGGTAATAGATTTCAATGAAATTTGACAGGTATGTCCCTTTTTAAATTGCGCGTCGACGTATATAACAAGGTTTTTGGGAATTTTGCATTTTAAGGATAATAAAAAAGAAAAAGGAGTCTCCTTTGAACGCCAATATTACCGTATCTTTCCATCAACGTTAGTAGACAGTTGATTATAATACTACCCGTTCAAAAACATCGAACATCTTTAAAATGCATCTTTCCATCAACGTTGTAGACAGTTGCAGCCAGACCTGATAACAGCACTCACAATCACATTCCAGGACGACACGTCACGGTACGATAGGACAATAAGCTCTATGTTTATTTAGGATTTTTTCTAGACTTTTTAAATTGATAAATTATTTATTAATTTTTGAGAGAACATAACAACAGGTCAATGTAACTTACTGAGCGCGAGGTCTACTGTTTACAGAACTACTAGTAATTATTTACGACAGCTATATAAAATTAAATTTTATTTTCAAATATCACAATTTGTATGCCAAATAGGCCCAAGTATTTATTCAATAGCTGTTATGAAGCTATATTTATTTGTAAAACTTTAATATAGTTTGCTTATGTGTAGTAATTTGGGATTGACATTTAATCACATCAAAAACAATATAAACAAAAGAAATATTTATTATAATTATTACAAGCATGTGTATCATTATAAATGTATTTATACTCCTGCTTTATTTTATAAAACTACGTCTACGTTTCACAAACCTATATATTAGCTATTTTGAAGTTCACAAAATTAGCTCCAGCACAAGTTCTTTTGAATTGCTCAGCCTATTTCTTTATTTAACAAATGTATATCATAGTAGACGTGATTATATTGTTTATTTCCGTTTTAAAGGAATCTTATAATAATTAAGAACAGCATAAATAATATGGAATTTTTCTCATTAAAAGCTTTAAAGTTGGATCTATTTACACTACTCAATTGGCGCATTTGTTACGTCATGGGATCTGACTAATCCCGAATTAGTATGCAAATTTGGAGAGTAATAATTTCTGAGACGAAACCCAGGTGGAAATTGGACGAGGAGAACTCGAGGCCATTTTTTAAGAATCACCAGTGGAATACAAACCTGGTCCACATACTAATTTTTTTTAAGCTTTAATTCCTGTTTCAATGTAATGTAATCTTTGTTCTTTCTGTTTTAAAAGTTGATCTGAAGTTCCTATAATCATATGTGATATTAATTTTTGCGAATTCATTTGAAGAGTCCCTAAAATTTAAATAGTGAGGTCTGATCAACAATTTCCGCCAGGCGTGAAGGATCCAGCCGGCATGAAATATTCTATGGCCGAATATATTCCAACTACCAAAACGGAAACAAAAGTCTACATAAGTTATTTGAATATATCGAAGGGGACCCCCGCTATTCTACGAAAATTATACAGCATATAAATTCGTCATTTGGGAAAAAGTCATGACTGTAGATTCAAGGGTACCAAAATTATTATAAATAGTTTTTATTCAATAAGTAAAATTTAATATTCACGCTGTACTTAGCCAAAAGGTCTATTTCCTTAGGCGAACCCTCACCCTGATGTATTTTTATCTATTCATTTATTATATTCTCAAACTATAATTTTTGTACAAGCCTACTTATTTTTTTAATGTCTTATGACCCCTTCCAAGGGCTATCACCTATCTCACTTAATCAGTTAAAAATCATTACATTCACATACAGTAATTACTATTTGAAAATTCAATTTTATCATCATTTATTATTTGTTCATTATCAGTTCCTGCATACTTTTTGTATAGCTTATTTATCTTTAAATTCTACTTTTGCTATTTGGATATTTCTTATAACAATACATTTATATTGTCTATTCACTTCTCTGAATTCATTTCACTACACCTTCGAATCTGTTCTTACTCAACTGACACATATCGATCGTGCAGGACACGACCTGCGTTATTGTGGTCAGATATTGTTGAGTATCATAATTATTATTAGAACGCTTTTTCATCTGGTGGTAGATGGTAGTCGATATTCGCATCAATTAATAAATCATTTTGTTGGAGATATCCTCCCAATTCAAATAAGATCGACTGCCATCAATCTACCATATCGAGGTGTATTGGATCCAGGCATTGACAACCAGCTAATGCTATAAGGGGAGGTAATTGATCGTATAGACAGCACCAATATTGAAATCGGTACTCAAAGCATCTACTATTTTGGTTTAGCACTTTGCAACATTATAACCTATAGTATTTGTCAGAAACCCGGTTCGCATGGATTTGCCATTTGGTTTGTTGTCTTGTGCAGTCTAATATCTCTTCCAACTGTAAAACAGGTAATAGAGTTAGATTATTCTGGTTATTATTTAGAGAGTGGATTCATTCCGAATTTTAAATCTCTGCTTGGTCCTGACGACAGCATTGATTATAACAGACAGATTCAAATTGGACTGCATCTTCGTATCGAAATAAATTTAATTTTACTTTATCGCATTTCCAACCACAGCATTAGTGCAGAAAACTATAGTCCCATCTTCGGCTACTTTGTAGACCGTCAACCTACAGATTCAGGAAATTATTTTTTCAAATTAATCTTTTACTATATTCCGTTCATTCTGCCTAGATCACACAGCTTCGTCGCTATTTATGCCTTCGCAAAGCCGTGCAAATGTCAACATAACCTATAATTTCAAGATACGTTTTCATAACCTCAAAGATTACAATTATTCTTCTTAGTGTTATCCATGCCCTCCTGGAGCAAGATATTACACATGCCGACATAACGTGGGGCATTAAACGTTGAGAAACATTACACATGGCTTATGATTATAATTTCGGTTTTTGGTTTAATGGCTCCAAGTTAATAATTATTCATTTTAGTGTTTTCCATGCCCCTCCTAGGAGCAGGACATTACAATGTCGAGTAAGAGAGAAATCAATAACCAAGAGAATAGCAATTTGTCATTATATTGACCGTCAATGAGGATTATAGTAGAATTTAATTTAATGTATGCAGAACGAAACACTGTACGGTTTTGAATACGAATATACACGGAACGAAATTAGTAGCACACATGTTACCATCTCACAAATCTTGACAATGTGTATGAATGCGTACGTTAAAGGAAGAATGGTGAGCAAATAAACTAAGAAGAAAAGTCCATATGGACCCATTGGTGTTTTGGGTCGTGGAGCCTGGGAGGAACCTGCATAATTCATTGATCAGAGAATTGGCAATAGTTAATTCATACTCATAAGACATGGGCCCAGTTACACAAAAACCTCTGGAATTTCAATCATTATCAAATTAATGCTACAAGAACCAATGGTAGAAGGCTTTTGTGCAACCGGCTCAAGATTTGTTAGAAATTATTTCATGTATGAAAAGGAGTTAGAAAAAATCGATTTTCTAAAATATTGATTCAATTACTGAATAAAATCCAAGAAGTAAACCCAACTGTTCCAATTATTTATTTACTTAAAATGATGGAATATAAACTTGGGAGTAAAATGTTTTTAACTCACTTCAACAATCTTTGACAATATTTTTGGTTTGTTTAACAACGCGATACAGTTTACTTAGTATTGCACTTCTACCAATTGAAGGTTGTGGACACTCGTGAGCTAACATTGTTTTGTAGTTGGAAAACTCACGAAGAAACCGTAAAAGACAAACAATTGACTCGAGAGTATGTTTACATGGATGAAAGTACATAGTATGAGTTTCTGGTCAGTGGAAGTGTGTTGTGTTTACTTGCAGTCATCCTGAATAGCTTGCCAGCCAATGGCAGCCTCTGTTTGAGTTAGAATCGAGCTGCTCGCTGCAAGTTTCTGACGAGCTTGCCTCTTTGGGAAGCGTTCCATGCTTTGTTTCACTCAGCGTTCAACAAGTTTGCCGAGAATGTCTTGATGTTGGTGAGAGCTGACCATGGTTCGCCTCAAGTATAAGTCCAAGTTTGTGGCTCGGCTTTGTTATCAAGTACTGGCTGAAATAAGCTTCTAACGTTATTCGCCAACCCTTTCACTTGTCTTATTATATTGTTTGACATCACTCGTCAAAGAGTTTTGCGGAGTTTTTGAATTTGGTTAGCAGTTGAAGAATGTCTGTTTAATCATATCACTCAGCAGGAAAATAGCACAAGATCTATCTAGGGTTGAACGAAAAAAAATAAAGAGGTTTATGAAGAAGATCAGAATATCGCCAGAGCGATAATATATCAGTGTTGATGATAATACTAGCCAGAGCCGATTTGACTACAAGTTCCCAGACAAATTTTTCAACAGAGAATACACCACTGTCTGTAAAAAGAGTCAGTCATTATAAGACAATACTAGAATCCATAATCCATTGAAGTTCAAAAAATGTTCAGCTTATAATATGTTGAATATTAGAACAATAATCTTTCTTTCGTATGCGAACAGATTATTGCCAAATTATATAAAATTTAATGGAACTGAATTTTTATTGGAATACATGATTGATTTATCTAGTCTAACATGTATAGTGGAATGCAAGACTTCGATTCCCGTATTAATATATAATATGCTTAAGTAGTGAATCTTTCCAAACTACAGGTTTTCAAGATTTGGAGAAATATTTCATCTTCCCATTTCAATGTTATTGCTTTGGCAAAGGCCTACTTCTCGTTATCTTTTGACTAATGGAAAGTGGAAAAGTCTTCCTAAACCTTTCCCTCTCTGGGAGAAAGGAAAATCAGGTCATTATTCAGTCACTATTCAATTCCATGGAAAGGCACAAGCTAAATTCAATCCATGAAAACATATTGCGGCCTCATAAATTATTCACATAACATCCCTGAAACATAAATCACATGAAGCATCATCCCTGAAGCATAAGCTATCAGTTATGCTTATTTTACCTCTGAAGGTAAGAAAGAATAGTGAGAGTATCAACCTCGTGTGAAACAAATTCCACCTCACATTGTTCCTGAAAAACGTTCAAGCAATCACGCGCTTCCCATGTTTTACGCTTCCATTGTATCGATACAATACTCGTCTATCTATCTTTCCATGGCATGTATTTGAAGTATAGGTAGAATATCGAGGAAATGAGAATAATGGAAGATCCAATTGATGATGCATTCGAAGTTTTAAGAGGAGAAAAGATGACACTTTGATAGATATACGATTGATGCAAAGAAAAATAAAAGGGAACTGAGAATTTAGAATGAATCGTGAAGAAGAATGTGAGATAGGAATCATTTTGTTCAACAGTGAATAGATTGAGACAGAAAACGTAAGCACAAAATTAATTAACACTCAAGAACACTCTCCTCTTCAATTTTCCCATTTGAAGCCTCGGAGTGAAATAAGTGGAGCAGTTTAATTCACTTTTCTATGTCTTCTCTCAGAGATTCTCAGCTGAGAGGGAAAATAAGATGATTTAAAATCTCAATTTTCTCGATATTTTCACCAATGTCGAGCGAGAATTCAAGCAATGAAGAGGAGGGAAATTCAAAGTGCTAAAAAAGCAGTCATTTCTAATTCTATACGTGATTGGCTTCATTATTCAGAATCGATCATCTCGTCAGAGAGTTTTGGGAAACTCACAAATTTCACATAATATACTCGTATTCTCATGAATAAGGAATGATCCAGCAAAATCCAAAAGCTTCTATTAGAAGACGAAACTCTGGAAATAAGTTTTATTGATATTGATACATTCAATCCACATAAGATCATTTCTATATTTAGTTTTCCAGTGGATTGATTACTACTCGTAAAAAGTTATCTCAACTGGAATTTAGTAAATATTTATTGCATAACTTATCCCATTGAACACATCCATTTAGATATTTTGGTTCACGTCACAGATTCTTGAAAATACATTATCCATTTTGAATCACTCATATCGGAAGATAGGACAGGATATTGCAATTGTTCAGATATTGCAAACTGTCAAATTCAAGGTGACTATAAGCTTTCTAACTATCAGCATTTATTTCTTGAGCTTCATCAAATCTGAGATATTTTAATCGTGACCAGCCTTCAGTCTATTACCCGCAAAAACTATGTAAATTTTTCAAGTTGATTTCATTCTTCAAAACAAACTGTGAGCTTCAGTTGACTGGATTCAAAAAATGTTTAGTTCTAACTCGAATTTCCCGAGCGTAATGAAGCGACAAAGAAACGAAAATTATGATTAAGTACAGTAACAATAGAATGATAAAATTTTATGAGCCAGAAAAGTTTTGGTACTGAATTTTGAAAGTTGGAGTACTGCAAGCTATGTCTAGAATGAGAGAGGTTCAAGTTCCTCGAAGTGGAAAGCGCTATTAGATGTTATAAATTGGACGGAGTAAATGCTGCTGGAAGGAAAGCGAATATTACGTAATATTTTGGCAAAAGAAATATCCAGTCTCGAAAGACGGTATTTGCTCCCACTCCATGAGCTTTAATCAAATCTTGTGGAAGCTGAATTCATTTTTTTCTCGGATGTCTTCATGTTATAAACATTATTTGGTGGAACTCAGCTTTCTTCAAGAAATTCTTTGAGAGATATAGGATACTCGGAATTTTGAAGTTGATAAGGTATATTTTTGATTTTATTGTTCTTGTAAAATCTATATATTCTAAGAAATTATTGGCAAATATATATCGATTCAAAATTTATTTATTTCACAGAAACATTTTTCCCAAAATATGGTCTGAAATGGAAATATTATTCAATATAGAAGTAATTACAGAAAAAGCCGTTACTGAAAAATGAAGAAAAATGAAATGCACACCTCCACGACTAGTCTTGGATAAGCTTTTTTTTGTGAAACTTGGAACAAATAGGACCTTTCAGGTAAACTGAGTCTCATACTCAATCTACAGTGATAAATACGATAAACAAGATGAGCACAATTCACTGGCCTTCTATTATGACTGATTGATAGTTTCGATAGGGAATTGGATTTATTTTCAACTCAAACTTCAGATTGCTCATTCGTTGAGTTGCATTAGCAGTAATTGAAAACTTACAATAACTATCATCCCTGAAACTAGTTTTTGGACAGTGGAAAGTAGTATAGAATAGTATAAAGGAGTATAGTACCGTACTGAAACAATATAGCCGTTCTGTCAAAGCAATATGAAATCTATTACAACTTCCAAACGCTTTTGCAACTTTCAAGGACGGTCTCTATGTTGCTGAAGCCTGAACTATTAATAATCATCAATTCAAAGTTTCCTCGAGTCCAACCGATTAAGAGAACTTCATAGCCTATTGAATAGTTGAGATGTTTGAAAGTTACTTGACCGGGATAGTGAGATTTATTAGATGAGAATATGAAGAACTTTATCCTGAATGGTGATTATTCTCTTTTCTATTACAATTAAGTAAGAATCAATTATGAATATATCTCACTTTCATTCCATATCAGGAGATTATAATGAATTTGTACCATCGAATTCTCTGATGAAAATATCTTTGGAAAGTGATGAATCTAATGAAGTTGAATTCATCTGTATTCTATTATATGAAGTGAAGTGATCTTCATAACTTGTGCAATAATAATGTTGAAGACAAGAAATATCAATCATGGCGTCTCCCCAGCTTCCATTATTAAAAACTCGTGTTAGATAATTTCACATAAGTTCCATAAAGATGTAATAAGGACAGAATAAATATGGAAGAGATTTCAAAGAGATGAAATTATTAAAAAATCGTGTTAGATCATTTCACATTAATTTGAGATTGAATGGGGATACACCTCTGATCCTCTGTGCCAATGTGGACAAATTCAATCAATGAATCACCTGATATCTGAGTGTCCACAACACTCCTATCATGGAGGGCTGACACAAGTTCATGCTGCTGGAGAAGAGGCATGTCAGTGGCTCCACAACTTACTAGATTCTATTGGTATTTAACATATTAAGTGTAAAATTATTTTTCTCTAACTTTGGCCTATGAATGTACTGTATATGCATTAATTTGATGAAGATCAGTAATAAGAACAGAATAAAGATGGAAGAGATGGAATTTGGCAAAGCTGAATAATTATTAAGCAACCAATTATCCAATCACATACAATACACAAGAAAAGACCACGCCTTTAAGCTCCGTCAACTCTCTCCTGATTGGTCAAACATGAATTACTGAATTTTTCGTGCGATGACAGTAGTTACTGGATAATGATTCATTTTTCTTCCCAAGTGAATGTTTTGGAAATAGTAATATCAAGTAATACGGAGGAGTTACTGTATTGTATTTTATATGGGTTGCATTTGAACTGACGGTGAGGAATTATTTATTCAGATTTAGAACATGCATTGTATTTTTAGATTAAACGATACGTCTGTTTGGAATAGAGTGTAACACAGTCAAACTGAGTTCAAGTGATGCCTTAGCATGTGATCAACAAAGGAAATTCATTTGAACAGCAAAGGAAATTTATTTATATTATTTATACTCGATCATGTATGGATAGCACGATAAGAGACAAACATATGGGAATATGGAGGGAAACGTTGCAAGCAATAAAGAGAGATGCTACGACTTGTCTTCCCAAGTTTAGTGTGAGAAGAGAGGGGATGTCAAGAAATTTGTGAAGAAGAAGAATGACGATGAGCAGAAGCCGGATGTGTGACAAAGGGAGAACGTATGTGGAGAATTTAGAGAGAAGAATGTCAGAATGAAGAATGATGACCGTATGCATGCAGACAATTTCAGCTTTAGGCGTTGGAAGGGAATGGATTCGCTGGGGAAAGAGATGGAAAATTAGAATGGTTTTATTATTAGAGTTGGACTTTGTGTGAAAATGAATGAGACAACTCATTCCACTAGTATGAATAATTATTATAGTGGATATGAATCACTCTTCGAATAATAGAAAAAGCTATTGAAAACTCCCTGAGGTATGGAGTAATAAGAAAAACTCATCCGTCTGCCTGTAATGAATAATTGTCTTCGACACTTCCATGGAGTTGGATAGCATAGATACACATAACTCATTTCCATGGAGAAATGACTATTGGAATGATGATTGGGGAGATGATAACTTCCGAATTACATTCGAAGGATGGTCTGTTATAAAAACCTTCTATTAGGCTACATTTTTTTCTTTGTTGAAGAATCTTGATTCAAGATAGGGCTTCATTTTCACTAGACTCACTAGTAGTGTTTATATGAATAAATTTACTGTATACTATTATCAACATGATAGATAAACCTGCATTGATGTAAATCCAGAGTGCAGATATAAGTCATGAAAAAATAATAATTGAACAATAACTTATTGACGGAAGTTGGCACTTCAAAAAATAACAATTATGACACAAAAGCTTCAAAATAGATTACAAAAAGACTGTTCTTTCCACTCCCGTATCAGTCACTTTCTATTGTAATGCCAAATGATACGGATACGTGTCACAGAGACAAGGATGAAGGATCAACCAACACACAGATCCATGACTCTTTTATGGATATAAACTACAGCTAGAATTATTGGCGATGGGTTAGAATGAGACAAATTCTAGAACTCTCCGAATGCTATCAACCGTTACTCCTCATATTGAATTATCATCAAACAGACTTCAGCAATCATCAGTTTACCTCGGATCACGCACACGCTCTCATTTGTTTCCAGGTACTTCCACGTCATTTCTAGTGCTCAAATGTTTGATACACGACTGGAACATTTAAACATTACAAACAATGTAGCAGCATGTAACCGCGATTTTTTACAAAACAAACAGAATTAAAATTCTGTGCTTTCCGCGGAGAGAACAATTGAAAATGTCGAATTGTGCATATCTATGAAGGGAGCTCAGCAAAGCTGTCAAGTCGGTGTGAGCTGCTGAATACAAAACAATGTTTTTCATCGGCCCCGTTGGATGAGTGCTGTGTAAACTCAAATTCGGAAAAAATAACGATGTTTCAATTCAGTCGACGTGGCTGCTGTCAGATGACAACAGTTTATCGAAGCACAATAGCGAATTCCTACTCGATCGCTAAACACTGAAGACGGATATCTTAAAATTATTACCTGTGAAGAATGAGCATACAAAATCATACAGGTCGAGCAAAGATCCCGATGTAGATAATTTACGGGACTGCGTCTCTAATAAGTTCCGAAGATTAAGATAGGGTACAAGGACCAGATATCGTTCGGAATTTATTTCGAGAACAGAGTCTTGTCGGGTTTTAAGCTCTATTGTAGGAAATTATATGATCTCTGGCTGCATCTGCTGTACTGTTGATGTATTCGCTCCTAAGTCGAGGTAGGTAACAGATAAAAGCTGATATATGAGCAGGTAAGGACCAAGAACAAATATCTCGATCTGACCACACTCACTACATCCACTTAGACCTGTTCCAATAGCCGGCTTAATTCAATTATTTCAATGATCGTATTCGATCGGTTCTTGATGAGATAGAACGTATCAGACACAATAATTGACAGGCTTAAGAAATAATCGAACTCAGAAAACGAATTAACAAAATTGAAATATATTATAATAAAATATATGATCTCACAGTGCAGATTCAGAATATGATTTACAGATTGAAAGTGATTTAACATTAACAAAAATGATTAGCAAATTCTTGTACTTGCATGATACCATGCATGATCTGACAGAATTTTACAATTGATAAAAGTTAACAGTTTTGAAAAAATAGTGAAAAATGAATAAAAAATGTTTTTTAAAAAATTGTTCGGGTCGTGGTTCTGGCAGCGGAGGATAGTTAATCAACCACAAGTTCTTAGAAATTCTATATGAATAAATTCTAGGCTCTTAAATACTAAAAGCGCTTGTCTGCATGGCCAATAATTTAACGAAGAAAATTTTATATTTTTCAGCACTGAAATATTTTCGAAGCATAGATTGGGGCCCCTTTAAACTTATAACTCACGTGAAATTCCTTGACGGTCGTGGTTTTCTTCTTTATCAAAATCGTTTGGTCGGCAGCAATCCAGGCTTCGGTCTCAGCACGTGGGGAATTTTAATTTACCAAATTAATTAAGGGATAATTTAACTTTAAACTTTTAATTTATCAATTGATGAAAGTAATTTTACAAATAACAATTGGAATAGCCTAAGAATATTGGCTCACATATAAAACATATAAAATCGAACGAGAATTTTTCACGAATAGGTCTTGGTAACTATAAAGAGATCTGAACGGTGAGGATTTCAAAAGGGAAGTGATGTCTTTTCTCTCAGCTTCTTGACTAGAACCTTTCTTCTGAGAATCTCGGTGTAATAAATTTGCATAAAAATTTGCCATTGGTAGAACGATTATGACGTAGATGTGACGTCAGTGGCAGGCAGTAGAATATAATTCCTTTAATCACGATAATAATTCAATTTATATAATTCTTAAAACTGCTCAATCTTCTAGACATAGTTCCTCTTATACAATGTACATCTGCTATTGTATATGATAAGGCAGGTTTGTTGTCTGATAATAGATTAACATGTGTTATTTTCAAACGATCACCTTTTTGGTGCTATTTCTATGCACTATGATTGGCTTAGACTTGCCAAAGAGGTTTAATCACCATGTGGTTCAGTTGAAATAATAATTAATAATTTAATATTCTTATACAATTCTTATCATGTTTGAGACTGTTATAATTAATTTCTGCTGTTTTTATCAATAATATACTGTTCATGACCTAGTTAGTTACAATAAGACCTGACATTATAATATAATTTCTTAAGTAATAAATAATTTCAACAATAATATAACATTTTATTTTTTATTCGAAATTCTTGGTCCTTTATTGATAGTTTTTTTAATTTTTAGAAATGATATTATACCTTGCATGAAACCGGTATGACATTTGACAATACTTTGAATCAGTCAGCTGTGTTCGAGCTGCTTTAAACATCTGATCGGTAGTAAACAAAGTGTAACCTCAAAATTCAATGAGCAATTCATAAATAATTCGTGCTTTATTTGCAGAATAATTATAATTTTGTTAAATAATTTTCTAGAAAATATTCAGTACAGAACGGTACTCTTATCTAATATACAGTTACTGATAAGTAAGTTTTATCGCTCGGTCGCTAACTACTCCTTTAGCGAATTCTTTCCTTTTAAGAAGGTTAATCACAATTTTTCTCTCTTCTCATGAGGTCTATTTGAAAAATTCATCACACAAAAGCCCCCAGGATATTTTAAATAGGTAATTGGGAGATGAGTCTAAACGATAATTTATATTAACTATAACAAATAATTAACAATAAACGTTTGACTCGAGCAATTTCTTTTTTACGCTTAGTACGTTGTGTACAAACAGGGTTACACTTGAAGTGATTTTTGACTTTTATCAATGCTGGTTACAAATACTATGTTTTCAAGGTTATATTCATTGATTTGAATTACAATTCATGATCTTTTGATGCAACAATAATAAATTTCACATTTGAAGGTAAGAATTTCATTTTCTTTTGAGCTTTTTAGAGATACATTTATATGACATAGAACATGCGCATTTCGTGCAATTTAACATAAATATATATTTTGGTTGCGTTTTTTACTTATAATTTCACATTAAATGATAGGTTACAATAATTAATAACGATATTGCTTTGATTCCATTAAAATTGACTCTATGATCTCGCACACATTGGTTGGTGTGACGAAGAAAATTATCGAACAGGCTTTGGCTCTGAATAGATTTTTCTATCGATTCTGTATTTCTAGGTTAGATTTACACATTTTTTCAAATAAACTTTGTTTATTTTCTTTCTTCCTATTCACTACTAACTTCATCTTATTTCTAATTTACAATTATTTTCTGTTGATAATGCAATTTTTGTTTCTGTTTTTCAGTTGTGCAGATATAACTAGGCGATTGTTTCTGTGATGACTATGACATGGGCAGATGGCTTGATCAGGTTGGTAATTTTTGAAGTTGTTTCATAGTTTTATTTTCTTGACTTAGGGTTGATAATAATTTCTTCATTTGATGTGGATTGATGTTTTCTTATTAGCTGAGATGCGGCGAAGTTTAGGTTATGTTGATTAGGCTGCAGTAGAAAGATGCCAATCTGCAAAGATATGATTCGATGGGTAGGCTGTGACTATGAAGAAGTTTGATAGTTGATGTATTCCACGAATGTAATTTCCAGTTAATTCACAATTATTTCTTCCTCAAGCCCCCATCTAAATTTGATTTCGGTATCATTCAAGGTCCGATTCCGATTTGTGACTGTCCGTTTTACTAAACTTTGCTTAAAACGGAAATGCCTGTGGTGTAAATCATTTCTTATAAACGCATTTCCTCTTTGTCGGCCGGTGACGTGTAGTTTGATATTTATAAACCTTACATGCCGGCAGTGTCTGTGGGTTCTTCTAAATAATATTTTCTTTTTCTGCATGCTGGTGTACAGTCTGTTTGATTTCAACCTGACTTGACTGCGGTGATTGTAGGTCCTTCCTGAGACTATTTTCTTTTTCTGCATGTTGGTACAATGTTTGATGTGGGATTTCAGCCTAACATGATGGCGGTGTAGATAGACTCTATTAATGCTTCTTCTTTTCTGTTGAACTGCTATTTTGCTTGTGTATTTTGATTTATTGGTTTTTAGTTTCAGTTGTGATTTTGATTTGTTGTGAATTTTTGTTTTATTTCTATTGTTTGGCGAACTATCTTCATAAGTGCTGGGTTTATCTGTTGCAGGTGCTGTCCTCGGTGGCTCGGAGATATGGGCGGTCGGCGGTCCAGGCTGCTCTTCTACTTGACGGGCAATGTCCTTGGATTCCTGGTGTCCGGTGCGTGGTGGTACGGGCTGTCCCTCTACCTGATGGATGTCATCCTCAGCTTGGCGGGTGGTGTCGTCCGGCTCCTCCTGGCATTCTGTGGGGTGCGGTGCGATCTCAGTCCTAATATTCTCAGTGGGTTGGTCTTCCTTATATGTGTCCTGTTCACTTGCCTGTTTTATGACCTCTCCTTCGAGTATGTCTGCTTTCGCGTGCATGGGCTCAGTCTCTGGTCCACTATTTGATTTCCTTTGCATGACACTTCTCCTCAATTTGCCGTCCTATTATCCTGCTTTCTTCCGCTGCTTCCTTCAACCTTTGTTCCGGTTTATCGAAATCCTGTTCATATACTTTCTTTAATTCTTCATTTGTTTGTTTGGTATCTTCAATTATTTGGTCATAGTTCTTATCTATACTGTTTAGTGTTTCATTCATTTGATTGTAGTTCTTATTTATATTGTTCAATGCTTCCAGGATGAGACTCATCTGTAACATGGAAGGGGCGGGTATGTAGTCTTCGGTTGGCTGCAATGGTTCTATGACATGAGATGCGGGTGTCTGGACCTCTGGAATGGCGATGCATGGGCGTTTCTCCCGCGCGACATCCTCCATCTCTGAAGTCGCTGATGCGGTCTCCCAGATGCGGTGTGGTTCTTCCATAATTTATCGGATGATATAAAGATGCAAGTGCGTTGAAACGACCGCAAACATGTGAGGTTATGTGAAACGATTATAAGTGAATGATCAAAAATTGAAATAGTGTGAAAAATTTGTTCAATGAAGAAATACAAAAGTGTGATTCAATAATATGTTCAGTGATGAAGTGAATCAAATTAGCAATATCGTTAACATAAAAATGATAATACCATACAGGATACACAATGGATAATGCGATGACAAAGGTACACCTCTTACAATTTACTATTATTATAATAAATATTTTACTCTTATAATTTCTTGCCGCAATTATATATAGGGCTAGTATTCTTCGCAAAATTTTATATAAAAGCAGCAGTGTTCTGCTTGAATTATTCCGCAATATATCCGTGATTTAATTTGGCTTCCCTCTTTATGCTTTAAAAAATTTTAAAAAATGTAAATAACTTCAATCCTCTTTTCTATAAATTTTTTATAAATTGTTTTTGGTATAGACCTAATGCTCTTGAAATAATATGACTTCTCTTATGGTATTTCTTATACCTATAACTTATAGTATGACCAATTTTCGAATAACATAATAATGAAATTCTGAGTTCGATTTTTTCTCTAAAAAATTCATCAATTGATAAATTTCTTTTCTGTTCAAAAATTGGGTATGGCATGTCTTGCTTTTTTATATAACAGTGAACAGTTAATATTAAATTTCAAGAAATTCACAACCATGAATTCTTCAAAAATTTTCCCGTTGTCAGCGCTATAGTATACTGAGCAACTAAATAATCCTCGTAGTCGATTATCCACCTCTTCAATGCCTATCACTGTTGGGCGCCAAATCATGTAAAGCGTTTTTCAAACGGCTTCACATATGTAGAGTGAATCTTGTACTAATTCAACGGTGTTGAGGTTATAAATTTTGTAACTGCGTGCGTGGATGCTGAGTGTACACCAGACTGATTGACTCACTACAAGATTCAATACAATTGTCGGAATCGCAGGAGGCCTAAACGCTCGCTCACCCTTGATTCTTTTTATGACAGATTGTATGGTGATGAAATTTTTATAAGCAGTGTAGCGATCGCTAAACACTGAAGACGGATATCTTAAAATTATTACCTGTGAAGAATGAGCATACAAAATCATACAGGTCGAGCAAAAATCCCGATGTAGATAATTTACGGGACTGCGTCTCTAATAAGTTCCGAAGATTAAGATAGGGTACAAGGACCAGATATCGTTCGGATATATTTCGAGAACAGAGTCTTGTCGGGTTTTAAGCTCTATTGTAGGAAATTATATGATCTCTGGCTGCATCTGCTGTACTGTTGATGTATTCGCTCCTAAGTCGAGGTAGGTAACAGATAAAAGCTGATATATGAGCAGGTAAGGACCAAGAACAAATATCTCGATCTGACCCCACTCACTACATCCACTTAGACCTGTTCCAATAGCCGGCTTAATTCAATTATTTCAATGATCGTATTCGATCGGTTCTTGATGAGATAGAACGTATCAGACACAATAATTGACAGGCTTAAGAAATAATCTAACTCAAAAAACGAATTAACAAAATTGAAATATATTATAATAAAATATATGATCTCACAGTGCAGATTCAGAATATGATTTACAGATTGAAAGTGATTTAACATTAACAAAAATGATTAGCAAATTTCTTGTACTTGCATGATACCATGCATGATCTGACAGAATTTTACAATTGATAAAAGTTAACAGTTTTGAAAAAATAGTGAAAAATGAATAAAAAATGTTTTTTAAAAAATTGTTCGGGTCGTGGTTCTGGCAGCGGAGGATAGTTAATCAACCACAAGTTCTTAGAAATTCTATATGAATAAATTCTAGGCTCTTAAATACTAAAAGCGCTTGTCGGCATGGCCAATAATTTAACGAAGAAAATTTTATATTTTTCTGCACTGAAATATTTTCGAAGCGTAGATTGGGGCCCCTTTAAACTTATAACTCACGTGAAATTCCTTGACGGTCGTGGTTTTCTTCTTTATCAAAATCGTTTGGTCGGCAGCAATCCAGGCTTCGGTCTCAGCACGTGGGGAATTTTAATTTAAATATCTCCTTCACCAAATTAATTAAGGGATAATTTAACTTTAAACTTTTAATTTATCGATTGATGAAAGTAATTTTACAAATAACAATTAGAATAGCCTAAGAATATTGGCTCACATATAAAACATATAAAATCGAACGAGAATTTTTTACGAATAGGTCTTGGTAACTATAAAGAGATCTGAACGGTGAGGATTTCAAAAGGGAAGTGATGTCTCTTCTCTCAGCATCTTGACTAGAACCTTTCTTCTGAGAATCTCGGTGTAATAAATTTGCATAAAAATTTGCCATTGGTAGAACGATTATGACGTAGATGTGACGTCAGTGGCAGGCAGTAGAATATAATTCCTTTAATCACAATAATAATTCAATTTATATAATTCTTAAAACTGCTCAATCTTCTAGACATAGTTCCTCTTATACAATGTACATGTGCTAGCGTATATGATAAGGCAGGTTTGTTGTCTGATAATAGATTAACATGAGTTATTTTTAAACGATCACCTTTTTGGTGCTATTTCTATGCACTATGATTGGCTTAGACTTGCCAAAGAGGTTTAATCACCATGTGGTTCAGTTGAAATAATAATTAATAATTAATATTCTTATACAATTCTTATTATGTTTGAGACTGTTATAATTAATTTCTGCTGTTTTTATCAATAATATACTGTTCATGCTATGACCTAGTTAGTTACAATAAGACCTGACATTATAATATAATTTCTTAAGTAATAAATAATTTCAACAATAATATAACATTTTATTTTTTATTCGAAATTCTTGGTCCTTTATTGATAGTTTTTTTAATTTTTAGAAATGATATTATACCTTGCATGAAACCGGCATGACATTTGACAATACTTTGAATCAGTCAGCTGTGTTTGAGCTGCTTTAAATATCTGATCGGTAGTAAACAAAGTGTAACCTCAAAATTCAATGAGCAATTCATAAATAATTCGTGCTTTATTTGCAGAATAATTATAATTTTGTTAAATAATTTTCTAGAAAATATTCAGTACAGAACGGTACTCTTATCTAATATACAGTTACTGATAAGTAAGTTTTATCGCTCGGTCGCTAACTACTCCTTTAGCAAATTCTTTCCTTTTAAGAAGGTTAATCACAATTTTTCTCTCTTCTCATGAGGTCTATTTGAAAAATTCATCACACAAAAGCCCCCAGGATATTTTAAATAGGTAATTGGGAGACGAGTCGAAACGATGACTATTTGAAAAATCCGATATTGTGATGAATACACCATTTCATCTCCTTACTTCTACAAAAACTCCACACTTAACACTAAAAACGATATATCGTGCACTTTTGGCTACGAGAAAAATAACTAATTGATTGTTCCTTTCATTGGATACAATCTAAATATAATAATTAATGAGGTCTCTTGGATCCTTCATTAAAACAACTCCACAACTTCCATTCACAGGTGGCTTATGAGCAGACCCATAACTATAACAAATATACAAAATTCAACATATTATCCTCTTAGGATTCGAACAGTATTTGCAACAAATATAGATTTTCATCATCTTTCCTGATTATTATAATTTTCGACGTTTTGTCCTGGCTTTTACATAAATTGGGTGAGAGTGTGATTTAACTTCGGTGACTTGACAATTGACTACCGTTTGACTCGAGCAATTTCTTTTTTACGCTTAGTATGTTGTGTACAAACAGGGTTACACTTGAAGTGATTTTTGACTTTTATCAATGCTGGTTACAAATACTATGTTTTCAAGGTTATATTCATTGATTTGAATTACAATTCATGATCTTTTGATGCAACAATAATAAATTTCACATTTGAAGGTAAGAATTTCATTTTCTTTTGAGCTTTTTAGAGATACATTTATATGACATAGAACATGCGCATTTCGTGCAATTTAACATAAATATATATTTTTGGTTGCGTTTTTTACTTATAATTTCACATTAAATAATAGGTTACAATAATTAATAACGATATTGCTTTGATTCCATTAAAATTGACTCTATGATCTCGCACACATTGGTTGGTGTGACGAAGAAAATTATCGAACAGGCTTTGGCTCTGAATAGATTTTTCTATCGATTCTGTATTTCTAGGTTAGATTTACACATTTTTTCAAATAAACTTTGTTTATTTTCTTTCTTCCTATTCACTACTAACTTCATCTTATTTCTAATTTACAATTATTTTCTGTTGATAATGCAATTTTTGTTTCTGTTTTTCAGTTGTGCGGATATAACTAGGCGATTGTTCCTGTGATGACTATGACATGGTCAGATGGCTTGATCAGGTTGGTAATTTTTAAAGTTGTTTCATAGTTTTAATTTCTTGACTTTGGGTTGATAATAATTTCTTCATTTGATGTGGATTGATGTTTTCTTATTAGCTGAGATGCGGCGAAGTTTAGGTTATGTTGATTAGGCTGCAGTAGAAAGATGCCAATCTGCAAAGATATGATTCGATGGGTAGGCTGTGACTATGAAGAAGTTTGATAGTTGATGTATTCCACGAATGTAATTTCCAGTTAATTCACAATTATTTCTTCCTCAAGCCCCCATCTAAATTTGATTTCGGTATCATTCAAGGTCCGATTCCGATTTGTGACTGTCCGTTTTACTAAACTTTGCTTAAAACGAACATGCCTGTGGTGTAAATCATTTCTTATAAACGCATTTCCTCTTTGTCGGCCGGTGACGTGTAGTTTGATATTTTTAAACCTTACATGCCGGCAGTGTCTGTGGGTTCTTCTAAATAATATTTTCCTTTTCTGCATGCTGGTGTACAGTCTGTTTGATTTCAACCTGACATGACTGCGGTGATTGTAGGTCCTTCCTGAGACTATTTTCTTTTTCTGCATGTTGGTACAATGTTTGATGTGGGATTTCAGCCTAACATGATGGCGGTGTAGATAGACTCTATAAATGCTTCTTCTTTTCCGTTGAACTGCTATTTTGCTTGTGTATTTTGATTTATTGATTTTTAGTTTCAGTTGTGATTTTGATTTGTTGTGAATTTTTGTTTTATTTCTATTGTTTGGCGAACTATCCTCATAAGTGCTGGGTTTTTCTGTTGCAGGTGCTGTCCTCGGTGGCTCGGAGATACGGGCGGTCGGCGATCCAGGCTGCTCTTCTACTTGACGGGCAATGTCCTTGGATTCCTGGTGTCCGGCGCCCGGTGGTACGGGCTGTCCCTCTACCTGATGGATGTCATCCTCAGCTTGGCGGGTGGTGTCGTCGTCCGGCTCCTCCTGGCATTCTGCGGGGTGCGGTGCAATCTCAGTCCTAATATTCTCGGTGGGTTGGTCTTCCTTATATGTGTCCTGTTCACTTGCCTGTTTTATGACCTCTCCTTCGAGTATGTCGGCTTTCGCGTGCATGGGCTCAGTCTCTGGTCCACCATTTGATTTCCTTTGCATGACACTTCTCCTCAATTTGCCGTCCTATTATCCTGCTTCCTTCCGCTGCTTCCTTCGACCTTTGTTCCGGTTTATCGAAATCCTGTTCATATACTTTCTTTAATTCTTCATTTGTTTGTTTGGTATCTTCAATTATTTGGTCGTAGTTCTTATCTATACTGTTTAGTGTTTCATTCATTTGATCGTAGTTCTTATTTATATTGTTCAATGCTTCCAGGATGAGACTCATCTGTAACACGGAAGGGGCGGGTATGTAGTCTTTGGTTGGCTGCAATGGTTCTATGACATGAGATGCGGGCGTCTGGACCTCTGGAATGGCGATGCATGGGCGTTTCTCCCGCGCGACATCCTCCGTCTCTGAAGTCGCTGATGCGGTCTCCCGGATGCGGTGTGGTTCTTCCATAATTTATCGGATGATATAAAGATGCAAGTGCGTTGAAACGACCGCAAACATGTGAGGTTATGTGAAACGATTATAAGTGAATGATCAAAAATTGAAATAGTGTGAAAAATTGTTCAATGAAGAAATACAAAAGTGTGATTCAATAATATGTTCAGTGATGAAATGAATCAAATTAGCAATATCGTTAACATAAAAATGATAATAACATACAGGATACACAATGGATAATGCGATGACGAAGGTACGCCTCTTACAATTTACTATTATTATTATAATAAATATTTTACTCTTATAATTTCTTGCCGCAATTATATATAGGGCTAGTATTCTTCGCAAAATTTTATATAAAAGCAGCAGTGTTCTGCTTGAATTATTCCGCAATATATCCGTGATTTAATTTGGCTTCCCTCTTTATGCTTTAAAAAATTTTAAAAAATGTAAATAACTTCAATCCTCTTTTCTATAAATTTTTTATAAATTGTTTTTGGTATAGACCTAATGCTCTTAAAATAATATGACTTCTCTTATGGTATTTCTTATACCTATAACTTATAGTATGACCAATTTTCGAATAACATAATAATGAAATTCTGAGTTCGATTTTTTCTCTAAAAAATTCATCAATTGATAAATTTCTTTTCTGTTCAAAAATTGGGTATGGCACGTCTTGCTTTTTTATATAACAGTGAACAGTTAATATTGAATTTCAAGAAATTCACAACCATGAATTCTTCAAGAATTTTCCCATTGTCAGTGCTATAGTATACTGAGCAACTAAATAATCCTCGTAGTTGATTATCCACCTCTTCAATGCCTATCACTGTTGGGCGCCAAATCATGTAAAGTGTTTTTTAAATGGCTTCACATATGTAGAGTGAATCTTGTACTAATTCAACGGTGTTGAGGTTATAAATTTTGTAACTGCGTGCGTGGACACTGAGTGTACACCAGACTGATTGACTCACTACAAGATTCAATACAATTGTCGGAATCGCAGGAGGCCTAAACGCTCGCTCACCCTTGATTCTTCTTATGACAGATTGTATGGTGATGAAATTTTTATAAGCAGTGTAGCGATCGCTAAACACTGAAGACGGATATCTTAAAATTATTACCTGTGAAGAATGAGCATACAAAATCATACAGGTCGAGCAAAAATCCCGATGTAGATATTTACGGGACTGCGTCTCTAATAAGTTCCGAAGATTAAGATAGGGTACAAGGACCAGATATCGTTCGGAATATATTTCGAGAACAGAGTCTTGTCGGGTTTTAAGCTCTATTGTAGGAAATTATATGATCTCTGGCTGCATCTGCTGTACTGTTGATGTATTCGCTCCTAAGTCGAGGTAGGTAACAGATAAAAGCTGATATATGAGCAGGTAAGGACCAAGAACAAATATCTCGATCTGACCCCACTCACTACATCCACTTAGACCTGTTCCAATAGCCGGCTTAATTCAATTATTTCAATGATCGTATTCGATCGGTTCTTGATGAGATAGAACGTATCAGACACAATAATTGACAGGCTTAAGAAATAATCGAACTCAGAAAACGAATTAACAAAATTGAAATATATTATAATAAAATATATGATCTCACAGTGCAGATTCAGAATATGATTTACAGATTGAAAGTGATTTAACATTAACAAAAATGATTAGCAAATTTCTTGTACTTGCATGATACCATGCATGATCTGACAGAATTTTACAATTGATAAAAGTTAACAGTTTTGAAAAAATAGTGAAAAATGAATAAAAAATGTTTTTTAAAAAATTGTTCGGGTCGTGGTTCTGGCAGCGGAGGATAGTTAATCAACCACAAGTTCTTAGAAATTCTATATGAATAAATTCTAGGCTCTTAAATACTAAAAGCGCTTGTCGGCATGGCCAATAATTTAACGAAGAAAATTTTATATTTTTCTGCACTGAAATATTTTCGAAGCGTAGATTGGGGCCCCTTTAAACTTATAACTCACGTGAAATTCCTTGATGGTCGTGGTTTTCTTCTTTATCAAAATCGTTTGGTCGGCAGCAATCCAGGCTTCGGTCTCAGCACGTGGGGAATTTTAATTTAAATATCTCCTTCACCAAATTAATTAAGGGATAATTTAACTTTAAACTTTTAATTTATCGATTGATGAAAGTAATTTTACAAATAACAATTAGAATAGCCTAAGAATATTGGCTCACATATAAAACATATAAAATCGAACGAGAATTTTTCACGAATAGGTCTTGGTAACTATAAAGAGATCTGAACGGTGAGGATTTCAAAAGGGAAGTGATGTCTTTTCTCTCAGCATCTTGACTAGAACCTTTCTTCTGAGAATCTCGGTGTAATAAATTTGCATAAAAATTTGCCATTGGTAGAACGATTATGACGTAGATGTGACGTCAGTGGCAGGCAGTAGAATATAATTCCTTTAAACACGATAATAATTCAATTTATATAATTCTTAAAACTGCTCAATCTTCTAGACATAGTTCCTCTTATACAATGTACATGTGCTAGCGTATATGATAAGGCAGGTTTGTTGTCTGATAATAGATTAACATGAGTTATTTTTAAACGATCACCTTTTTGGTGCTATTTCTATGCACTATGATTGGCTTAGACTTGCCAAAGAGGTTTAATCACCATGTGGTTCAGTTGAAATAATAATTAATAATTTAATATTCTTATACAATTCTTATTATGTTTGAGACTGTTATAATTAATTTCTGCTGTTTTTATCAATAATATACTGTTCATGCTATGACCTAGTTAGTTACAATAAGACCTGACATTATAATATAATTTCTTAAGTAATAAATAATTTCAACAATAATATAACATTTTATTTTTTATTCGAAATTCTTGGTCCTTTATTGATAGTTTTTTTAATTTTTAGAAATGATATTATACCTTGCATGAAACCGGCATGACATTTGACAATACTTTGAATCAGTCAGCTGTGTTCGAGCTGCTTTAAACATCTGATCGGTAGTAAACAAAGTGTAACCTCAAAATTCAATGAGCAATTCATAAATAATTCGTGCTTTATTTGCAGAATAATTATAATTTTGTTAAATAATTTTCTAGAAAATATTCAGTACAGAACGGTACTCTTATCTAATATACAGTTACTGATAAGTAAGTTTTATCGCTCGGTCGCTAACTACTCCTTTAGCAAATTCTTTCCTTTTAAGAAGGTTAATCACAATTTTTCTCTCTTCTCATGAGGTCTATTTGAAAAATTCATCACACAAAAGCCCCCAGGATATTTTAAATAGGTAATTGGGAGACGAGTCGAAACGATGACTATTTGAAAAATCCGATATTGTGATGAATACACCATTTCATCTCCTTACTTCTACAAAAACTCCACACTTAACACTAAAAACGATATATCGTGCACTTTTGGCTACGAGAAAAATAACTAATTGATTGTTCCTTTCATTGGATACAATCTAAATATAATAATTAATGAGGTCTCTTTGGATCCTTCATTAAAACAACTCCACAACTTCCATTCACAGGTGGCTTATGAGCAGACCCATAACTATAACAAATATACAAAATTCAACATATTATCCTCTTAGGATTCGAACAGTATTTGCAACAAATATAGATTTTCATCATCTTTCCTGATTATTATAATTTTCGACGTTTTGTCCTGGCTTTTACATAAATTGGGTGAGAGTGTGATTTAACTTCGGTGACTTGACAATTGACTACCGTTTGACTCGAGCAATTTCTTTTTTACGCTTAGTACGTTGTGTACAAACAGGGTTACACTTGAAGTGATTTTTGACTTTTATCAATGCTGGTTACAAATACTATGTTTTCAAGGTTATATTCATTGATTTGAATTACAATTCATGATCTTTTGATGCAACAATAATAAATTTCACATTTGAAGGTAAGAATTTCATTTTCTTTTGAGCTTTTTAGAGATACATTTATATGACATAGAACATGCGCATTTCGTGCAATTTAACATAAATATATATTTTTGGTTGCGTTTTTTACTTATAATTTCACATTAAATAATAGGTTACAATAATTAATAACGATATTGCTTTGATTCCATTAAAATTGACTCTATGATCTCGCACACATTGGTTGGTGTGACGAAGAAAATTATCGAACAGGCTTTGGCTCTGAATAGATTTTTCTATCGATTCTGTATTTCTAGGTTAGATTTACACATTTTTTCAAATAAACTTTGTTTATTTTCTTTCTTCCTATTCACTACTAACTTCATCTTATTTCTAATTTACAATTATTTTCTGTTGATAATGCAATTTTTGTTTCTGTTTTTCAGTTGTGCGGATATAACTAGGCGATTGTTTCTGTGATGACTATGACATGGGCAGATGGCTTGATCAGGTTGGTAATTTTTAAAGTTGTTTCATAGTTTTATTTTCTTGACTTTGGGTTGATAATAATTTCTTCATTTGATGTGGATTGATGTTTTCTTATTAGCTGAGATGCGGCGAAGTTTAGGTTATGTTGATTAGGCTGCAGTAGAAAGATGCCAATCTGCAAAGATATGATTCGATGGGTAGGCTGTGACTATGAAGAAGTTTGATAGTTGATGTATTCCACGAATGTAATTTCCAGTTAATTCACAATTATTTCTTCCTCAAGCCCCCATCTAAATTTGATTTCGGTATCATTCAAGGTCCGATTCCGATTTGTGACTGTCCGTTTTACTAAACTTTGCTTAAAACGAACATGCCTGTGGTGTAAATCATTTCTTATAAACGCATTTCCTCTTTGTCGGCCGGTGACGTGTAGTTTGATATTTTTAAACCTTACATGCCGGCGGTGTCTGTGGGTTCTTCTAAATAATATTTTCCTTTTCTGCATGCTGGTGTACAGTCTGTTTGATTTCAACCTGACATGACTGCGGTGATTGTAGGTCCTTCCTGAGACTATTTTTTTTTCTGCATGTTGGTACAATGTTTGATGTGGGATTTCAGCCTAACATGATGGCGGTGTAGATAGACTCTATAAATGCTTCTTCTTTTCCGTTGAACTGCTATTTTGCTTGTGTATTTTGATTTATTGATTTTTAGTTTCAGTTGTGATTTTGATTTGTTGTGAATTTTTGTTTTATTTCTATTGTTTGGCGAACTATCTTCATAAGTGCTGGGTTTTTCTGTTGCAGGTGCTGTCCTTGGTGGCTCGGAGATACGGGCGGTCGGCGATCCAGGCTGCTCTTCTACTTGACGGGCAATGTCCTTGGATTCCTGGTGTCCGGCGCCCGGTGGTACGGGCTGTCCCTCTACCTGATGGATGTCATCCTCAGCTTGGCGGGTTGTGTCGTCGTCCGGCTCCTCCTGGCATTCTGCGGGGTGCGGTGCAATCTCAGTCCTAATATTCTCGGTGGGTTGGTCTTCCTTATATGTGTCCTGTTCACTTGCCTGTTTTATGACCTCTCCTTCGAGTATGTCTGCTTTCGCGTGCATGGGCTCAGTCTCTGGTCCACCATTTGATTTCCTTTGCATGACACTTCTCCTCAATTTGCCGTCCTATTATCCTGCTTTCTTCCGCTGCTTCCTTCGACCTTTGTTCCGGTTTATCGAAATCCTGTTCATATACTTTCTTTAATTCTTCATTTGTTTGTTTGGTATCTTCAATTATTTGGTCGTAGTTCTTATCTATACTGTTTAGTGTTTCATTCATTTGATCGTAGTTCTTATTTATATTGTTCAATGCTTCCAGGATGAGACTCATCTGTAACACGGAAGGGGCGGGTATGTAGTCTTTGGTTGGCTGCAATGGTTCTATGACATGAGATGCGGGCGTCTGGACCTCTGGAATGGCGATGCATGGGCGTTTCTCCCGCGCGACATCCTCCGTCTCTGAAGTCGCTGATGCGGTCTCCTGGATGCGGTGTGGTTCTTCCATAATTTATCGGATGATATAAAGATGCAAGTGCGTTGAAACGACCGCAAACATGTGAGGTTATGTGAAACGATTATAAGTGAATGATCAAAAATTGAAATAGTGTGAAAAATTTGTTCAATGAAGAAATACAAAAGTGTGATTCAATAATATGTTCAGTGATGAAATGAATCAAATTAGCAATATCGTTAACATAAAAATGATAATAACATACAGGATACACAATGGATAATGCGATGACAAAGGTACGCCTCTTACAATTTACTATTATTATTATAATAAATATTTTACTCTTATAATTTCTTGCCGCAATTATATATAGGGCTAGTATTCTTCGCAAAATTTTATATAAAAGCAGCAGTGTTCTGCTTGAATTATTCCGCAATATATCCGTGATTTAATTTGGCTTCCCTCTTTATGCTTTAAAAAATTTTAAAAAATGTAAATAACTTCAATCCTCTTTTCTATAAATTTTTTATAAATTGTTTTTGGTATAGACCTAATGCTCTTAAAATAATATGACTTCTCTTATGGTATTTCTTATACCTATAACTTATAGTATGACCAATTTTCGAATAACATAATAATGAAATTCTGAGTTCGATTTTTTCTCTAAAAAATTCATCAATTGATAAATTTCTTTTCTGTTCAAAAATTGGGTATGGCACGTCTTGCTTTTTTATATAACAGTGAACAGTTAATATTAAATTTCAAGAAATTCACAACCATGAATTCTTCAAGAATTTTCCCATTGTCAGCGCTATAGTATACTGAGCAACTAAATAATCCTCGTAGTTGATTATCCACCTCTTCAATGCCTATCACTGTTGGGCGCCAAATCATGTAAAGTGTTTTTTAAATGGCTTCACATATGTAGAGTGAATCTTGTACTAATTCAACGGTGTTGAGGTTATAAATTTTGTAACTGCGTGCGTGGACACTGAGTGTACACCAGACTGATTGACTCACTACAAGATTCAATACAATTGTCGGAATCGCAGGAGGCCTAAACGCTCGCTCACCCTTGATTCTTCTTATGACAGATTGTATGGTGATGAAATTTTTATAAGCAGTGTAGCGATCGCTAAACACTGAAGACGGATATCTTAAAATTATTACCTGTGAAGAATGAGCATACAAAATCATACAGGTCGAGCAAAAATCCCGATGTAGATAATTTACGGGACTGCGTCTCTAATAAGTTCCGAAGATTAAGATAGGGTACAAGGACCAGATATCGTTCGGAATATATTTCGAGAACAGAGTCTTGTCGGGTTTTAAGCTCTATTGTAGGAAATTATATGATCTCTGGCTGCATCTGCTGTACTGTTGATGTATTCGCTCCTAAGTCGAGGTAGGTAACAGATAAAAGCTGATATATGAGCAGGTAAGGACCAAGAACAAATATCTCGATCTGACCCCACTCACTACATCCACTTAGACCTGTTCCAATAGCCGGCTTAATTCAATTATTTCAATGATCGTATTCGATCGGTTCTTGATGAGATAGAACGTATCAGACACAATAATTGACAGGCTTAAGAAATAATCGAACTCAGAAAACGAATTAACAAAATTGAAATATATTATAATAAAATATATGATCTCACAGTGCAGATTCAGAATATGATTTACAGATTGAAAGTGATTTAACATTAACAAAAATGATTAGCAAATTTCTTGTACTTGCATGATACCATGCATGATCTGACAGAATTTTACAATTGATAAAAGTTAACAGTTTTGAAAAAATAGTGAAAAATGAATAAAAAATGTTTTTTAAAAAATTGTTCGGGTCGTGGTTCTGGCAGCGGAGGATAGTTAATCAACCACAAGTTCTTAGAAATTCTATATGAATAAATTCTAGGCTCTTAAATACTAAAAGCGCTTGTCGGCATGGCCAATAATTTAACGAAGAAAATGTTATATTTTTCTGCACTGAAATATTTTCGAAGCGTTATAATTAATTTCTGCTGTTTTTATCAATAATATACTGTTCATGCTATGACCTAGTTAGTTACAATAAGACCTGACATTATAATATAATTTCTTAAGTAATAAATAATTTCAACAATAATATAACATTTTATTTTTTATTCGAAATTCTTGGTCCTTTATTGATAGTTTTTTTAATTTTTAGAAATGATATTATACCTTGCATGAAACCGGCATGACATTTGACAATACTTTGAATCAGTCAGCTGTGTTCGAGCTGCTTTAAACATCTGATCGGTAGTAAACAAAGTGTAACCTCAAAATTCAATGAGCAATTCATAAATAATTCATGCTTTATTTGCAGAATAATTATAATTTTGTTAAATAATTTTCTAGAAAATATTCAGTACAGAACGGTACTCTTATCTAATATAAAGTTACTGATAAGTAAGTTTTATCGCTCGGTCGCTAACTACTCCTTTAGCGAATTCTTTCCTTTTAAGAAGGTTAATCACAATTTTTCTCTCTTCTCATGAGGTCTATTTGAAAAATTCATCACACAATCTATTCTAAAATAGTCATGTACGGTGTACAAACATTCATCAATTAACACTGCTTTCAATACTTTTTTTAATTGTGTGCATGTGAGTTCCTTCCAGTGGTCAGGTGTGGAGTTATATAATTTGATGGATGTGAAGTGCCAGTTTATTTGTGATTTAGTGTGACTGTACAACGGAATTTTAAGTTTGTGTCTATTTCTTGTATTTAAACTATGGAAGCTATTAGAATCACATCTTCACATCTTTCACATCTGCATCTATTGCTGATTTTCTTCCTTTTTATTTTTTCTTCTTTCGTTTCGCCTTTTCTTTTAATCTATTAAGCATTAGCCTACATGGAAAGTTATAGTTTTCTTTCTCTTCAATATCTTTCTTCTCTGACCTTGCTTACTGATAGGATTTTTCTTTCGTATTATTATTAATATCTTTCATATATATAAATAGATATATTATACTTATTATTATTTTATTTTAGGCTACTACTTCTTGTACTGTTACTCATTCCCCACACACAGATCCGTCTATGTGGGGAATATATTCACAAATCTGTTTTTAGATATGTTGTCTATGTATCTTGTGCTTTGTATTGTGAATTGAAATTGAATAAAAAAAATGAATTGAATCATACTTATTCAAATTGCCTTGTACATAACATAATATTTTTAAGACATATAACGACGGCAACGTCAGGATACCTAGGTGAATGAAATAAGGTCTACAATGTGCATTATATGGTAGCTTGCATATTATTCTTATTGCTTTCTTTTGAAGAACAAAAATTGATTTGGCGTTTACACTGTTTGCCCAAAGCATTATTCCGTAAGAAAGGAGACTCTGGATGTCTGCATAGTAAATATTCACTAGTACAGACACATCCACAGTTACACAAAGTCTCCGTAACATATACAATCCTTTAGCCATCCTACCTGATAAATAGTCAATGTGTGCATCCCACGACAGACAAGGGTCAATAAAAACACCTAAAAACCTCAATGGGGCCTCACCCTTAACCTTTCTGAATGCAAAGTTAATGTCAGCGGTTTTACTATCATTGAGAGAAAGATTATTTGCTGCACACCAATCTTTAGAACCAAATAACTTTGATTCCTCTCACTTTCAAGATCATGCTTAGAGGGGCTATTTATTTTTAAGCCAAAATCATCTGCAAATAGGTACCCATCTTTACTATTGCTATCCATATTTATTGGCAAATCATTTATATAAATATTAAATAGAATGGGTCCTAAGATAGAGCCTTGAGGCACGCCGTAATCAACTAGTCTACCATTGGACAGGACGCCATCTTTGTAAACAAATTGATTCCTGCTACTTAAATAGGACAATACAAGTTGAACTGCACTTCGAGTAAAACCATAAAAATTTAGTTTGTCACCTAAAATCTTGTTCTGCACAGTATCAAAGGCTTTGGAAAAATCGTATGACCTTAGACCAACAGAATCACCACTCTCTAAGTTGCTAATTACACCACTAACCACATTAAGTATGGGATCATTAGTGCTTCTTCCAGACCGGAAACCAAATTGTTTTTCAGAGAAAATGTTGTTGGACTCAAAATAGATTGACATTTTTTCATACATTAGAGTCTCAAATACCTTTGAAAATACAGGAACAATAGCAATCGGTCTGAAATTACCTTTCTCTTTCCTTGATCCCTTCTTATGAAGAGGTAAAACTTTAACATTTTTCAGCTCCTCTGGATAAGTGCCAGTAGCAACAACACATTCATTGAACAAGTATGCCAACACTTCACATATATTAACAGCTGCTATTTTCAAGATTAAAGCATTTAAACCATAAATATCCAGACACTTACTATTACTCAATTTCAAAATAGTGTCAAACACTTTCTCTACAGTTACAGGCTTGAATGAAAAATGTACACTAGGCTGTTGCAATTTGCTAAACTAGAAAGTTGAATCATTAATACTGACAGGTATATCTCTGCTTATCAGAGAAACAGAATCCACAAAAAAGTCATTGAATTCATCAGAAGTGACATCAACAGGAGTCTGGGATCTGGCCGCATTATTAGCACTGCCGGTGAGACCATTAACAATAATTCTCCACACTGTTTTATTCTTATTGGTGGATCTACTTATGATTTTATTATGATATTCGATTCTTGTTCTTTTTAGTTTCTATCCTGTATGATTTTCTAGCCTCTTTATATGTGGTGAGAATTCCTGGTGTTCTGTAAGTTTTATACAAATGATACAGCCCAGCACATTTAACTTTTAATTTTTTAAGATTGTCATTATACCACTCGTTATTTGGCTTGACTTTGTGGGAACGTAAATTTTTTAATTGAAACGCACCATTCACAGCCCCCATGAATAATTCAAAAAATTTTCTATATCTATCCTTAATATCTATTATAGAGTAAACATCAATCCAGTTAATGGAATTCAAATGACCATGAAAAACTCTTACGTTATCATCACTGATTAACCTAAACTTAGTCCTATTAACAATACTATTGGTACTTCTACCATACTTGTTGATAAAATTAAATCTCAAAAATACAGCGTCATGATCAGATAAAAGCATATGAATTATCTCAGAAGTCCATACACTATTGTGGACATCAGTCAAAATATTATCTATACAAGTTCCATCAGAAATGCCATCCAGACCAGGTCTAGTAATACCCTTTACAGTCATATCTAATCCGAAACATTCAAATAAATTCAATAAATCTTTTTTTAAAATAATTGTTACCAATAAACGCTATTCTATAATCTTTATGTATTTCATCGTGTTATCCGTCCTTCAATGAAAATCGGATCTTAAGCACACCACGAGCTATGGAATTCATGTATAGGACTGATCCATTAGTTCTATAGGAATGATAATCCATTTAACATACTCTTTGCAATGTACTTTAATATCATAATTATGTAGTAGGTGGGAGTTGTTTATTATTAGCGAGTTGATGAAATCGTTTCCTCTTTCTAGACTCAATCTAGTTTCCCAGGATATATATCTGAAAATTGAGACTCCCAACTTGTCGCGGAATATAGATAATAAAATAATCACTCCAACAAAGCCTTCCTAGCGCGACTCGAGTGTGACAAGGAATAGAATTGCAAGATATTTTATTGTAACGAATTGAAGATTTCTCACTCTTGCCTCAAGGCCTTAAAAGCGACGCGTTTATTGGCCAAACATATTCCCCACCTTTCCTATCACCCAATAGAAGATAAGTTTCTAAAGTAATTAGTGGGGCGATTCCCCCAACCAAGAGACCAGATAACGGTCGGAGCACACTAAGTAGGATCACAAGTAATGATGTAGTCTAAATTTCTTTATCGCCTTTTTGGGCAAGTGAGTTAATTAGTTTTCAGTTTTCTTTTTCTAATTTTTAAAAATAATGTTTGAGTGGTGCCATGTCCTGAAAAAGTTTAATTGTGTTTCATCATGTACAAATAATTGCATTTTCAAAAAACCTCTAAGCGGTTCATGTACCACCCCTTTGGGACCTTCATGTGTCCACTTCATGTTCCACTCCTTCAATAATCGCCACTTAAGATCACATGTCCAGGGACGTAAGATGACGTCGCCCTCAAGCCAAATTCAACCGGTAGAAGAATCACCGCGGAAAACAAGGTACCGTAACCTCGACGTTAAAACGACATGAAGATCAAAAAGTGCAGTGAAAAAGGGTTTATACGAAATTTGAATTGGGCTTCAAAAATACAGTGATGGGTTATCGACGAAAATTTGGGTCACCGGGTTCTGTTGTAATGCTGTTTTTTGCTGTTAAATATCTACGTAGATATGGTTATTTGCGACTGATATTGTTAAGTGAAGAATAGTAATATTCTAATTTTCTAGAATAGTAATGCGCTCCCAAATCAAGTAAACAAAGTAACTTGTTATCATTTATATGATCCTTATTTTCTTTTGTGTTATTATTGTTATTTGTTTTTTTTTAAATCCTATAGTGTTAAAGTAGTGAAGAGTGATTAAATCAAGTATGGCAAAAATCTATTGCAGTTTACTCGACTCTAGACCGTTTGCCTGCATGAATGTATTGACTATAATGTGTCGGTCTGTTTCAAAATTCTAATTTTTATCTTTTCATTATCTCCCAAAAGGTCAGGCAGAAAATCAATTTCCAATATGCTGATTAGTTAGTTTATCTAGATGACTGAGAATTTTGAAAATCTATTTTCTACTCTAGAAAATCAATTTCAATACTCTATCAATTAAATATGCTTTTGTTCGAAACTCATTTAGGTGTATTTAACCTACTATAAGCCTACTGTCAGTCCTTCAAGATTTTAGTACGTCACAATTTTTCAGCTTGTCAAGTTGACAATTCCTCAGGTATTCAGTTTGTTATACATTGCTTGAGAGTGGCCATTGAAAAATAGTGTATTCAACAGTAAATCTTCTATTTTCTTATTTTTTTCTATACCATATATATTTTTCTAATCTATATCTATACTATAATATAGATAAATATATTATATAAAGGAAGGATTGACTCATACATGTACAGGATACGAAAAGCTTGTTTGACGCATCATCGCGTCTGAAATACTGAACTTGTTAATTGAAATTTTGCATATAGATTCTCAATTTTCCGAGGATGAGTATTGGTCTATTTCAATCTTTGTAAATCAATTGATTATAATTCTGGAAATTAATACAATTTTATTCAATTTGTTATACAAAGTTACGTAAGATAAAAGCACAATCAAATCGTTTTTCTTATTGTAAATCATTACAGTTGTTAATATTTTCAATATCAGCCTGGAACTAAACAACTAATTTCAATCTATTTGTTTTTCAAACAGACCCTTGCGGAGCACGTGTTTCCTGCTAGTAATTTATATAGTACTCATTTCATATTCAACAAAATATTTACTGGTATTTTTTTTTTCAAATTTGAAATTTTTTGTTGAATAGTTGGAAGTAAGCAATTCAATTTTCTAGTTGAAGTTAGAAGGAATGAATTTATTAATCATCCTCCAATCATAATCGACCATCAATATTCATTCAACTGAACACCATTGAAGTGATGACCACATAAATAATATTATTGTTCTTTCCTCATACTGGAAGTCTTATGATAATTAATTAACAGGTAGCAGATACTCTAATTATTGATAAGTATTTTTGAGCGTGAGGCAAGCTGTATAGTGAGCTGATAAATAAGTCAACAGGTGATGAAAAGGGTAAGAGAGAAAGAGAGAATCCAATTGATTGAGAGAGGCAAGAGAATTTGTGAGTGAGAGAGTAATATTGGACAAATACACCTGTTGCTTTGTATGTTATCCATCAGTGTTTTGCCAGTGTAACAAAACAGAATGTAGCCTACGAGTAGCTTGTGTTGTGGTTGTGAGCACTATCGACATCATGGAAACTCCATTCTGTTTATTTACCTCTCCTCTACATTTGCTGATGAGGTGGTGGGGCTTTGTTGGAGATGAAGGTGATGATGCCGACAAGAGTACTAGACTTGTGCAAGGCCTTTGTGAAAATGTTGCTGAACTGAAATCATGAAGTTGCGATTCCTGTCAACGATAACTGAGAAGAGTAATCAATTTTCCTGCTTTTTATTTTCAAGTCACTTGTACTCACGTCAAGAAGTACCGGAAAATACTGTTATTTTCAACGATTGAGTCCAATGTAATAATAATATCCAATATCGCGTATACCTTATGGTGCCGGTAAGAAACCTGATACCGTGAACGACTTTTTCATTCTATGAACAAAACTCTCCAGAAAAACTGATTCAGAGATTTTAAATAGAATATACAATTTATGATTATTTTTCAAATATTTCCAAGTTTTGAACAAATAATAATAACTCCTATTTTGTTTGGGTAACAATGAATCATAAATTATAATTTGAATTGATTCACAGATAAAAACAGAAAAAGTTTCAACTTATGAAAAATTATAATCGTAGAAGTCGTTTGCCATTTTTTCAAGTGAATTCATTCCGAGAGCAATCTAGCTTTCTTTCAAAAACAAGAAAAACTAGTTATTCAATAAGAATGAACACAGCTTCTCTTGTCAACAGTAAATCAATTCTCAAATTTGTATCTCAATCGTGGAACAACCAGTATCCATGCTATTATATAAACGTGTATGCTCTTTGAGGTTGCAGTATCCAGTTTGATCTCTGGTCACATTTATTATATTCTTTGTTTTGTAAGCGATGTTAGAGGATATAAAATTCCGAGTTCTACAAGAATTGGAGCGAATACAATTTTGGCTGATTTTACAAGAGCATCTCATGTTCATAAATAACATGATATATTCAAAAGTTCATGCAAGATCTTAATAAATAACTGCCAAGAGGCGAGATCAATTCAATAGCTTTTTTCAGCAGTATGTTTGTTCAAAACTAGGCGAACCTGGAAAACATTTAATAAGTTCTTATTAATCATATGCCAACTACTAGAGGCTCTCTCCACAAATTAAATTTGCAATGAATTCAGAAAAAAGTTGATGATTAGATTAACAAGAATTAATTAATTTTTACTGTACTGATGGGTGTAGAAACCGTTCAATCTCTACACAAATACAGTATTATAGATAATTGTATTAATGAGTGATTGGTCGCGACGATGTCATTATTCCTCATTAAAATTTTCAGTCCAGCATCCTCAAAAAACACCTGTTATAATACTGTCATAATATTCATGATTACATGAATTAGGAGAGAAAACTGTTTGCATTCCGCGTGAATTGTTTCTCGATTTTGAAAGTAACATCTTGTTCCGAAATCATGCTATGACTTTATTCATAACAGCACCCAATATTGAATGTAATGTAGTTGATTCTGTGATGAAATTCTCTATGCTTCATTAGAGAAAGCATGGTTCTTCCTATCTCCAGTTTTGTGCATGCTAATTGGAATCGAATCTACTCTTTGGTAGGAACTCATTTCATACGACTCTCCCGGATCCAAGATCCAACGGTAGTCTGGAATAACCTAATTTTATGCTCAGCAACTTTGGATATGATATGTGTGAAAAATTGAGTTTGAGAGTTGGTTCACTCAATCTCGCTATCCAATTACGCTGAGTGTGACGTATGAGTATGAATGTTTTCCAATTGACTTTTCGAATATGAAGATAGATGGGATTACTGGTTATTGCATGATGGTCGAGGAAGGAGTTATTGGAAATAAGTTGACAAAGAGGATGTGAATTAATCGAGAAATGTGTAAGCATTTTCATGTACAAAATAAACTTGTACTAACATCGAATGCAGAATTCCAGAACAGTGCTTATTACAAATGGTGCGTGGTTCCAAACGTTTATTGGAATTTAACATACTATTTTTAGATTGTAGAAATTGTCGCGTACATTGAAGAGATTTCGAACTAGTGACCCCCTGGGTTAAAGAACTCGCTTATGAACTGTGGTATTGTAATCTTTGAAACCCGCAATTTTTAACTATACAGAGTTGGTGAAAATATTATGAATAAAACTAAATATTCTTTTTACAAGAGTAATTTAACAGTAGGCTTAATTTGAAATCCTATTTGAAATGAAAAATTACTCCTCAAAAATGACTTCGCTTCAACATCTTTGTCTTCTTCTGTTGGTTCTCATCCGGTCTGCATGTTGGCTATGATGACCGTGTTGACTGCCGCCCTGAACAGCTGTGCCGTGCTCACTCCATACCATGTCCTTTGGTTCCTAAGCCACGATATTGCTCCTTCCTCTTTTATTTCCCACCTTGCCTTGCAATACAACTTGGAGTAGCTCGTATCTGCTTCCATTTATAAATAAATATTTCTTATTGCATAAAAAGCTGTACAATTACAGATATGGCAAACGTCAATTATATAAACAGAATACATGAAAATGATCAATGTCACAAAGTACAAAACATGAAAGTACAATAAGCTATCAACCACAGCTATTAATTGATAAGTACACAATACCGTATTATTGGAATGTATCCACTTATTATCCATGTATTCCTTGTAATAAATTAAATTTGAATAAGCAAGCAAAATCGCTAAATGAACAGATTTTATAGGTCTTGAGCAAGCAGCTGCTCTATTATCGCCGGGTGCGATAGCAACAAGTGAAAGATTAGATAATAACGGGTATCCTGGCTAAAATTAGAACAGCCAAATAGAAAAGAATTTTATTTGCTATTTATTATAGGCTATTATATAAAATATTGAAATTTTGAGGTTAGGCCATAATACCTACTGGTCGGCAACCTAATAATCGATCAATCCGTGTAATTTGAAATCTAGCCAGACACCTTGGCAAATTTCTGTTATAAACAAATAGTATTCAACTAAAGGATTTGGTAACCACATTAATGGAAAAACAACTTAAAAAATTCATAAAATTTATTATATGTAATGAGCATGTACAAAACACATAAAATAAATAAAAATATTAAGGAAGTATGATATTCAGTAGGCGCATGGATACATTTATGAATTTTGGATGAATCAATCAAATTGCAGTAGTTGATGGGCGGCAATAACGAGCCGATTCAAATTTATCTATAGATATTTATATAAATGATAAGAATCCATAAGTTATCACTACTCAGTTCATGTATCGGATATGGTCCGAGTAATTATAAAATATAATACCTAAGATATAGGTAATAACTTAGCAGATTGGCACGGACTATTTGATCTTTTTAATGTCATAGGAACTGAATATTTATATATATGCAAATTTGAAAGTCGGAAGTATGATTGTGGAAAATAGGGGTGAATCAGAGCCCACTTGCCTGCCAGACGCTGTCATGGAACGCCACTAAATTTTATAGAGCACAAGTCCCTTTTGTTGAATTGTACATTTGAGAGATTTAAAGTCTAAATTCATTAATTAATTTTTTATAAGACTTAGTGATGCTATATCAAAGCGTAAGTCATTTAGATATTTATTTATTCCCTTGGAGAAGACGACTTCGGCCACCAGAAAATCCAGGACGACAGGAAATTTGGATCGCCATCATCATCTTGGGAATTTCAGCATGTGAGTGAAAATTATCGAAATATATGAATTTAGGGCGCCCTCAGTGCTTCGAGTGAAATAAAAATATAAAAAGCTAGCTCATCAAAAGGTTATAAATATCGAAATTAATATAAAAACTTGTGCAAGTCTTAGAAAGTACAAAAAACATATTTTATTAGTTGAGAATAATATCAAATTTATATGTCTAAAGAGGCACGGATGAAAGGAATATTTAAATTTAATGTTGTAATATATATGCTCACTCTATCATTAATTTTGTTAGCAAATTATGAAGATGTAGCTCATGTTCACCGGATAAATTGATTTGTCTAATTCCACCAGAGGCCGAACCTTAAGCCCTGAGAAATATACTGAGATATATAGAGCGTAATATTATATTTGAGATTTATAATTTATCAATTGATTATTTTTATTATTTTTGAAAGAAGATATATTTGAGATTTTTGTCAATAAGCAGCAGCAAGTCGATATCTGAGCTGCATAAAATAAATGCATATGATTAATGATTTCAAAAAGCACATGGTAACGTTTCGTGCTAAAAAACTAGTGAGCAAATCTGTGATACTTTCTTTTTGATATATTTTGTTCTTATTTTTACTATTTTTGCTTGTTGCTCTATACATTTCTATATTCATTTATTCGTTGATTTTTTGTATAATATACATCTATAAATTTTTATGGTGTATCCTTTATTTGTTTCCCTACTTCCATGCATGACCAATCTCATTTTTATTTATCTAGTTACCAGTATTGAAATATTAATAAGTTTACCATCCGACTTTATTCTTCACCGAATAAGTTGGTTAAGATGGCGATATACAGTATTGATAGCTAAATCTTTGGAAATAGTACGTTCCAGAGATTTATATAAATTATCCAGTATCATTATATATGACCAGAAGAGTCTCAAATTTATAGCTTTAAGTTGTAGCAGCGCAAATTCTCGCATCTATACTTGTGAATTTCTACAAGTCAGTCACAGAAATTGTGAACTGTTGGAGCAGCCGACGTCAGTAACCGGCAAGAGCGGAGAATTGCGGGAGCTCCTGGGCGAGCCAGTAAGAATTTGGTATAATTTATATTCTAAGAACCACAACCAGGGTTATATAATTTATTACTCATGCTTTACCGACTGCAGCCAAGCAGGGCAACCCATTATTGAAAGAAATAACGTGACATCCTTTATGGAATAGAAGCCACCATTCAATAATATTTCTTTTCTTGGGCTTTAAATAAATTTTTATTCGTTTTAATGGATTTCATTTCATTTGGGAGCCTATTGTAAAAATTTATTCCTTGATAAAATGGATTTTTTTTGCTATCGCTGAATTAACATTAGTTAAATGATAGTTATAAGCATTTGTTGTTCTATGACTGTGGATATTGCTATTAGTGGGTAGAAAATTATCATCAACGGTGCTAAGGATAGTCTTGTATATGAACAGAGATGGAAATGTGAGAATAATTTTAATCTTAAAATAGTCTCGGCAGGACTGATAGCTCGTAAGTTTACACATACATCTAATGGCTTTTTTGCAAAGTAAATATTTTTCTCACATTTCTTTCAGAAGAATTGCCCCAAACTGGTACTCCATATCTCAGATGACATTCGAATAAAGCAAGATATATACATTTAAGTATATTGAAAGTACAATATCGGGATAGTTTTCTTGAAATAAAAAATCACTGAACTTAGTTTAGAACACGTGTGATCCACATGAGATTGACTAGAATCTTGATGAATACCTAAAAATTTACACACTTCAACCTCTGAAATGAATCCATCATCCAGCAATAAACCAATACAACATACACTATTTGAAAAGGTCATTCTAACAGTTTTACTAACATTGAGATGCAGATTGATGCTGTTGAACCACTGACAAATATGTTATTGACTGATACTCATAAGCATCCATCTCCAGCCGCTCACAGTCATTCTCAGCATTTAGGATGCTAGTGTCATCCGCATATAAAGTAATATCGGCTCCTTATCCACTGCCCTTTGTCACAAAGTAGAATTGTGACGAGAAAATAATTAATAATATTATTAAAAGACGTTCGGCTATCAGCAAGCTAGCTGACCGCGGAGATAAGGAGGGTACCGATGGCCCACCATCACCAAGTGGCGCACCACCACTGCCTCTGGTGGCGGCTGATCTCTATCCCCTCTACTATGGGAGAGTATTTAAATGCAGGACGAGCCCCAGACCACAGCATTCCGCTCCCAACCTTCCTCCTCCTTGAACAGCAGCCCGTTGGCTGCCGTACGTCCCTGTCCTCCACTCCTGGTACAGCGGCCCGTCGGCTGCCGTCCGTCCCTCCTGTACAGCGGCCTGTTGGCTGCCCTTTCCCTCAATCCTCCCAGGGCACAGCGGCCCGTTAGCTGCCGTCCCTTTCCGTCCATCCTCCCAGGGCACAGCGGCCCGTTGGCTGCCGTCCCTTTCCGTCCATCCTCCCAGGGCACAGCGGTCCATTGACTGCCGTCCCTTTCCGTCCATCCTCCCAGGCCACAGCGGTCCATTGACTGCCGTCCCTTCTCGTCTATCCTCCCAGGGCACAGCGCCCCGTTGACTGCCGTCCCTTTCTGTCCATCCTCCCAGAGCACAGTGGCCCGTTGGCTTCCATCCCTTCCATCCATCCTCCCAGGGCACAGCGGCCCATTGGCTGCCGTCCCTTTCCATCCATCCTCCCAGGGCACAGCGGACTGTTGGCTTCCATCCCTTCCATCCATCCTCCCAGGGCACAGCGGCCCGTTGGCTGCCGTCCCTTTCCGTCCACCTCCCAGGGAACAGTGGCCTGTTGGCTGCCGTCCCTTCCGTCCATCCTCCCAGGACACAGCGGCCTGTTGGCTGCCATCCCTTCCACCCATCCTCTCAGGGAACAGCGGCCCGTTGGCTGCTGTCCCTTCCGTCCATCCTCCTAGGGCACAGCGGGCCGTTGGCTGCCGTCCCTTTCCGTTCATCCTCCCAGGGAACAGTGGCCTGTTGGCTGCCGTCCCTTCCGTCCATCCTCCAAGGACACAGCGGCCTGTTGGCTGCCATCCCTCCTGCCCATCCTCTCAGGGCACAGCGGCCCGTTGGCTGCCGTCCCCATCTGTCCATCCTCCCAGGGCACAGCGGCCCGTTGGCTGCCATCCATCCTTTCTCTTCCTACCATACTGGAGTGGAACTGAGGCCGTAACGCCAATACAAAATTACCTCGAAGTAGTATCATCAGAGTAGAGAGCAACCTTCACGCCGTCAGAAGAACAAGGAGGTGCTGTCCACGCCAGCTAAGGTTCAGAGAAGAAAGAAGAGGAACTTCGACTTGCCTCCTTTCCCCGCCCACATTATGGATGAGCTAAGTCGTCCAGGAGCAACACCTGGGTATCAATCACCCACCTCTGAAGGTACTCAGGGTATACGTGATACCTTTATATCATTTATGTAAATGTTGGAAAGAAGCGGACCTAGCACTGATCCTTGAAGGACTCCAAATTTGACTTCTCCCAACTTAGATTTAAAATTACCATTCCTGTTTCTTATTTCAATATATTTTACTCTGTTAAGTGGGTATGACTCATGTAATTTCAGTGCAAGCCCTCTAATGCCAATATTTTCCAACCTATTCAGTAGAATTGTAAGTTGAACTGTATCAAATGCCTTGGTGGAGTCAACAGAAGTGGCAGCTGAATGTTTTTTCTCATCCAAATTATCAATAATTCTATTTACAAAGATAACAACTGCTGTTTCTGTGGATTTTTCTTTTGAGAACCCATGCTGGTCAACACCAAGAAGTTTGTACTTATTGAATAAAGACAAAATTCTATTTTCTAATACTTTTTCAAATATTTTTGAGAATGTGGATACAATTGACACCGGTGTATAGTTCTTTATGTTATCCCTCTCCTCACTTTTAAACAGTGAAATAACTTTTACAATCTTCAAGTTGCTGGGGAATACACCCATCTCGAAAGATTTGTCTATGATAAAGGTGTACAAAGAGGTGTGCAAGAGGTGTACAAATAAAAGTGTAACATTTCTTTACCAACCAATTACAGAATCCATCATGACCTTCTGACTCTTTGTTTTTGAGTAGCCTGCAGAATCTCATCTGCAGATGAGGTTACTGATGTCAAGTATAATGAATTAGTTGAAGTATTCCTACAATATTCAAACCTCTGTTTTCCCCTGCCTTTTCGTATTTCTTCACTTCTTTGGCTATTTTCACTGAGTCTTCAACTTCTGAATCCTCTGCTTTGATTTTGATTATAGGTTAAATTCTTCTATTATTGGCTATATTTCTCATTATATGTCTTAGATATTGGAGCTTCTTCGCTTTTATGGTATTAAGAATTATTTTTTCTTCCCCCATTCATATTCTCCTTGAAATCTCTTCATTAGAGACATGGTCCACCCATGACAGTCTCAGCATCCACCGGTAGAGCAACATTTCAAATGCCTCTAGTTTGCACTCAGTTGCAGCTGTCAATGTCCATGACTCTACACCATATAGAAGAACATGGAGAACATATTTATCAACACTGGAGAAATATCATTTCTGAATTCTGTCAAATTGTGAATTTGAACATAGTACTTACTTACACAGCTCTAGCCTTTTTGATATGGATCTTGATTTCTTTTGAGTGACACCACTGATCGTGGTAAAAGAGGCCGCCACAGAATGGGACCTAGGTAGATATATTTATCAACTTGCTCTTATGACTTTCCTTCAATTGTAAGATGACATCTGGGGACATTTTTCTTTCTGATGACCATCAGCTTTGTCTTGTCTGTATTGATATTCAAACCATGTATCTCACTACTCTCTGTCACTCTGTCCATCAGCATCTCATCAACAAATGTGATGAATGGACGGCTCCAACGCTTATTGAACTATGCAGTCAGGTTCATATTTGATGCTAGGCGTTTCTCGCGAATCACTCCATTCTTCATGGAGTTTGGTTTGCTCAAATTGGATAAGCGTAGACGGTATTTTCTTCCTTGTTAAGATACAATTCTTCGTTTGTGGTGACTGCTGCAAGACTTTGGAATGCTATTCCTGAACATGTCATTTTTTCGGTTTAACTAAGCGTTTTTAAGAGGTCACATTTCAAATTACTCTTTTGGGGGGCAATGAGTAGTTATTTTTTCTCTACAGTATTTTATTTCAAATGTGTGTGTGTGTGTATTCAAATTCAAATAATCTTTATTCCTTCTTTACAATATAGTTACTTTACAAAAATAGCAAACGAGATACATATAGTACATGGAATTCCCCCACAAAGACCAGTCGTCTGCATGTGGAGGAGAGTTCCATGGACAACACATTTGCAATCACAAAATATTTCTCATCATAATTACAAAGTAAATGAATTTTTGAAAAAAAGTAAAATAAAGAAAGATAACTTATTTATTATAAGAAAGGATGGCTCTGAGACCATGTCATGCTGGGTTACAAATAAGAGAAAGGACCAATTTATCATTAGAGAAAAAAAAGGAAAAAAATTATATTGTGTCAAGAAAAACACTTAATGATTTCAAGGAATTTGATCTCCAGAAGGGTTGTTGGCGGGTGTAACGAGATCAGAGAAGGGCTTCAGCTGCCTCCCAGCCAATGCTATATAGCCATCTGTTGACACCCCTTTCATACATGGCGAAACAGCATACCTCAGCCTCTCTGATCTCATTTGGAATGTTTCTATATAAAATGTGTACTAAGTAATATGAATTTGATAGTTCTGCCCCATGTGGCAATTGAGGAATTTCATAATAATTATAGTTGGACCTATGGCGAGTTTCATACCGGAAATTTAAATTTGTTTCGCCAATGATCTGAGTTTTGTATTTTTTCATGTGAATTAAAAGTGATTTGGTAAAAAGTTGTGTGATATTTAAAACCGGAAATTCTGAAAAAAGCAAGGTAGTCGGGTATCTGTGATTTCTTTTCAGTATTTTTTAGATTATTGTTCTTTGTGTAACGGCTAGGGGTTCAATGACAGTAGAGGAATCAACACCCCAAGCCAGGATGCCATACTGGATCAGCAACTGAGCATATACAAAGTACACCATTCTGCACTGGTCTATGCTCATTACTTGGCTGATCTCAGAAAAAGCAAATAATAATTTTCTGAGTCTGCTCTTCATCTTCAATATGAGATGACCAGGATCAGTTTGGTTTCTTGTTACTATTGGCATGTATTTAGTTTTTGTGAGATTAACGGTCAGGTAGTTGTGATCAAACCAGTTTTTAATTCTGGCAAGGTCCAATGATACACCACAATCAGTCCTCTCCCATGTGCCCTCAGCTGACACCAACACCGTGTCATCAGCGAAAAAGAACAATTATCCATTAGTTTGCAATTTTGAAATATTATTTACATAGATGAGGAAGAGAAGAGGTCCAAGAGTGCTACCTTGAACCACTCCAAACTCAACAGGTTCCATTTCACTAAACTTTCCATCAATTGAAACGTACTACTGTTGATTATCAAAGTAACTTTTGAACCACTGCAGTGAGTTGTTCTTGATGCCACACATCTCGAGTTTGGTGATAAGTTTAGTTCTGTACCAAAATTTTGAGTTATTAAATGGAATTTATTCTATGTTAAGTTAGTAGTTTTCAGTTCCCATAAAGATAGTAAATTTATTCTTGTTCATTGGCAACTTAGCCAGCATTTCTAAAATCGTTATAATTATGATCAGAATCTTATTAGAGTCCTTGATTCCCACGATCCCACTTGGAATTATCTATTCTCACGACAGATCTAGACGCCAGAAGTATGCTGAATCAATCTCATAATTCTAAACTTGCAAAAGGGAAATAACTTTTCTCTCCTAGTTTCCTTCTTGCTTGAACGTATCACCTTCCTTATTTACTGAGGAGAAAGAGAGTGGACGAAGAGAAATTCACCGGCGATCGGGTAAATATTTCAAAGTATGATGGTAAAACTGATCAGTCTGGAAGCCTCTGAAAACTAGGAGAGCGATCATTCTAATCCCAGCTGTCATAGTGTTAACTGTTTCTTGAGATTTTTTTTTTCAATTTCCAGTAATGTTTTCGTTTGGGGGTACATTCTCATTCTCTCCAGGAGATTGATTGTCCAAGTAAATCGGACATTTAATGTAATTGTAATTTAGAAGTAAAGTCCCCCTTATAGAAAACTGTAATAATGGGATAGCTTGAGATAATTGACGATTGATTCCCTCTATACTTTGGATCTTCAATACCCCTTTTGGGTGAGTATTTTTTATTATTGTCATTGAATATAATTTATCAATTATTGTGATTTAAAAGTGTTCGATTTATGTATGTTAATAATATTATTTCCTCATAGGAAGCGGTGAATTGTATTTATTTGATGATCTACCTAGATCATCAATTGAATACAATCCTATTAGATATTGGTAATTATTATGTTTCTAATTATGTTGTAAATTTGTCATCAGGTTTCTGTATCGGGCTGAGAATTTCCATTGTAAAAGGGCCGGCGACTTCTTCCAATCATGGATGGAATCGTACGTCATTGAACGCTGATGAGGAGAGAACAAGACTAACTCCCTTTTGGATCTGTTGCCGCGACGCCTGAACTTTCCTGGAGGACGACCAATCATCTTCACCCCTTCATCAATCTCCGCCAGGGACTCCGGACATCGCGACGACAACTACAAGATGATTGATCTTTCCCCATCAGAATTCAATGTGTCCCTTAAATTTTGGTCTCTTAAAGACGTAAATTTGGTCTCTTAAAGACAAAGATAATCTTCAATTGAAGAAAGTATTTATTGTAAAGTGTTGTTTGAATTTAAATATCTAATATAGAGGCAATCAATCGTCAAATGATTTTTATTTCGGATTCCTCACCACTGGAATAGTACTAGAAATTTCACTAACCCCTCCACCATCGGGGTCTCGCATGATTTCCAAACTTAATTATAGTTGTCTGAGAATTTAGGTTCTCAAAAGACACTATAGTTCTATCAATAGAATCAAAGGCCTTTGTCAAGTCTAAAAAGGTCATTTGAAATAGGCCGTGTCAAATCAAAAAGAGCATCAGAGGTGTTTATTGATTCTTGAAACCCATATTGGTTTTCAGAGATCAAATCATTCTCATTCAAGTACTTGGATAATTGTTTCTTGACACATTTTTCAAGAATTTTGGACATTGTTACTAACAAAGAAATTGGCCTATAGTTTGACAAGACATTCTTTTGTCCTGATTTATATATTTGTATTACCTTTGCAGTTTTGAGAGCACATGGGAAACGGCCCACCGCAATGCTAAGATTGACTATGTGATGGATAGGTGAAATTAGTGAATCTAAGTTATCTCTGGAAACCCTAGTTGGGATACCAGGGGCAGAACAGCCTTTTAGACTCTTTGCTACATCAGCAATTTCTTGTCTTGAAACTAGCTGAAACTCGAATACAGTCTCCACTGCATGATCCTGATCTTTTATTCCTGGCACACTTTGCACCATGATGGAACCAGCCAGGTTTACCCCAACTGCCGAAAAGTATTGGTTGAAATCATTGCAGATTTCTCCAATTCCTTCGGAGCTGTTTGTTTCTCCACTTTGAGTAAAAGCACTTATTGGAAAAGGTTGCTTATTGGCTGGAAGACTGTACTTGAAATGAATTTATCGACATTCCTGGCCTTGAGGGAATTGGAAGATACTAAATTCAAACATATGGCATAGTGATCTGTTATAGAGGACTGTAAGATAACGGATGATGCTTTAAAGGTATGCAGAAGTTTGATAAAATAGTGGTCAATACACGTGCCACTAGCGGAACGAGTGACTGTAAGCATGCCACATAACCCGCACCGTTCAATACATCCACGTAACGTTCTTCAAGAGAGTTGGGAGCAACATTCAGAAAGTCGCAATTGATATCACTGGCTAATAGCCGAATAGAGCTATTTGAATGTTCATAACAATAAATTTTAAGTGCGTCTATGAAATCAGAGAGGCTGGAGTTCGGACTGCAATAGACGGATAGAAGCTCGCATGTTGCACCCGCCCATTCAAACTTCAAACTCAAACAGGTGGCCAGGCCGCCAATTAAATGCTCGCTACATGTTAATGATAACTCGCAATCAATATAGACAACCAACCCATCACTCTGATTCAAGCTGTTATAAGTTCTGAATAAATTGTATCCTGGAATTATTGTAATTAAGTTACTTTCATCTTTTAGCCATGCTTCGGTTAAAATAATACAATTCAATTTATGCTCAAGTCCATGTAAAACAGTTAAAAATTCATCAATATTTCTACCGTAGCTTCGAATATTTTGGTGAATTACTGAAAACCCATGACACCGGCTATTCTTAGAGCCTTCCTCATCTCTAAATAAATATTTAAAATAATTAATGTCATTGCACTCTGTGCATTTAATGAATGGAAGATCTAATTCATCTTCTCTTATGATCAGATTCTCTTATCATTTTTATGACAACTTACCAGGCCGCCTGGCATTCAATTAAACGGTACTGTACATTTGACAGCAAACGAATTTAAAATAAAAAGACTCAATTATTTTAATTTGAAATAAATTAAATCTAACACTTTGGTGTGATATCGTGATTACAAAAAAGTGTAATGTGAAAAAGCATAGACTAACCAAAGTTAAAAAAATAATAATAATAAAAAAAGTAAATTGAAAATTTTTTTATGCGTACTGTATCGTTTCATTGAATAGCCTTATATAAAGAAACTGAACAGAAAAAGAAATTCAACTGAGTCACTTAATTGAGAAGGGAAAGAGAATATATAAATAATTGTTAATAAGGAATAATATTTCAATTGATTCTAGGTTTAAAAAATTAGAAAAATATAGTATTTAAGGTAAATTAAATAGATTATTCAATCATGTGTGTAGGATTTCACACTGGTTAGAGTTATATCTAGAACATGCTACACTATGTGATAATATATCGGAAAAATAAAGATAAATGATTTCCATAAGAAGTGTAATTTATAAGTGGTCGGATTTTTCAGAACAGATTCTATATCACCTTAATTATAAATCAAGTTAGATATAGCGTTGCTATACTGAAGCAAAATTTTCCAACTGTTGCAACAGCAAGCCTCTAACTTCCCTTCATAGCATAATTATTATCTCAACAAGTTGAATAGTTGAATATAGGACATAATCATGCTTTAGCAAATACCTATAAAGCCTATTCATACCTTCAACTATATTCACGTACCACTCTATTAGAATTGTTGATACTAATATTATATAATAATATATATACTAATATATTAATCAGTCTCAATATATGTGATTAAACAGTCTATATGATGTGAGGAAATGCAGTATAATCTTTTATCGTATCCTTATGGTATTCAGATAGCTCGGTTAATGCGTGGTAAACTCAAACCGGTACCTTTGACGCATAATTATAGACAATAGTACCTGAGTACTTATGTTAGTTGTAGAATTTTAGATTTTATTTTATTATTTAGTTATCTCATTAATCACTGGTATACTAATAGTTCATTAAATGAGGTTTTTGTTAATAATAAGTTTCAACACTGCTAGCAACTGATTATACTGCTCCATTCTATAGTTATTGAAAAGTTCACGCCAAAGTGCAAAAGAAAAAAGAGAAAAATGTATAGAGAAGAGACTTTTCGTCTAAGACGTATTAAGATTTGAATAGAAGCAACAAAAGGGAAGGGTTTATCGACAGAAATTATAGTATTGTACGTGAAGAATTAGTGTTGTAGGTATTATTAGTGAAAAATGTTTAAAAGAAAAGCAGTTTGTTATAAGTAAAAGTAAAGTAGGCTATGAAATTTTCACTTGAGTTTTCGATTGTTCTATGTATTAAAATTTTTGTTTGAAGAAGTTCTTACGAGTTTTCAACTCAGAATGAAGAATATATTCAAGTAGAATATATTAAACTATGAATGTACTTAGATTGATTAAAGATGGAAATAGGTTTTGAAAATATTGAGAAATTTTCTACTCACAGTTCCTGTAGCACACATAACGGAAAACAAAAATATATATCTTCCCCCCACCTCACTATCTGCAGTAGGAAGCATGATTACTGTATTGTTGTTGGAGCGTGTGGATGTCGCGCTGTAGGCGGGTTGGCGGCAGCCGGCGTCGCCACGGTGATCGCGGCCCTAGAGACCGGGGCGACGTCAGTGTCAGCCCGACGGGTCGGTGCGGCATCGTCGACATCATTACGGGCCGTGGCAGCATCGTTGGCAGCACCAGATGCTGGGGCGGTGTTGTTGTCAGCCCCACTAGCCGGAGCGGCGCCACTGTCGCCCCCCTCCTCTTGTAGTAGCCGGTTCAACTGGTCCATGTCATGGACTCAGAACGGACGACGGCCAGTAGCAACACTCACCATCACTTTACAGTCCCTAGACCATGCAGATAGAATCACGTTTGCTTTCGCTAAATCTCATGCAGCATTGAGAAGTTTTCTAGTTTCATGAGCAAGGTGTTCATTTATATAAATTGGAGTTTCAGGAAACGATCTATTAATTTCTGAAGCTGTTAGTGATCCTTTCTGTCTCCTTGCGTCTAGCAAAACTGATTTTGTGTAGCGAGAAACGAAGTTAACAACTATTGAAGGTGGCTTAGAATCGCCTCTTTTGCCTTGAAGTCTGTGCGCAGCACAAACCTCAGAATAATGGAAATTTATGTTAAGGGCACTAGATATTGCTTCTAGCACAGTTACAGTGTCCTCCCTATATGATAGTGGAACACCAGACACAATGATGTTATTCTTTTGCGTTTGTTGTTGCAGTTTTGATAATTGTTCTTTCACGAATTTCATTTCCTTCTTGAGTTTATTATTTTCCTGTTTGATTTCCTCTACAGATTTACCCGCCAATTCGCATTTATTGGACACCTCCTCGATTTTATTAATTAGGGATATTTGCTGCATTGTCGCGTTAATTTCCGATTGAATTTGGCCTATTTTTGCTTTAGATAACTTCCATTTCTTGTCGTTTTTTAGCCAAGACTCTCTATTTTCACTTCTAAAGTCCTCAATAGCATGTAAAATTGAAATATTTTCTGGAACTTCAGTTTTAGAAATGTTTTTTGAATTAGAAATTTTGGCTAGACACTTGGAGCATTTCCACTTTTTATTGTTTCTTGTAGTCACACCAACACACGTAGGATGAAATCTCGCACTACAGTTGGAACACATTATATTATCTTCTCTGGTATAAGTTTGTTTATTGCACTTTAGACACATTTCTTCTCCCATTTTGCACTCTTCATGCTAATAGAACACTCACGGAAACACTAAAACTTTCTATTAATCGAATTAAAATTTCAGTAAAACTTCGTAAATTGTAGCCAAGCGGCCGGCTTTAACATTTAATAGGTAGCTGACTGACTGTTGTTTACTCGTTGTGATCGCATCGGCTGTCCGATAAGAACTGTTATGTATATCTGTTGAGAAAATTTGAGTTATTTTATTTACTTAGTATTGATAGAATTTCAGGTATATTCTCATTTCTATTTTGTATAACAAATAGGTTCTACTCTTTGTTTCTAAAAGTTATCTACTCATCTACATATTTATTTTCTGTTCTGAATATGTTAAATGTTCATTTGCTTCCATTATTATGTAGTGTTAGTATGCAATGGGTCTTGCAAGACCTGGCAATACATTGTCATTTGTGATAAAGAATGAGTAAAGAATTATCCATAAATCATCTGATCTCTCTGAAAAAATGACTGTGTCATCAGCATATCTAATGTTGTTGAGTATCTGTTCATTCACAGGGATGCCTACTTCTACATCTCCCAAGGATTCTCTGAAGGTATACTCAGAATAAATGTTTAATAACAATGGAGTAAGCACACACCCCTGTCTCACTCCTCGCTGAATTTCTATACCTTCTATACTGTCATCCTCGAAAGTCACTGATTGGTTCCAGTATAAGTTTGCTATTATTCTGAGATCTTTATCATCATTTCCAATATCTCAACCATTTTCTCATGCTTAACCCTGTCAGATGCCTTCTGATAATCCACAAAGCATATATATTCTCGTTCTCATCTCTGTTTTGTTGGAATAGCACTTGGATACTGAATAAGGCCTCTCTTGTCCCAACAGACTTCCTAAACCCAAATTGTGTTGCTGACAATTGCTCTTCACAGAGTTTGTAAATTCTTTCATGTATTATTTCCAGAAATATCTTCAAAATATGGCTTATTAGGCTGATTGTTCTTTATTGATCACATTTTCTAGCTCCCACCTTCTTTGCCAATAGAATAAACTCTGGCTCCAGCCACTTCTCTGGAATGCTTCCTTTGCCATTATCACGTACACCCTGAGTAGCTTCAGAGGTGGGTGATTGATACCCAGGTGTTGCTCCTGGATGACTTCGCTCAGTCGTAATGTGGGCGCGGAAAGGAGGCAAGTCGAAGTTCCTCTTCCTTCTTCTTTGTGCCTCAGTTGGCGTGAACAGCACCTCCTGGTGCTTCTGACGGCGTGAAGGTCGCTCTCTTCTCTGATGACACCACTTTGATGTAATCTTGTATCGGCCTTATGGCCTCGGTTCCGCTCCAGTGAAGTAGGAAAAGGAAGGACAGACAGGACAGGGACGGCAGACAACGGTCCGCTGTGCCCTGGGGAGAAGGAAGAATAGGGACGGCAGACAACGGTCCGCTGTGCCCTGGGGAGAAGGAAGAATAGGGACGGCAGACAACGGTCCGCTGTGCCCTGAGGAGAAGGAAGAATAGGGACGGCAGACAACGGTCCGCTGTGCCCTGGGGAGAAGGAAGAATAGGGACGGCAGACAACGGTCCGCTGTGCCCTGAGGGGATGGAAAGAATAGGGACGGCAGACAACGGTCCGCTGTGCCCTGGGGAGAAGGAAGAATAGGGACGGCAGACAACGGTCCGCTGTGCCCTGGGGAAATGGGAGGACAGGGACGGCAGACAACGGTCCGCTGTGCCCTAGGGAGATGGGAGGTCAGGGACGGCAGACAACGGTCCGCTGTGCCCTGGGGAAATGGGAGGACAGGGACGGCAGACAACGGTCCGCTGTGCCCTAGGGAGATGGGAGGTCAGGGACGGCAGACAACGGTCCGCTGTGCCCTAGGGAGATGGGAGGTCAGGGACGTACGGCAGCCAACGGGCCACTGTACCAGGAGCAGGAAGGTTGTGAGCGTAATGCTGTGGACTGGGGCTCGTCCGGCGTTTAAATACTCCCCCAAAGTGGAGGGGATGGAGTTATGCCGCCGCCAGAGGCGGTGGAAATCGTCTCGATGCGCGGAAGATGGTGCGCCATCGGTATTATTATTTTCTCGTCACAATTTTACTTTGTGACACCCCACTCCTACTTGGGGGGGGGGTGTTCGGAGCCCTCTATGGCACCACCTTAAAAGGCGTGAGCCATCTAGGCATCACCTTAAGAGGTGTACACCTCTCAGGCATCACCTTTAGAGGTGTATGACACTCGCTATGAGCTTAATCTATACCTGGTCCACAGGTACATATTTACATCGTCCATTTGATAATCGGACTTTTATGCGTGGCTTACCGGCCCGTTTGCGCTTGCCTGATGTTTTGTTGCGGTGGCACAGCACTGGATCCATATTTCGAGAGGGGCCTGGTCTGGGTTCCTGGGATGGTGGGACTACTTCATTGGTAGTTGAAGACTGCGTTTGCTCTTCAACATCCGTATCAGTTGAGGAGGGTATTGACTCCTCCACATCCATGACAGTAGGGGGTGGTGTTGTCTCGTCCACATCCATGACCGTGGGGGGTGATATTAACTTTTCCACATCACTCTTGGAGTTACCACTTGTGTTGGTGGCTGGGGCATGAATTGTGGACCGCCGTTCAGAGTCATTCATCTCATTCCTGTAATCCATCACTATGTTGCCCGAAGATGCTTGTTCTGGAATATATGACAATTCTGCCCTGGCATCAATCAAAGCATTGAGTTCAACTCCATTCAAACCAACCTGCATGAATATCCTTTTGTCGTGATCCATGTTGTCCTGAGATTCGGATTGTACAGCTGATATTGTTGGGACTTTTGTTGTCCTACTCCCCGATAAGGGTGATCGCAACATAATTGGCTGTCTTGAAGGATTCAATTGGGGAGGATCCCACTCCACCTCTCTTGTGAATGTGTGAATATTCACTCTGTTTTTACGCATAAATTCCATGCCTAATAGCAGATCTTGTTCAAGTCCTTCCATTATAGATGCCACTAGTGGAACTGTGATTTGTTCTATGGTCACATTAGTAGTCACTTTCCCATTTAACGGGGTTGACCGTCCATCAGCTAATATCGCGCGGTGACGTGCTGGTTCTTTCCGTATCATCCCTATTTTCCGGATGACTTCATAGACCTCGTTGCTCATATAATTAGCTTCAGCACCCGTATCTAGCAAGGCCTGATACTTTTTACCGCCGATTATTACGGCAATGAATAGTCTGTTGTCTCTTGATGACTCTTCAATCACAGGAATCATGTGTGCTGTTCGCATCACTGCTGTCTTGTTCGGAGTTTTATTCTCCTTCTGCACATCACAGACACATTTCAGTGCTCTCTTTCCGCTCCTTTTACATGGTGGGATATCGGGACAGTGTGATCTCCAGTGCCCCGGTCTCTTGTATTGCCCACACATGGGTTCAGACTCACTAAGAGATGGTCTGTTACTAGTAGGGGTTATAACTGTCTCAACCTTGAGCCTTGTAATCTTTTTCGTGTCCTCAATCATGTGAACTCTCGAATTCTGTCTATTCTGTTTCTCCTCTGCTTTTATTTGTTCATACTCCCTCGCGAATTTTTCCAATTCGTTGATACTATGAACATCTGATTGCCGAATATACAATTTGTACCATGGGAGGAGATTCTTATACACTCTCTGTAATTTATTCTCGTCTGTAAAACCTCCTCGACGTCTCATGAGTGTCAGTACATCTTCGAGAAATTCGTCAAACGATTCACCTTCCTTTTGCTTCCTTGCCTGAATTAGATTCTCGAGGTCCTCCTCATAGGTAAGTGGGTAGAAGCGTGATCTGAAATCTGTCACGAAATTGTCCCATGATCTCCATTGGTCACGACGATTACGCATCCATAGGGTAGCTTTAACAACTAGTAATTCAGGAAGGGCAACTAGTAGTTGGTTGCCAGTGAGCCCATAGGCTTGTTGTAGCTCGTCTAGCCTTTCTAAGAAGCTGGGAGCATCTGATTGGCCGTCGAATGACAGTCTCCAGCTTCTTACTTTGTCACATACCGCCCCTGGGTCCATGAGGGGGTTTATGTGAATGTTGGTTCCAACTTCAGCATGAGTACTTGTTGCTGAGTGTCCAGATCCCCCACTGCTTCTGCTCACTATTCCGGGTCTTAGGCTGGGATAACGTACAGCCATCTTCTTATGTTGTTCTACTAACAACCTTCTCAACTCAGCAAGTGTTCCAGATGACACTATGCCCCAATCTTGTAGAAGATTGAATGCCTCATCCTTTTTCAATCTATAGATCCAGGAAACTCTGGGGTCGGCTATCACCTCGGGGTTTATGTCCTCGACCAACTGATCCTCTGTCAGCTCCTGGTGTTGAACATCTGAATCAGACTCTCCCTGTTCACTCATGATTCTTACTTCGTTGCCTCGTGCCCCAAGTGCGGGCGCCAATCTATCACGTACACCCTGAGTAGCTTCAGAGGTGGGTGATTGATACCCAGGTGTTGCTCCTGGATGACTTCGCTCAGTCGTAATGTGGGCGGGGAAAGGAGGCAAGTCGAAGTTCCTCTTCCTTCTTCTTTGTGCCTCAGTTGGCGTGAACAGCACCTCCTGGTGCTTCTGACGGCGTGAAGGTCGCTCTCTTCTCTGATGACACCACTTTGATGTAATCTTGTATCGGCCTTACGGCCTCGGTTCCGCTCCAGTGAAGTAGGAAAAGGAAGGACAGACAGGACAGGGACGGCAGACAACGGTCCGCTGTGCCCTGGGGAGAAGGAAGAATAGGGACGGCAGACAACGGTCCGCTGTGCCCTGGGGAGAAGGAAGAATAGGGACGGCAGACAACGGTCCGCTGTGCCCTGAGGAGAAGGAAGAATAGGGACGGCAGACAACGGTCCGCTGTGCCCTGGGGAGAAGGAAGAATAGGGACGGCAGACAACGGTCCGCTGTGCCCTGAGGGGATGGAAAGAATAGGGATGGCAGACAACGGTCCGCTGTGCCCTGGGGAGAAGGAAGAATAGGGACGGCAGACAACGGTCCGCTGTGCCCTGGGGAAATGGGAGGACAGGGACGGCAGACAACGGTCCGCTGTGCCCTAGGAGATGGGAGGTCAGGGACGGCAGACAACGGTGCGCTGTGCCCTGGGGAAATGGGAGGACAGGGACGGCAGACAACGGTCCGCTGTGCCCTAGGGAGATGGGAGGTCAGGGACGGCAGACAACGGTCCGCTGTGCCCTGGGGGAATGGAAGGTCAGGGACGGCAGACAACGGTCCGCTGTGCCCTGGGGAAATGGGAGGACAGGGACGGCAGACAACGGTCCGCTGTGCCCTAGGGAGATGGGAGGTCAGGGACGACAGACAATGGTCCGCTGTGCCCTAGGGAGATGGGAGGACAGGGACGGCAGACAACGGTCTGCTGTGCCCTAGGGAGATGGGAGGACAGGGACATACGGCAGCCAACGGGCCACTGTACCAGGAGCAGGAAGGTTGTGAGCGTAATGCTGTGGACTGGGGCTCGTCCGGCGTTTAAATACTCCCCCAAAGTGGAGGGGATGGAGTTATGCCGCCGCCAGAGGCGGTGGAAATCGTCTCGATGCGCGGAAGATGGTGCGCCATCGGTACCTTCCTTATCTCCGCGGTCGGCTAGCATTGCTGATAGCCGAGCGTCTTTCAATAATATTATTTATTATTTTCTCGTCACAATTTTACTTTGTGACACCATATATATGCTTGAACAAAGAAGTCAGCCATTCAATATTATCATTATCTAGAAGTTTCATAAACTCTGCTTGGATGTTATCAGGGCCTGTTGCTTCACCAGCTTTTGTGTTTTTTACTGCATCTTTTACTCCATCTATTATTATTTCTTGCGCCTTCTACAGATTATACTGGGAAGCACTGTTCTATCATCATGAAATAACTCTTCTATATGCTTTCTCCACATCAGATTGACTCTCTCTCCTTGTCAACAATGATTATTCCATTTTCTTCCACCAGTATATTCAATTATCTTCTTTTAATTCTACATAGCATTGACTCTCTTATAGATGTTGAAATTGTCGTAATGTGCTTGGAGAGTTTCTATCTAGATACATTCATTGGTCATTTCTTCCTTCAGCTTCCCTTATTTTCTTCCCGATGATTCTGTTGATATTTGTATATTCTTGAGGATTGTTCTTCAAAGTCCTTCTTTCCTCGATAGTCTTGAGAATGTCATTTGTCATCCACGTCTTCTTCTTTTTGACACCTGGTTTCAGATATTCCTTGATGATGATATCCACAGTGGAAGTCAATGCTACCACCCACAGGCCTAATTGGCAATCAACCAAACATCCTCATTCTGTCTAGATTCCACTTCACTTTGAACTTTCAATGTTATTTTTAAATAATTTTTTTTCGGAGTTTTGATCTTGACCTTGACCTTGACCTTGGTTGTAGATTTTTTTGGAGTTTTGACCTTGATCTTGACCTTGACCTTGGTTGTAGAGTTTCGGAGTTTTGATCTTGACCTTGACCTTGGTTGTAGAGTTTTTGGAGTTTTGACCTTGACCTTGACCTTGAATTTGACCCTATGGGAAGTCTGGCACACCTCGATGTGCCAGACTTCCCTTTTTTATACTACTAAGGACGAAAGAGTGAGTAAATTTTGTTGCCAACGAACTTGACCTGTAAAAAGGTACGAAGAATAAACTTGAAGCTTGAAGCTAATTGATTAATTCTTTCTAAAGTTATTGAAAAACACAAAAACAGACGGACAACGGATTTGGCCTCTAGTGAGTCAAAAGTGAGAACTCGCTAATGCTCGTTCAATTATTGTAGATTATCTCAAAAATAAAGAGATTGTGAGGTTCATCAGAGAGAATTCAAGCTATATTGTAATTCAAATAAGTAGTCACTATGAACAGTATAAGTTATGTATAATATGAGCAATCTTTTCATCAGGATCTACAAGGACGTATTTGTAAATGATGAAGTCTCCATCTTCAATCACCCTAGGGAAATCAAGCAAATTGTTCATTTTAAGGCGACAGGCTCAGTAAGGAGCTGAGAATTCTTAGAGGGAGTAGAGAAAGACGAAGAAGGAATGCCAATGGGATGAATTGAAATGAAAGATAAGTATAAACCAGACATAAAATTGTCTGATCCCAATGATTAGTAAAAAATAATATTTCTCTAAAAATCATTCCCACAACTTTTCTACTGTAATCAGAACTTTGTGTACTAGAGCTTTGTTGATTTTTTACTGCATTATAGCATACTTTGATTTTGAAGGTGAGTGAACATTATACTGGGAACACATTTTTCAATTCGATTTATTTTAAACTTCCCATTTTAAGCTCCACATTTTATTGAAGAACACATTGGAAACCATTAGTCAATCGTCTAATGTAGACTAAGCTATAGCTAAAGTAAATGTAACACATGCGTAGCTTATCCCACTGGATTAACTTGATATTCTATGTCTCCTACAAATAATATTGATTGGTGAATAAAACGAACTGGGACCGATTACTGATTATTTTCACTAATTTGAACACTCGAAATCTCAGTGTAAAACTAATAACTTATGCTTCAGCTTCAAAGTTATAGTTACAGAATTTCAGAACTTACAGATTTACATAAATATTTGAGAAATAATCTACAACTACCATTTGATGCTTGAAGTTTGAGAGGAATTCTATTTTCAGTGACCCTTGATGAATTAAAATACTTCATCAATGTTCAACCTTCTACAAAATTTCAACACTCAATGTTCAACCACTGAAGGATGGAGTTGCCTACGGTGATTGCATCCCATTGCATCCGCGTTCAAATAAATTAAAAAGTTCGAAACATTGCTCTCTTTGTTCAACAGCTCCAATTACCTTTGTCTTTGCTTTTCCCTGTAATAATTAAACGAATGAAGAATATTCATTCTCAATCAACTCTCAGGCGACACTGACAACAGGAGAGGATTCCTACAAAGAGCAGTCAGAAACGACCATTTTATTTGCGGAGAAAAACTTCTTCACCTTTCCAATTTCAGAGCACACCAGAATGTCAGGGAGCTGAGTTCACTAATGATTGTTTACTTGTCTTGACCCTTGTCGTGTACGACACACACTTCGAAATCCTTTTCGAGTTCTCTTCTGGACCTGACATGGCTGGCTTAACTGTGTTACAAGCCCTTCTCAACTTATCAAACTCTACTCAGGATCTAGCCTGAAAAATCTATGAAAAAGTGCTCTTGAAGCACATCTAAACGGAGACTTTTTTCGAAAGACTAGATAGGGATTTTGGAGGGAATATATGTATGTGTTCTGTATACAGAATAGGGCTTTGCGTGGAAGGTAAATGTATATAACTTACGCTGTATGTAATGTGTGTAGTACCCTGTACAGAATTAAAATGAGGGATGATGCTGGATTTATTTTGAGCAGGAATTATTTATTTATTTTTTTTATACAAAATTGCCTTACACGCAAGTATCTTGAGAGCAATGCATTTCAGCAACATGAATAACTGAACAAAAATGGAGATAGATAAATTTCCTACAAGTTTTGTTCAGTAGAGTTTTGTGATATTCCATTTAGATTACGAGATATTCACTTTTGAAAGTGTAAAAACATTGGAATGATAGATCTTGAAAAATGCATTTCAGCGACATGACTAGCTGAACAAAAATGAAGGTAAATAAATTTCCTACAAACTGAGACGCTCTCTAAAAGCTGATTAGTGATTTTTTCTCAGTAGGAATTTCTATAAGAACACCACATACGGCGGCCATTTTTTTTCTAGGCTCAGGTCCTGTAGTATAGGAGGTCCTGGTCCAAGCCAATCACAGATCATAAAAGTAACCCCAAAAATGATGATTATATTAATTACAGCATGATCTGTTATCACTCAGAAAATTCGTCCCATCATATGTGCTAGTGCACGTGTGCTGTAAAAGGGAAATTATAAAGAAGGTCAAGCAGCTTATAAAATTGTGTAAATTGAGTTTATTTATTGGAAGTAGGGAACTATTTTCTTGCTCGTCTCTGACGAGATGCATACATCACAATCTTTCTGCCAATGGCAAATTTTCATGCAAAATAATTACAACGAGATTTCAAGGAACGGTATATTAGTGAAATTCCTGTTCCTTCTTTTCTGTAGTTTGTGAGCCAATATTTAAGGCTAAATTGATTGTTATATTTTCAAATTTTCAATAATATCGATCTATTCTCTAGGAATTTGAAATTAATTGTCTATTGTAATTTTTTTAATTATTGGCTAAAATCTGTTGAAACGTGCATGGTATCACACCATCAGAGCACAAACTTAGTTATTCTATTTATGTTAAACTATTTTCAAACAGTAAACCAAGCTTTAAATCTGCACTGTCATATCACATATTATATTATATTTAAAATTCAGTACTTCGCCTTCTGTGTTCGATTATTTCTCAAGCCTTTCAATTATTGTGCCTGGCATGTTCTATCTTGTTAAGAGCCGATCAAGGATGATCCTTGCAATAATTCATCCGAATTTGGATATTGGAACAGATCTAAGTGGATGTATTGTGTGGGCTGGATCGGGATTATTCATTATTCATAATTTATCCTCAACCAGTAATTTATCAGCTCTCATCTGTGACCAGCCTCAACTCAAGGGTGAACCTTCTTCTACATGGCAGATGCAGCTGGTGGTAATATAATTCCATACAATAGAGCATAAGGCCTGACAAGACTCTCTCCTCGAAACATCTTCCGAATAGTTTCAGGTCTTTAGAACCATATCATATTCTTTCGAAATTTATTAGAAGGTGCAATCCCGCAAATTATATGCATCAGAATTTTTGCTCGAACTGTCTGGTTTTATGTACGATTACATCACAGGTAATAGTTTTTATATCACCGTACTCAGTGTTTAGCAACTGCTACACTGCAACTTGGACCTTGGATGTTGCCATTATAAAAAGTAAAGAGGAAAATATAGAATATGTAAGAAAAATAACATCTGTTGAATTCTGTTCGTTTTTGTCCATACACTCCTGTAGACGTTGTGAGAAGTTGTCCATACTCCACTGAAGCATTGCACGTGGTACCGCTCAAATTTATTGTGTTATTGTTTTACTAGGGGCTTGAAGGGGTTTGTGGTTTGTTTACACGTGCATCTGGGTAACCCCATAAAAATGAGCCTATTATTGACCCTTACTTTTTTGAGAAAACGGTCGAACCGTCACTGTCAATACGGATCGTTACCTATCGTTGCTGCGTAAATTTCTTCTAAATTAAGAAGACAACGTATTAATGCTAATACTGTATGGTTCCAACAAGATGGAGCAACATGCCATACATCGAGAGCAGCTATAGAGTTTGTATGGCAGACCTTCCCTGGTCGCCTCATTTCGTTGCGTGGAGATGTGAAGTGGCCTCCTCGGTCACGGGACCTGTCACCTTGTGACTATTTTTTATGGGGCTATCTAAATGCATGAGACAGGTATGAGACAAAACCACTGACAAGTACTACTTGAGTAATAGGTATGAAAGCTCTATCAAAAAGTATTCCTGTCATTCACTGAAGCAAAGATCATAAATCATGCACGATATGGAATCAAAGTATCTATGATCTTCATCGAGCAAGGAGGTGATGAGATGATAATGATTCCGATTCTATTCATAGTATAAAAATGGTTATAAGTGAAGGTAAGAAAGGAGTTTATTGGGAATTTGAATTTCGAAATTGATCCACTTACCCAAGTTCAATTCATGGAGTAGATAATCACAATTTGAGACACTACCTTTCATCCACAATAAATGGTTTAAATGCCATCCTGGAACAAAAACATACAATATCAACCATTTGGTTAATGGAAAAACTGCAATAACGATCAGCTTCTGAGTCTTTCATATTTCAATTTTCATAATTTTATGCACCTATAGTCCGAGAAATACTACTTTTCACATGAAGAGGAGAAACCAGTTACTCCTTTCTCAGTTTGTAGTATGAACAGACTAATGGAGAGGAGTGAGCATGCAGCACACAATTGGATGCTGACACAAAAGTAGGGAGAATACTGTTAGGTAGTGGCAGTGATTAGTGAAGGGAAGAACATCGGCCCTCTATGTATTTAAGAGAGAGCTGTTTCAAAAGCTGTATCTCTCGGACTTACATTCAAGTTACTCTTCATATTGAATAGCTTATATCGAATTCTCTCAAAGAATTAGTCATGATTATGACTGAATATTTTAAGTATGACCAGAAATATGGTTCTCTACTCATATTTAAAACATTGTACCAAAATTTTGAGTTATTAAATGGAATTTATTCTATGTTAAGTTAGTAGTTTTCAGTTCCCATGAAGATAGTAAATTTATTCTTGTTCATTGGCAACTTAGCCAGCATTTCTAAAATCGTTATAATTATGATCAGAATCTTATTAAAGTCCTTGGTTCCCACGATCCCACTTGGAATTATCTATTCTCACGACAGACCTAGACGCCAGAAGTTTGCTGAATCAATCCCATAGTTCTAAACTTGCAAAAGGGAAATAACTTTTCTCTCCTAGTTTCCTTCTTGCTTGAACGTATCACCTTCCTTATTTACTGAGGAGAAAGAGAGTGGGCGAAGAGAAATTCACAGGCGATCGGGTAAATATTTTAAATGATGATGGCAAAACTGATCAGTCTGGAAGCCTCTGAAAACTAGGAGAGCGATCATTCTAATCCCAGCTGTCATAGTGTTAACTGTTTCTTGAGATTTTCTTACAATTTCCAGTAATATGTTTTCGTTTGGGGGTACATTCTCATTCTCTCCAGGAGATTGATTGTCCAAGTGAATCGGACATCTTTTGAAGTTACTTTAAATGTAGGCTAAGAGTAATATTTAGGAGTAAAGTCCCCCTTTACAGTAATAGCTTTTGAGAATGGGATAGCTTTGTATTAGTAAATGACGATTGATTCCCTCTATACTTTGGATCTTCAATACCCCTTTTGGGTGAGTATTTTCATTATTGTCATTGAATATGATTTATAAGTGTTCGATTTATGTATGTTAATAATATTATTTATTTCCTCATAGGAAGCGGTGAATTGTATTTATTTGATGATCTACCTAGATCATCAATTGAATACAATCCTATTAGATATTGGTAATTATTATGTTTCTAATTCTGTTGTAAATTTGTCATCAGGTTTCTGTATCGGGCTGAGAATTTCCATTGTAAAAGGGCCGGCGACTTCTTCCAACCATGGATGGAATCGTACGTCATTGAACGCTGATGAGGAGAGAACAAGACTAGCTCCCTTTTGGATCTGTCGCCGCGACGCCTGAACATTCCTGGTGGACGACTAATCATCTTCACCCTTCATCCATCTCCGCCAGGGACTCCGGACATCGCGACGACAACTACAAGATGAGTACTTGATCTTTCCCCACCAGAATTCAATGTGTCCCTTAAATTTTGGTCTCTTAAAGACGTAAAAATAATTAAATTTGGTCTCTTAAAGACAAAGATAATCTTTAATTGAAGAAAGTATTTATTGTAAAGTGTTGTTTGAATTTAAATATTTAATATAGAGGCAATCAATCGTCAAATGATTTTTATTTCGGATTCCTCACCACTAGAATAGTACTAGAAATTTCACTAACCCCTCCACCATCAGGGTCTCGCATGATTTCCAAACTTAATTATAGTTGTCTGAGAATTTAGGTTCTCAAAAGACACTATAACATTCAGTCATAATCATAGTTATTCTTTGTCTGGCTTAATCTAACACTCTAGAATTCAAAGTTGAATTCTTGATTGAATCAGCCACGTTATTTTTATGGAAAATGGTAGGGTGGGTATCTGGTTAGGATACAAAGGAGCTGTATCACACACAGAGTGGATTTCCAGATACCCGAACAGACCAGGAAAGACCACACACGAGTTGGAGAGATGAATAATTGATTTACGTAGAGAGCACAAAATACGAATGCTGGAGAGAGGAGGTACCTAGCTGGGAACAATAGGAAAGAAATTCAGATAATGCCAAATTTTTGTGGATAATAATAATACCTGAACCTCTATAACGTGATTTTAAGAATCACGTCCTTTCGTCATGATGTAACTGACCCTATATCTCACAACAAATTTATCATTGATTTTGAGAAATGTCTCAACTGAGCCCCGATTTGGTTTCCTAGGAACTATGAACGAGTACTAATCAAAATCTTTGAACTAGTATAGTTATTAGGATCATGCTGACTGGTTCACCAAAGCATTATATTTCGCTGAAAACGATTTAGAATTATCAATAAATACTGTCCTTAGAGGATATTTTGTTTGAGTCGAGTACAAATTAAGCTCAAATGAAGGTTAATTTAAAATTAGTATCACGGCTCAAGTTCTAAATTTTATCATAACTGAACTCTGCACACAATCTGAACAGTCAAACTTAAAGGCGTATTTGTAGCTGGTGATTCAACTTGATAGATTATGATAGATTATTTAACTTGATAAATTATTCTCAAATGATTTTTCTGAATTTCAGTATCCAGAATAACATTGAATCTGATTTGATCGACAAAAGCCTCTATTATTAATAAACAACCTGTCACAATATAACAAACTATGAATTATTGGAACAGGCACAACATCCGTTAATGCATCTATCATGTAGTGCTACTACCATACAATACATCAAATCAGATCCTCGTTATGCGTACAGTGTTGCATCTATAATACAATCTATACCATGGTAAGGACATCGTGAAACGGATAATCCATACCCATAACAATGCAATTAGACAGGATCTAGATAATTGGAGCTGCATAGTTCGGAGTTCAACTGAGTTTGGATACGTTCATAGTGGTTTACTAAATAATCTGGCTTGGTTACCAAACGAAGGTACCGGGTTTGCAACATTGTCAGGTGAGAAGCAATCAATCAATTTTGATTTAGATGCTACCTCAACATCAGTCGGTTATCGCAAATTATCTTTCTCACTCGAACATCTCTTTCCCGCATCCTAATCTCATTCTGACTCACACCATTCTTGTCTCTCTTTCACAATATATATCTTCTTCTCTTTGTTCTTCTCTCCTCTCCTTATTCGCATCCTTATAAATTTTCTTCTCTCCTACTCTTTTTCCACTTATATCTCTCCTTTTGTCCCACTGCTCTTCTCCAAATATCTCTCTGCGAAGGAGACCAGTGATTTCAATACATTCAACATTAATCTATACTTTAAATGCTTCCTCATCCTTTACGTAGTATATGACGACCCGTTTGAGACAATAAAATAATTCAGAAGAAACAAACTATCTCTAATAGAATTATGAAATTGAAAGAACAGTTAGCCTAGCCGAGGTAACACACTAATAAAATCGAATCTTCTTTCTGATAAGGAGCAGTCGTACTATCTATAAAGCGATAAGAGAACCATGGAAAATATAATTATGCATTATTGAAAATTCTTTGGCAGAAATAAAATTATAAAGCGACTAAGTTTATTTATTGGCAGATTATAATGAAAAATAAAACCACTTCACGATTTGAGGTTAGAATCCTTTGTTTTTATTTAGTACGTCACATGATCTTAGATCAGTCGACAATTTATTGATTTATTATGCGAGCAAATAAATGCTGACTGATCACTCGACTATTATGAATTAAATTATATTTCACTTGGATAATTATTAAATATTATATGTAAAGAAAGGTTTATGTAATGGAAAAGCCATGATTATTATGTTAGTCTATATCGAATATTTATTGAAATCTGAAAAGTATGAAAAAACAAGAGTGTACAATGCTCACATGAAAAAGTAAATGTATTCATTATTATATTGGTATATGTTGAGATTTATTGACCGAGCGAAGTGAGGTCTAAGATTCAAGTCGACGGTTTGGCATTTCTCTTAATGTTTAAATGTATAAATGTTTAAATGTTTAAATGTTTAAATGTTTAAATGTTTAAATGTTTAAATGTTTAAATGTTTAAATGTTTAAATGTTTAAATGTTTAAATGTTTAAATGTTTAAATGTTTAAATGTTTAAATGTTTAAATGTTTGAATGTTTAAATGTTTATATGTTCATATGTTGCGCATTTACGGCGAAACGCGGTAATAGATTTTCATGAAATTTGACAGGTATGATCCTTTTTAAATTGCGCGTCGACGTATATATAAGGTTTTTGGAAATTTTTCATTTCAAGGATAATATATAAAAGGAAAAAGGAGCCTCCTTCATAGGTCAATATTAGAGTGAAAATCAGTCTATAGAATTATTCATCATAAATCAGTTGTCGAGTTGACTATAAATTGCATGCAATTCAATATGTCAATGTAACTTGGTAAAAAATTAGCAGCTGTGTAGACTATAAATTGCATGCCTCATTGCATGCATCATCGAATGCAATTTTTATGCACTATTAAAATAGGATGCAAAGAGCTTATAACAGCTCATCTGGGCGCCTAGATATCTTCTGGTTTTCTTGCGCTAAATTCCGGAAAGCGTTATATGATAATTAAATCTTGTGTAAGCATGATCTGATCAAATAAATAGTTTATCAGTGTGGATGTGCTTATGGTTTGGGACGTCGTTATAACTGCGCGAGGTCTACTGTTCACAGAACTACTAGTTTAATTGAAATGCTTACGGTCTATTATATAATTTATTTAAATATAATCTTATTTATTTTTGTATAAAAAAAGCTAAGGAAACCCTGAATCTTAAATAGCCAATCACATCACGTCTTACAAAGACTAGAAAACCAATCAGATGAGGGCTTACAAATTTTAGAGAAAGATGAAAATTTTTCCAAGAAATGCTCTCTGGCTTGTGGTGAATATTCACTCTGTATAGTTCCTTATTTCAATACTAGTTTCAAATAACAGGTACAAAATAAATTTTGTTATGAGTTCTCTCATTCATAAAAGCTTTCTATAATCTCTGTTCGACAAATTGTTTATCAAGCAATAGGTAGATTGTCTATAAGTTCTTGAAATAACTAATATTATTCAGTTTTAAAAATAACACTGATTGTCCTCCCATTCTATATAAGAGTACTATTTTCCCGTTCTAATAGATCAAAATGTAATACATTCAAGTATGTATTAGTTGGATTAATCTTGTTGATCAGTTGAACTGATATCAGTTTTCAATTATCTTTAATTACAGTTTCAGAAACTTCTAGCAATCTGAACATCACGGTCAAGTGTTAATTGGGATTAGAATGTCCTTTCATTCAACTTAAACGTACCCATATACTTAAATACTTTAACTTCAACTGAGCTATCAGGAGCGTTATAGGAGTAATGAGCCTCTTTAAAAAAAATATATATATATATATAATATATATATATAGACTATATATATTTATATATATATATTGTGGTGCGTTTTTTGAAAGCTTCACACATGTAGGGTGAGTCTTGTACTAAATCAACGGTGTTGAGGTTATAAATTTTGCAATTGCGTGCGTGGACGCTGAGTGTACACCAGACTGATTGATTCACTACAAGATTCAATGCAATTGTCGGAATCGCGGGAGGCCTAAACGCTCGCTCACCCTTGATTCTTCTAATGACAGATTGTAAAGTGATGAAATTTTTATAAGCAGTGTAGCGATCGCTAAACACTGAATACGGATATCTTGAAATTATTACCTGTGAAGAATGAGCATACAAAATCATACAGGTCGAGCAAAAATCCCGATGTAGATAATTTACGGGACTGCGTCTCTAATAAGTTCCGAAGATTAAGATAGGGTACAAGGACCGGATATCGTTCGGAATATATTTCGAGAACAGAGTCTTGTCGGGTTTTAAGCTCTATTGTAGGAAATTATAGGATCTCTGGCTGCATCTGCTGTACTGTTGATATATTCGCTCCAAAGTCGAGGTTGGTAACAGATAAAAGCTGATATATGAGCAGGTAAGGACAAAGAATAAATATCTCGATCTGACCCCACTCACTACATCCACTTAGACCTGTTCCAATATCCAGCTTAATTCAATTATTCCAATGATCGTATTCGATCAGTTCTTGATGATATAGAACGTATCAGACACAATAATTGACAGGCTTAAGAAATAATCAAACTCAGAAAACGAATTAACAAAACTGGAATATATTATAATAAAATATATGATTTCACAGTGCAGATTCAGAATATAATTTACAGATTGAAAGTGGTTTAACATTAACAAAAATGAAAGAGCTTTGCCATTTTATAAACTATCGAATGAGTATAAATTTTCCAGAAAAATTTCAAAACTAGAGTGTTAAAAAATGAAAATCTTCAAGAAGATCACCCTAAAGACATCTTTTCGTTGATTTAAATTCATACCATTGAGATTCAATTGAGTGAGAAGAGAAAATCAATCTGTTCATTAATCAGCTGCTCTGATAGAATAAAACGTTTTTCTAATGCTCACCCAACAATAGAGACAATTCTCGCAGTCATTGTATGAAAAGTAACGTGCTTACAGTCGGTCGATAATGATGTCTTTCCAGTCAATAGTCCAGTTTCCCAATTAGCATTCGATGACGTCAGAACGAGGCCCAACGAAGTCAGACGGGCAAGTGGGAGTATCTTGCAACGTAGTAGAAGGTGCAGAGAGAATAATGGAGGATATTTTGAATTTCGTTGAATAAAGTATATCAATTTTATTTAATCAATGTTGGACAATGATTATTCATATGGACTATATCCACAATACTTCCAATTGATGTTAATGATTCATGATAATTTTAGAATAAAAATTTTAAAGAATTAACTAATTCATTTTTAACCTTCTGATATTCAATGTAGGCCTATGTTTAGGCTGGGACAGATAATAAGAGTTTTTGAGAGCACAAAACAGGTAGGCCTATCATTGGGCCAAAGAGAATACTACATGACATGATAATTATTATACTCAGGTATTTTTTATGGAAAATAAATGGATTTGATTTGATGCATTATAGTGGATGAAAAATATTCATAAGAGGATAAACTTTGTCACAGACTTAACACATGTTTTACCTAGGAATCACCAAGAAAGCTGTTTCTGAGGTGCTCTTCTTGAAAATTTTCATTTTTTAACACTCTAGTTTTGAAATTTTCCTGGAAAATTTATACTCATTCGATAGTTTATAGAATGGCAAAGCTTTCTCATTATTGGAGAAATAATATTGTTACTGTGAAAAAAAATCAAGAAAAAACTGTTTGAAAAGTTTAGATTTTAACTCGACTTTGAACGATTTTCAACTTGTATCTCAATAACAATTGCAGATACGAACTTCTTACCAGTTTCATTGAATTTCTCAGCCAAATTTCCTATAGAAAAAGTATTTTTACGCCCTCAATCACTCGACACAAAGCTATCAAATTGTAGACAATATTATTCACACTCAAACAAGATAAATCTCGGTTTTAATTAAAAAATTGTATTTAAACTGAAATTCTGATTCGAGGATTTGAGTTAGACACCTGTATTTGGTCTCATTCGAAAGATATCTAAAAAAGGAAGTTTTTGCGCTATAAAAATTATTTCGTACCTTGGAAAAAAAATCGAGAAAAATGTGTCTGAAGTTTTCAAAAAAACTTCAAAAATCACTCTTTTTCAACTTTGACCGCTGAAAAATACTTCTCTATAATCGACTTTGGCATGTTTTATACATACAATCAATGTGAAATTTTGTCCTCTTTTCAACGATGTCCTCAAAATTCACTTAAGACCAATGGTTCTTGAGATATTGATGATCCAATGACTGGAAGTACGCCTACTTGAAAAATATTGAAAAATCGAAATATCTCGAAAACGAAGGTCGATAGAAAATTTTACTAAACATATATATACAGGGTGTCCCTGATAAGGTGTAAACCCCGGCTACCATAGATTCTACATGCAATTTGCAACAAAAAATGTTTAGTAAAATTTTCTCCTATCGACCTTCGTTTTCGAGATATATCGATTTTTCAATATTTTTCAAGTAGGCGTACTTCCAGTCATTAAATCGTCAATATCTCAAGAACCATTGGTCTTAAGTGAATTTTGAGGACATCGTTGAAAAGAGGACAAAATTTCACATTGATTTGATGTATAAAACATGCCAAAGGCGATTAAAGAGAAGTATTTTTCAGCGGTCAAAGTTGAAAAAGAGTGATTTTTGAAGTTTTTTTGAAAACTTCAGACACATTTTTCTCGATTTTTTTTCCAGGGTACGGAATAATTTTCATAGCGCAAAAACTTCCTTTTTCAATTATCTTTCGAATGAGACCAAATACAGGTGTCTAGCTCAAATCCTCGAATCAGAATTTCAGTTTAATTTCGATTTTTTAATTAAAAACGAGACTTATCTTGTTTGAGTGTGAATAATATTGTCTATAATTTGATAGCTTTGTGTCGAGTGATTGAGGGCGTAAAAATACTCTTTCTATAGGAAATTTGGCTGAGAAATTCAATTAAACTGGTTAGAAGTTCGTATCTGCAATTGTTATTGAGATACAAGTTGAAAATCGTTCAAAGTCGAGTTAAAATCTAAACTTTTCAAACAGTTTTTTCTTGATTTTTTTTTCATGGTAACAATATTTTTACAATAATGAAAGAGCTTTGCCATTTTATAAACTATCGAATGAGTATAAATTTTCCAGAAAAATTTCAAAACTAGAGTGTTAAAAAATGAAAATCTTCAAGAAGATCACCCTAAAGACATCTTTTCGTTGATTTAAATTCATACCATTGAGATTCAATTGAGTGAGAAGAGAAAATCAATCTGTTCATTAATCAGCTGCTCTGATAGAATAAAACGTTTTTCTAATGCTCACCCAACAATAGAGACAATTCTCGCAGTCATTGTATGAAAAGTAACGTGCTTACAGTCGGTCGATAATGATGTCTTTCCAGTCAATAGTCCAGTTTCCCAATTAGCATTCAATGACGTCAGAACGAGGCCCAACGAAGTCAGACGGGCAAGTGGGAGTATCTTGCAACGTAGTAGAAGGTGCAGAGAGAATAATGGAGGATATTTTGAATTTCGTTGAATAAAGTATATCAATTTTATTTAATCAATGTTGGACAATGATTATTCATATGGACTATATCCACAATACTTCTAATTGATGTTAATGATTCATGATAATTTTAGAATAAAAATTTTAAAGAATTAACTAATTCATTTATAACCTTCTGATATTCAATGTAGGCCTATGTTTAGGCTGGGACAGATAATAAGAGTTTTTGAGAGCACAAAACAGGTAGGCCTATCATTGGGCCAAAGAGAATACTACATGACATGATAATTATTATACTCAGGTATTTTTTATGGAAAATAAATGGATTTGATTTGATGCATTATAGTGGATGAAAAATATTCATAAGAGGATAAACTTTGTCACAGACTTAACACATGTTTTACCTAGGAATCACCAAGAAAGCTGTTTCTGAGGTGCTCTTCTTGAAAATTTTCATTTTTTAACACTCTAGTTTTGAAATTTTCCTGGAAAATTTATACTCATTCGATAGTTTATAGAATGGCAAAGCTTTCTCATTATTGGAGAAATAATATTGTTACTGTGAAAAAAAATCAAGAAAAAACTGTTTGAAAAGTTTAGATTTTAACTCGACTTTGAACGATTTTCAACTTGTATCTCAATAACAATTGCAGATACGAACTTCTTACCAGTTTCATTGAATTTCTCAGCCAAATTTCCTATAGAAAAAGTATTTTTACGCCCTCAATCACTCGACACAAAGCTATCAAATTGTAGACAATATTATTCACACTCAAACAAGATAAATCTCGGTTTTAATTAAAAAATTGTATTTAAACTGAAATTCTGATTCGAGGATTTGAGTTAGACACCTGTATTTGGTCTCATTCGAAAGATATCTAAAAAAGGAAGTTTTTGCGCTATAAAAATTATTTCGTACCTTGGAAAAAAAATCGAGAAAAATGTGTCTGAAGTTTTCAAAAAAACTTCAAAAATCACTCTTTTTCAACTTTGACCGCTGAAAAATACTTCTCTATAATCGACTTTGGCATGTTTTATACATACAATCAATGTGAAATTTTGTCCTCTTTTCAACGATGTCCTCAAAATTCACTTAAGACCATTGGTTTTTGAGATATTGACGATTTAATGACTGGAAGTACGCCTACTTGAAAAATATTGAAAAATCGAAATATCTCGAAAACGAAGGTCGATAGAAAATTTTACTAAACATATCTATACAGGGTGTCCCTGATAAGGTGTAAACCCCGGCTACCATAGATTCTACATGCAATTTGCAACAAAAAATGTTTAGTAAAATTTTCTCCTATCGACCTTCGTTTTCGAGATATATCGATTTTTCAATATTTTTCAAGTAGGCGTACTTCCAGTCATTAAATCGTCAATATCTCAAGAACCATTGGTCTTAAGTGAATTTTGAGGACATCGTTGAAAAGAGGACAAAATTTCACATTGATTTGATGTATAAAACATGCCAAAGGCGATTAAAGAGAAGTATTTTTCAGCGGTCAAAGTTGAAAAAGAGTGATTTTTGAAGTTTTTTTGAAAACTTCAGACACATTTTTCTCGATTTTTTTTCCAGGGTACGGAATAATTTTCATAGCGCAAAAACTTCCTTTTTCGATTATCTTTCGAATGAGACCAAATACAGGTGTCTAGCTCAAATCCTCGAATCAGAATTTCAGTTTAATTTCGATTTTTTAATTAAAAACGAGACTTATCTTGTTTGAGTGTGAATAATATTGTCTATAATTTGATAGCTTTGTGTCGAGTGATTGAGGGCGTAAAAATACTCTTTCTATAGGAAATTTGGCTGAGAAATTCAATTAAACTGGTTAGAAGTTCGTATCTGCAATTGTTATTGAGATACAAGTTGAAAATCGTTCAAAGTCGAGTTAAAATCTAAACTTTTCAAACAGTTTTTTCTTGATTTTTTTTTCATGGTAACAATATTTTTACAATAATGAAAGAGCTTTGCCATTTTATAAACTATCGAATGAGTATAAATTTTCCAGAAAAATTTCAAAACTAGAGTGTTAAAAAATGAAAATCTTCAAGAAGATCACCCTAAAGACATCTTTTCGTTGATTTAAATTCATACCATTGAGATTCAATTGAGTGAGAAGAGAAAATCAATCTGTTCATTAATCAGCTGCTCTGATAGAATAAAACGTTTTTCTAATGCTCACCCAACAATAGAGACAATTCTCGCAGTCATTGTATGAAAAGTAACGTGCTTACAGTCGGTCGATAATGATGTCTTTCCAGTCAATAGTCCAGTTTCCCAATTAGCATTCGATGACGTCAGAACGAGGCCCAACGAAGTCAGACGGGCAAGTGGGAGTATCGAGGCCCAACGAAGTCAGACGGGCAAGTGGGAGTATCTTGCAACGTAGTAGAAGGTGCAGAGAGAATAATGGAGGATATTTTGAATTTCGTTGAATAAAGTATATCAATTTTATTTAATCAATGTTGGACAATGATTATTCATATGGACTATATCCACAATACTTCCAATTGATGTTAATGATTCATGATAATTTTAGAATAAAAATTTTAAAGAATTAACTAATTCATTTTTAACCTTCTGATATTCAATGTAGGCCTATGTTTAGGCTGGGACAGATAATAAGAGTTTTTGAGAGCACAAAACAGGTAGGCCTATCATTGGGCCAAAGAGAATACTACATGACATGATAATTATTATACTCAGGTATTTTTTATGGAAAATAAATGGATTTGATTTGATGCATTATAGTGGATGAAAAATATTCATAAGAGGATAAACTTTGTCACAGACTTAACACATGTTTTACCTAGGAATCACCAAGAAAGCTGTTTCTGAGGTGCTCTTCTTGAAAATTTTCATTTTTTAACACTCTAGTTTTGAAATTTTCCTGGAAAATTTATACTCATTCGATAGTTTATAGAATGGCAAAGCTTTCTCATTATTGGAGAAATAATATTGTTACTGTGAAAAAAAATCAAGAAAAAACTGTTTGAAAAGTTTAGATTTTAACTCGACTTTGAACGATTTTCAACTTGTATCTCAATAACAATTGCAGATACGAACTTCTTACCAGTTTCATTGAATTTCTCAGCCAAATTTCCTATAGAAAAAGTATTTTTACGCCCTCAATCACTCGACACAAAGCTATCAAATTGTAGACAATATTATTCACACTCAAACAAGATAAATCTCGGTTTTAATTAAAAAATTGTATTTAAACTGAAATTCTGATTCGAGGATTTGAGTTAGACACCTGTATTTGGTCTCATTCGAAAGATAATTAAAAAAGGAAGTTTTTGCGCTATAAAAATTATTTCGTACCTTGGAAAAAAAATCGAGAAAAATGTGTCTGAAGTTTTCAAAAAAACTTCAAAAATCACTCTTTTTCAACTTTGACCGCTGAAAAATACTTCTCTATAATCGACTTTGGCATGTTTTATACATCAAATCAATGTGAAATTTTGTCCTCTTTTCAACGATGTCCTCAAAATTCACTTAAGACCAATGGTTCTTGAGATATTGACGATTTAATGACTGGAAGTACGCCTACTTGAAAAATATTGAAAAATCGATATATCTCGAAAACGAAGGTCGATAGGAGAAAATTTTACTGAACATCTTTTGTTGCAAATTGCATGTAGAATCTATGGTAGCCGGGGTTTACACCTTATCTGGGACACCCTATATATATATATATATATATATATATATATATATATATATATATATATATATATATATATATATATATATATATATATATATATGAAATTGGAACTAAAATTTACTCTAAGGCAGATAATCTACTCCTAGGATTATACAAGACTTGTAAAAGCACTTTTAAAAGTGCTTTTACAACTTCAAATGGCTGTTGCAAACGGATCCATAACTCTTGTTCTATCATAACATCTCACCACCATTTCATTGGATAATGATTATTAACCTAGGAACTTATTCCTTGTTGGACGTTGAATCAATACATTTCACTCACACTTATAATCGTTTTTTTTAGTTCATTACATCTTAGTTTCTATGAGAAGATACAAGTGTTTCGAATCCAAGATTATTGGAATCTAGAAAACCAAAAATATCTATTAAATCTCTGAGAACGAAATAATTGGATCTAAAAAAATGTTTTAACTTTTTATTACATACTCAGCCTATTTCTAACTAATTTCCTTCTCTTCCTCAATCTAACTAACTGCTACTCTACTCCTTCATTTGTAATTTTACATCAAACTCTTCATATTTGAATCTTTCATCACCAATCCCTCTTTCCTTTTTCCATCACCCACTCCTTCTTCCTTTCCTCCGCACCTCCGTCTTTCCATCATTCTCCACTCCATCCTTCCTACCTCTTCACTCTCTATTCACCTTTCTCGTTGCATCACTCAATTCTCCTTTCTCCCTATTTTCCCCATCGCACCTGTGATCCATCCCGTCTCAATTTGTGCCTGAACTGAACCAACGCGAATCATCCCGCACCTTCGTCTGATTTATCGTTCTGCTCACCTCTCCCCATCCCACACCAGACCACTGCTACCGCCTTTAGAGATAAGTTGACGTTGCAGTATGATGTGCAGATTGCAGATCGCCCCCCCCTCCACTAACCAACGCTTTCCCACCGTTTTTCCCGAATGCATTTTCTTCTCTTCTCCGCTGAAAACAAATTTATGGTTTTCGCCATTCACATCTTCGATCGGACGGGCAGCTCCACCATTATCATTCTATTGAAGTGTCTACTTGGATTTTCTCAGCTCACAGTCTCATGGATGCTGGTTTCATTTGCACGGATTATTGGTTTTGTTGGGTGGATTCTGTGCGCCCGTCATGTTGGAGATGATGATGATGATGATGATGATGATGATGATGATGATGATATGGATGTTTTTGTTCAGAAAGGAATTCAAAAATGATTAAATGTTGATGATAAATCTGAATAACTTATTGCAATCATTGAAGAGAGTAAAATGAAAGGAATACAACTCCTATAAGAGGATTGAATAAGAATCAAAGTAGCCCTTTTCGGAGCCCTTCTTTATAATTGTTTACCTACGATTAAGTAATTACGTATTAATAAATATGCAGAGATGGAGAAGCAGGTAGAAGAGATTGATTGATTGATTTATTTGTCACATGCTAGGTCTTGAAAACCAATTGCATTTATACATTACAATAATTATACAATGCGAAATAAAAATAATAATAAATCAAAAATATTATTCCAAATATATACAAAAAAAGAAAAATAATAAGCAAACTCAGTTAAAGGTAATATTGAAAAATATAAAACTAAGACAAAAAAGTATAACCTCATTACAATTGAAAAATATTACGATATGATGAAGAAGGAAGAACATTATTGTAACTAATTAATGAAGAATAATGATAATAAAAAAGTGGAAGAAAGTTATAATGAAGGAAGAAACAGATGATGAAGAAGAGTACTAGAATTTATAAAGACAATTTTATAAGATTGATAAGATCCCATAATCAAACTATTATTGGTATACATATATATATATATATATATATATATATATATATATATATATATTATATATATATATATATATGTATATATATATATATTGTAACATATTAAAATTCGATAGGCAAGCAAAATCGCTAATTGGAAGAATTTTATAGGTCTGAAGTAAAACAGCTATTCTATTATCGCCAAATGCGATAACAACAATCGAACGATTAGATAATAACGGGTACCATGGCTAAAATTAGAACAACCGAGTAGAAAGGAATGTTATTTGCTACTTATTATATTATATAAAGTATTGGAAAATTTGAGGTTAGGCTTAAAATACCTACTGATCGGCGACCTAATAATCGATCAAGTCGTATAATGTGAAATCTAGTCAGACACCTTGGCAAAAATTTGTTGTAAACAAATAGTATTCAACTAGAGGATTTTGGAAAGCACATGGCTAATTGTTATAGAGGGAAAAACAACTTATAAATTCCAAAAATATTTATTATGTGTAATGAACATACATAAACCACCAAATAAAAATAAATTAGAATATTAAGGAAGTAGGATATTCCTAGGCGCATGGATACATTAGTGAATTTGCATGAACCAATCAAATTACAGTAATCGATGGGCGGCAATTGAGAGCTGATTCAAATGTATATATAAATATTTTTATAAATGATAAGAATTTTTAAATTATCACTACTCAGTTTATGTATCGGATATGGTCCGAGAAATTATAAAATGTTATACCTAAGATATAGGTAATAATTTAGTAGGTTGGCACGGACTATTCGATCCTTTTAATGGCGTAGTAGTGAATTATGTAAATTTGTAAGTCAGAAATGGGATTGTAGAAAATAAGGGTAGGACCTGCCCACTTGCCTGCCAGATGCCACTATGGAACGACACTAAATTTTGTAGAGCACAAGACCCTTTGTTAAATTGTACTTTTGAAAGACTTAAAGTTTAAATTCATTAATTAATTTTTATAAGACTTAGTGATGCAGCATAAAGCGAAAGTCATTTAAGTATTTATTTATTCCCTTGGAGAGGACGCCACCAAAAATCCAGGACGACCAGGAAATTCGGATCGCCGCCAACATCTTGTAAAAATTCAGCACGTGAGTGATAAATTATCGAAATATATAAAGTTAGGGCGCCCTCAGTGCTTCGAGTGAAACAGATATAAAAAGCTAGCTTGTCGGAAAGGTTATAAATACTAAAAATTATTATAAAACTTGTGCAAGTCTTAAAAAGGTACAGAAAATATATTTATTGGATAAGAGTTGTATCAAATTTATATATCTAAAGATGGACAGATTGAAGGAGTATTTAATTTTAATCTTATAATGTACATATGCTCACTCAATCATTGATTTTATTTAGCGATTTGTAAAGATATAATGTAGCTCTTGTTCACTGGATAAACTGATTTATCTACTTCCATCAGAGGCCGAACCTTAAGCCCTGAGATATATATATATTATCGAGGAATATACTGAGATCTATAAATATTAATATATTTATAATTTATGATTCATCAATTGATTATTTTTATGATTTTTGGAAAGAAGATATACAGTGAGATTTTTAAATCGACAAGCAGCAGCAAGTCGATACCTAAGCTGCATAGAATAGATGCATATTATTAATGAATTGAAAGCACATGGTAACGTTTCGTGCTAAAGAGCTAAAAAGTAATGAGCCAATCTGTGATATTTTATTTTTTGATATATTTGTTCTTATTTTTTGCTTGTTGCTCTATATATATATTTCTACATTCATTTGGTCGTTAATGTTTTATTTGTACAATATATATGTATCAAATTTTGTATGGTGTATCCTTTATTTGATTCTCCACTTCCACGCATGACCAATCTCATATTATTTATCAAATTATCAGTATTGAAATATTAAGAAAGTTACCATCCGATTTTATTCTTCACAGAATAAGCTGGTTTACTCAGCAATATATTACATTGATAATAAAATCTTTGGAAGTAATATGTTCCAAAGATTTATATAAATTGTCCAAGAGCAGTGAATTGCGGGAGCTCCTGAGCGAGCCTATAAGAATTTTATCTAAGTTGTATTCTAAGAACCACAACCAGAGTCATATATTTTTGTACTTATGCTTTACCTACTGCAGCCAAGCCAGGCAAATCGTTATTCACAAAAATAACGAAAGAATATATATTGAAAATGAACTACAAATAGAGCACAATTACTTTTCAGAGGCGTTGAAAGTTCGGATCACAGAACTGCAATTCAGTGGACCTCACAAGGCCAATGACTTCACATCCGTCCTTGAAGAAAGGTGTTAATAAGTTAGTAATAAATTGAATTTGGGACTAGATTGTTGCTAAACTTATTCATTATTCAATAGATGAACAAACAGTCTTCTCTTGAACAAGGAGAGAGATGTTGATAAAACAATTGCTGGGGCACTCATTCCATAACCTAGAGGCCGTCACAATGAAAGAGTTGTTGAAAATGGCAGTGCGGTGCAGCGGAATCTGTAACGTAAAACGATGAGCCCGTGTATGGCGACCAGGATTAACTTCATCCAATAACCTGAAGGATTCTGCCAAATAGGATGGACCCTCTCTCATAATTATAATTTTGTAGGTCAAACAGAGTAGGAAGAATTTCCTTCTCTCCTTCAATTTGAGCCATCCAAGATCATTGAATAGTGGAGTTATATGTGCATCCCTTCTCGCATCAAAGATGAAACGAACTGCATAGTTGTAAGACCGCTGCAGGCGCAGATCCAATTCGCTGGTGAGATCATTGTAGACAATGCAGCAATATAATTGAAATGTTACCACCAATGCATTCACCAGTCATGCTCACTGATTTCGGGAGGAATCTCTTAATCCTTTACAATTGATGCATGCCACCAAACACCTTGTTGCAAACATGAGTAGTCTGCTCATGCCATCTCAACGATGAATCAATTAATATTCCTAGAATCCTCACACAATCTGGAAAAGGGACAATATTATCTTTAATGACAACCCTTGAGCCTTCCAGATCCAATTGATTCATCAGTCTTGGATAACCGATGACAATACTTTTCGTCTTAGTAGGATTTAATGTCAACCCATGTGCATCAGACCATGTCACAAGCTCAGAGATGTCTAAATTGGCATTTTCTACAGATAAATGGAAGTGATCAATAGGAAAATGCAAGTACATTATCAAATCATCAGCAAACATATGATATGATGAGAAGGAGAAGACCATGGGTACATTGTTGATAAAAACAGAGAAAAGGAGAGGTCCCAAGACTGATCCTTGAGGTACACCTCGGGTTACTGGACACCAAGAGGACAACCCGTTTGAATTGCCCATGACAGCTTGACAGCGACCATTGAGGTAGGATGAAAGCCATCGGATGGCAGAATCAGAGAAATTACACTGATGTTTCAGCTTGTGCAGGAGTACAGCATGGTCGACATTATCAAATGCCTTGCTATAATCAAACTGAACAAGCAAAGTACCCTGCCTCCTATCCATAGCGGATCTGATATCGTCAGTTATTTTGATGAGAGCTGTACTGGTACTATAGTGAGGGCAGAAACCTGACTGGGACTTAGCAAAGAAATCAAAACTAGACAAGTGATTAACAACTTGTCTATGGAAATCCGTTCAAAAGCTTTGGAGATCGAGCATAATAAGTGGATACCTCTGAAATCAGAAGGAATTGTTAGATTTTTAACTTTAGGGATAGGGATGACTAGGGATCGCTTCCACAATTCAGGATATACACTGAACTGCAACGAAAAATTGAATACATGTGTTAATGAAGGTAATATGATTGGAAGCAACTTTTTGTAGAAGGATATAGGAATATTGTCAACTCCCTTAGAAGGTTTAGGAATAGACAGTATAGTTCTTAGGCTAGCAACACACACATCGATTTTGGTCGTTCGATAAAAGGTCGTTCAAATTTTTATCGTACGACCAAAACTTGAAGTAGATTACAGACACATCGATATTATAACGATTTTGATCGTGATCGTGCATTTTTAATGATTCGCATCAGCTGTTTGCCATATTTTGCTATGTGGTAGTGAAGCCTATGGAAAGCGGGACGTTCAAACAAAATCAGCTTTTCAAACACATCGATTTTGGTCGTTCGATAAAAAATCGAACGTTCAGTTTTCTATAGTGGCGCAATGGAATGAATGGGTGATTAAAAACACGTCGATCAACGATTTTTATCGTACGGACGTCGTGTAGCAGCCGTCACTAGCCTCGACTATATACGACAGCCGTGTAGTGGTCGTGAATACAGTGGCGCATGTGATCAAAGCGGCAACTTCATACGCATCGAATTTTATTCGAACGTCCAGCTCCCACATTTTGCGTTTTCACCATCATCAGAGAAGGAATTTTCAAGGTTATACAGAGTGTTTCAAATATTACTACAACTTTGATAATTCATAACAAATTATTCAAAAAAGATAAAGAACTGTTTACAGTGATGTTTTGAAGGAAAACTTTAAATTTCCATTTTTAAGAGCTATATAGTGCTGAATTGCCTCATAAGGAATGCTAGTAGTAGTTAACCGTAGACTCCTGAGCATATTTTGTGGTCTCGTGGTTTCCAAAGCTGCGTTTACACCAAAGTTATTAACAAAATGCTCATTTTTCCGTCCTCATAGATCCTATTAGATTAAACGGAACTTGACAAACACAAATATGTTCATCATGTGTACGATAAGTTATGTTCAATCTTATACAATCTATAAGGACGGAGAAATAAACATTTTGTTAATAACTTTTGTGTAAACGCAGCTTTAGAATTCGACATTTTGACTACGCAAAATTTGTTTTCTACTATCTTCATCTGTATATAAGAAAGCGAAATAGAACTCACTCACTCATCAACAAAACTAAGATTCAAAACCATGAAGTTCAAAGTTGATAGGTATGTTCAGTTGGCCCTCTAGGGGAGTACTAAGGACAAATTTCAAAAAATATCCCAAAGTTACAACCAAAATAGGCGACATTCCAGTGTTTTATAATTTTTTTTGGGGGAAAAAAAGAATATATAATGTTCATATTTAGTAATACATTTCAGATTTGGTATGAAACTGTTATAAAGACTTCGAGATAATGCCAAACAAGGATTAGGCTTAAACCTGTTCCGACTCACATCTAGCCAATTATTCAAATAAACATAAAAAATCCTATTATTGCCACCGCTTGCGTGGTCTGCCAACATCTCTTTTGCCTACTGGCTGATAATTATAGACTTTGAATGGTATTCTTTCAGCTGACATTCTTTGAACATGCTCCCTCCATTGATGCCGATTCTCCGTAACTCTTTCATTCATGCTGCAGATTTTAAATTCTTTCCTAATATCTTCATTCCTGAAAAAATGATCTCTTCTGTCACATCCCTTGGTTCTTCGGAGAAATCTCATCTCGGCTGCCTGCACTCTACTTTCAAGTGGCTTCGTAGTGACCCATGATTCACTACCATAGAGGTGGACTGGAGCGGCCATTACCTTATAAAATTTCATAATTGCATCTGTTGCATAATTGCAATGGTGCATGCAATTAATATCTGAATGTAACTTGTTAAAAAATCGGCTGTCGTGTAGACTATTAATTGCATTCGATGAGGTATGCAATTGATAACTCGAAATAGCATAGTATTTTATCCCGACTTTTCCCTGCTTTCAACTCGGTAAGCTTTTTATAATAGTAGCATAGTTGTTTACAACAAATTATTGACATTGTCGGTACAACAACCCAAACAGCCATTAGTTTTTCACACACCAATATCTCGCCGACACGACAGGACAGGACATAATTTACTCTGATTGATATTATTAGATGAGGCTGTGGTTAATAACTGCGCGAGGTCCACTGTTCACAGAACTACTAGTTTATTAGAACTCAAAAACTGAATGGAACGTTACGTGCGCATGCTCATTACGGTGCTGTCTTGGGATCAGATGGCCTTGTATCATTAAAATTATTTACTTTAAATTGCCATATGATCACTCTACTCAAACGTTCGATAAAAGATCGTAAGAACAAATTCGATGAGTATGAAGTTGCCGCTTTGATCACATGCACCACTGTATTCACGACCACTGAACGACAACTACACGACGTCGTGTTTAGTCGAGACTAGAGACGACCACTACACGACATCCGTACGATAAAAATTGTTGATCGATGTGTTTGTAATCACCCATTTATTTCATTGCGCTACCATTGGAATTTGGTTGTTCGATTTTTTATCGTACGACCAAAAATCGATGTGTGTGTAACTAGCCTTACAGTATATACTTTCTGCTGGCAGAAAATATGGAAGATCTCCAGAGGATGCTGAACAGTGTAATTACTGCAAGCAAAGAAGGTGGTTTGAGTCTGAATTCTAAAAAGACAAAGTACATGATAATCACCAAAGACCACCTATCGGTGATATATTTGCTGAAGGAATCCGTTCGGAGCGGGTGGATTCCTACACGTACCTTGGGACTCGGGTAACTTCCAATGCTGATAACTGCTCAGAACTCAGAATAAGAATAGAGGAAGCACGTTCCACATTTATCAGGATCAAGAATTTACTGACATCAAGCTTGAATTACGAATGCGTCTCCTTAAATGTTTCGTGTTTCCTGTACTATTATTTGGTGTGGAAGCATGGACATTGAATAGATGGGGGTGAGAAGAAAATACAAGCCTTTGAGATGTGGACCTATCGCAGAATGCTGAGAATCTCATACACCGATCATGTTACAAATGAAGAGGTTCTCAGGAGAATGGGTAAGAAACTCATTGGTGAAATCAAGGAGCGCAAATTAAGGTACCTGGGTCACATAATGAGAGGTCACAAGTATGGAATATTGCACCTCATTATGCAAGGCAAAATAAAAGGTAGGAGGTCAGTGGGGCGAAGAAGGATATCTTGGTTGCGCAATTTAAGGGATTGGTTCAAGTGCACCTCAAATGAACTTTTCAAGTCAGCTGTAAGCAGGGTGAAAACTGCCATCATGATAGCCAACCTCCGCCATGGAGACGGCACATGAAGAAGAAGAAGTACTTGCAATCTCGGATGGGTAAACATATGAGAAGTAGCAGGACTCGTCAGGAACTACATGTTGGAACTGGTTTATGAATTGATCTATGTCAATTGACAACACTGGTTGTGTTATATCTATGTCATCATTCGAAGCAAGATGTTGCGCGGATAGGAAATGATTCTAAGCTCATCAGGGGAAGAGCTCAATACAAGCTTCTGCTGTTTATCATGACAACCTCCAAGCCTTCGAACGTTATCCCACAGAGAAACAACCGATTTACTTCTATTGAACTGTTCGTGGTAGTAGCGCAACTTGGCATTACGACTCAATGGCCCATATGAATAAAACCAGAGCAAATGCTCATGAGCAAGAGCATGGAGCATAAGGTTTTGCTCATGAGCAAAAGGTAGAAGCAAAAGCATTTGCTCATTTTTATATGAATAAGCTTTATCTTATACTCTTACCTTATGCTCCTGAACTTTGGAGCATATGCTCACGTATTTTAGAGATTTTTCATCAGCTGATTCGCTTTTGTAGACTTAGTTTGTTTTTATAGCTCACGGAAGCGCTAAATATGCAAATAGGGAGCACCGCTTGTGTTTGCGTCGTCTGCTCTGTTTTCTATTTATGAATAGAGTTTTAGGTTAGTTGAGTTTAGAATTTTGAAATAATAGCGTGAAAAAATGTAATCTCTATAATAATCTTCAGCATATTCTTATAATATCAATAGCCTTCTAATAATCGTCCACACTCTCATCTTCTTAAATACATATCTCCTATTTTGTGATGACTATCTTTTGTATTAATTTATTCTTTTGTAGAGATAATGATGATATATATCATGGTTGAATCTAATAATAGTTTTATAGTTCTCAACTATTGGTTGTGATCGTATCTGGTATAGTTTCCTCTTCCTCATACGGATTAGTTGAGCATTTTACTATGAGCAAAAGGTGATAAGCTGCTCTAGACTAGACTCACCTTTTTTGAAGCATTTGCTTCAAAAGTTGAGCAAATGCTCTAGTTTATTCATACAATTTTAAGCAAAAGCTTTTACTTTTGAGCAAATGCTCAAACTTTTTTTTGATGAGCATGAGCAAAAGGGTTTGCTCACGTTTATTCATAGAAAATGAAGCAAATTCTCCATATTTTAGAAGTATAAGCAAATGCTCAACTTTATTCATATGGCCCATTGACTTGACCCTATTACGCAAAGCTTTGAAAGAATTAAAATCGGCCTCGCTACTGGATCTTTTGAACTTCCTCCTGGCTCTATCTCGTTCCTTTCGAGCATTAGGAATTTCAGCATTGATCCATGGCACAGACTTCTGACGCGGACGAGCTGTGCAAATAGGTGCATGTTTGTCAAAAAATATCTAAGATCAACTGGTTGAAGACAGCAGGCTTATCATCAATATCATAAATTTCACCGATACAATGCCAAGGTAGGTTGATTGCATCATCAAGAGCCCTGTCCACATTGAAATTTTTAAAGCTTCTATAGGTGAAGCTTAGGTATATGTTTCAGTAATATTTGAAAAACACGACAAGAAACAAACACCTGAATTTCCACTCTATAAAAAAAATTAATAATAATTTGCTATGAGAAATATGTATGAAGAGTATAGTGAGATACAGAAGGAGAAAGAATTAGTTATAGATGAAAAATAATGGTTATATGAATAAAGGGAGCAATGAGAGTAATAAGTAGATCACCAGTAGATGATATGCTGGCTCGCAAGGCATAAGACTTGCCTGTTAGGAAGTGGAGCAACTCCGTCAACAAATTGAATATCGCATACAGATACAATAAATACTGTTAAACACGATATACGAAATCTTAAACAACTGCAGTGGGGAAATACGTGGGTATCATGAAACGTTATTGGGAATAGCAAGAATTAAACAGCTTCCCTAAGATTTATGTATGGATCAATAAATCCGTATAAATCCAGCTTCAATAGAAGAAGTATCGTATAATCGAGCGATGTTGACAACAAATGAATAATTGATACAAGATGTAAGTTGATTATGGTAATTATTACAGCAACAATAAAATGAATGAATGAAAAAAGAATGATAAGTGAAGATATTAAGAAACACAAAGTGATATCCAACTTGAAATATTAAATAAAAAATTGGTCACTATGAGAAAAAATATTATGTTGCTTGAAATAGGGTGAATATTATTCAACAGCATAGAGATTGTTAATGACATGGGGTCAATGACTTAGAAAAGAATGAATTGATTAATATCATAAATACAGGAAAATTGAAAATAAGTTAAATACTTAGACAAAACTGAATAGAAAATAAAAATATAAGATATCTCATCAAAGAAATAATAATGACACTAGTAACAGTTTATTAGCATTGATATGATATGAATAATTAAATCACTCACAGACTAGTTGAAGAATCCTCGCACTATCAAGAGTGAGTGAGAGTAATCTTAGTCTATGTGATCAAATGAATATATCCTCAAGAAAGGCGGACATAACGATTATCACAGCTTATCAATAGACGTAGTCCATCGCCGATTGCCGTGAGCATCAACCCAACATACCCTGCCGTCATCAGTCCATACGTTGCGTGGGCCGTGCTTATCGATAGCTGCACGATACACCTGCATTCTGTTCCGCGTCAGGTCTTCTCGCACTGCTACGGCGGTTCCCTTCAACTTTTTCTTTTAAGAAAAGATTCTGCGACGTACTCTATTGCTGATGAACTCTACCAACAAGGCCCTGGGGTTTGAAGCGTCCTTAGAGGGGGGGTTGGTACGTCTCGGACCAACACGGTGAGAACGATCAATGTCGTTCAGTGAGATGTCAACACCAAGTCTTTCCTTACACAATCATATTGATCACTAGAGAGTCCGTGTCTTCATTATTCAATTCCGGAACACCAAATATACGCAAATTATTACGTCTTTGATACTGTTCCATATCATCCAACCGAGTAGCTATTAACACATCTTTTTTGTTGAGCTTTTCTTCTAATTCGAAGATTTTATTTTGTAATTGCCCAATTTGTTCGATTGCAGCATTAAGTGATGCAGACAATCCTTCAAACACTCAAGATGAAATTCTCTCTACCAAGTTGTCAACAAAGCTATCTTCGTTATAAAATATTATATTGTCTTTGATAGCTGATTCAGAAAGCGATTTCCTCACCGAAGCGATAACAGAAGCGGCAGCCGGCGATTGTTTTGTGCCAGGAGAAGCAGACGACGAGCCAGGCCTCGAAACAGCTGATGTTGACCGCTGCCACGGCTTATCTGCTGCCGCCTTATCTCCTTTCTTGCCGGTCTGTGAACGAAGATTTTTCGGCGAATGCATCACTATGAACTTCTTAACTCAAACTGAGGGTGAATGATGTGTGATACTTGGAATGACTGATCACCACTAAACAGCACTTTGCAAACTAATTACAATGATATTAAATACGATACAGACCAATCTTACTACCATTGAAATCTTCAATAAACGGAGAGCTCCACCCGACAGACGGCTACCTGCTAACGTTCATTATCTCTCTGGGGAGAGAGAGTGGCGGTTGAAGGGTATTGATGAAGAGAAGTTGGAAGAAGGTAGAAAATATAGAGATGATAATTTTGAGAAAAAAGGGAAAAATAGGGCACAAGAAAACAGGACAGTACTGATATAGTTTGTGATTTAGAAGATAATGATTATGAGGAAGGTGATGATGATTATCATGGTGCTGTTGAAGGACGAGGAAAGAGCTACTGTCTTGTAGCTCACTTCAGGAATGAGTAATCAGCTCAACTCACTCACATTCCCGTTACAGCCATCACTAACGAATGCCACAATAATCTTCTATATTTGACAACCATCAAAGTGCTCCAGCCGTCCAACCGTTTGTGATTACGTGACGCGGGGAATCGAACAAGATTACCTAGCACAATTTAATCCTTCTCTTTCTTCCTCAGTCTTTCTCACTCAATCACCCTTTCTATCCATCTCTAGCAGTCCCTTACTTGCTCTCGCTCCATCTCCTTCTGCCTCCTTTTCTCGACTCCCCCTTGTTTCCACTACAGATATAGGAAACCGCTCGTAGCTTGATAGATAGGATACGTAGATGCATAGAGTAGGTAGGTGGTTGCAGTACCCGATAAAACTCCACTTGCCACAATACAGAGACAAATCTGGGTGGCTGGTTCAATCCTGAATACATTGTTACAGTACCCTGGAGAAAATAGGGCATTGAAAAATAATGGTCGTCTCACTTGTATTGAAGTTTTCAACATGGTGATTCTGGGAACTGCTGATTTTACAGATCCAATTTCCAAGTGGAATTCTCCAGTATAATTGACCGAACGCAGTGAGGTCTGTGTTTCAACTCGGATTTTCTTGTGTATGTATGTATGTAACGCATTTACGGCCAAACGTGTTGATAGAATTCTATGGGATTTGGCAGGAATATTCCTTCTTTAACTGCGCGTCGATGTATACACAAGGTTTTTTCTGACATTTTGAATTTAAAGGATAATATTGATATGAAAGGAGAAGGAATTTCCTCCGATATCACTATAATATATAATGTACTCTGAAAATAGGATTAATCAGTCTATAGAATTATTCATAATCAATCAGCTGACAAGTGAATTATTCTATGCATGCATTACACAGATATCTGAAGAAGCCGGTGAACCAGATACTTGTGGATGAGAAAACTGCGTGAGGTATACTGTTCACAGTACTACTAGTTCTCAATTCACTCACCAGACTATTCTTATTAACCATTCCAATTGAATTTCCTATGGAAATTCATTTCTTAGACTCATTTGTGATTCCCTTCATCAATCTCCCCTTATAACTATAGAACAAATCCATATCCTCAAATCATCATAGTCATGAGGCTTTTAAAGAATCCACAAGCACTACTCTCGTTATTACGTCATAGATAGAGGGGTACTTTCACTTTTCAATCAATAAGAATTATGAGAAGAAAGATTCTTCAATTGAAAAGGTAATATGACCTGATATATTGCAGTGCCTCCAAACTTGAACAATCAGGGTAGAAAGGAGTGAAGTAAAATGAGAACCAATGACCACTTTAGATGGTTTCTCAATTCTACAAAAACACATTCACAGTTTCCATGTATGAACAGACATGTTCTAGATTGTTTAAGGGAATATCTGTGCAACTTAATGCAGAATGTCCAATCCCCTTACCGAATTGCTAACTGACATGGAAAGCGCATTCCTATGTGTGATTCCCATTCTCCAGAATAGCCATGGCACTTGCAAGTGCCTTAATGGTCTCTCACTAGTTTGAAGTGCTTTCTCAAATCAAAGCGTCCAATTAACAGCCACACAATCCCTCTCTCTCTCTTGAACTCAGCTCTAATCTCAGCTACATTCTTGTAAGCTGCCGGCTGAAGAATCCCCATTAGCAATTCACTTTGCTGGTGATGATGATGATATCTGGGTTATTTGCTAAAATTAAATATCCAGGTTTATCGCAAAATTTAGATACTTTCAATACTTAATGGAGTCAATTCAATGAAAGTAGTAAAAAAACTTTTTACTTGATTAATCAAAAAGTTTTTATGATTTTTTTTTCATGCGATTGTTTGTTTTTATGTGATTCTTTTTTCAACTTCTGTTCTATAAATTGGATAGATAAACTTCTATTAATCAATTTTGTTTGAAATAAAGCCTATATAACTCACAATAATGTTGAATATCCCACATATAATTGAAAAAGTAGTAGCAGCAGTTCAAAATTCGAATTATAATTTGATGTATATAGTAGAGCAAAAAAATAAGATCCACAGAAGGAGCCAGTTAGAAAATCATAGTTCGAAACATTCCTGCTACTCCGAAGGAAGCGAGTTTTTCATTCAAACATTGGGGTGAAAATTCTCATTAGAACATTTGAAGTCTACCCTTGACATACACAAACAGATGTCTGGTGCTCGCCCACAAAAGGACTCAAATTAAGCACGAAGCGCCCACGCCTGAAGTTCGTTGATATCACACTACTTCTCGAAAGCGAACACTCAACGCAGAAATCGACCCTGCACTGCATTTGACAATAATTCAAGTAGGATCTGAATTCGAATCTAATCCTCACTGAAAACAGAATAACAGTTCACTGCCACCTGTTACTGAAGTGCTGTTATACATGCAGCTGGAGGGCAGAGTGCTTGTGGATAAATCGTGGCTAGAATGTGAGAGTGGATTCTATTCAGTGTGCGATTTGAATGGCCAAACCTGTGATTCGAATGGCTAAACCTGATAGCGAGGGAAACGTGCGAGTTAGCCACCAAAAATGAAATACCAACCGCTGTAGTTCCCGCAAATAGGTGGACGTGACTTAGGTTCTAATTAATTCAGCAATACATTGAAATATTGTTCCCAGAATATAATTTGAGTTACATGAAATTGTAACAGCATAAATGATTGTTGAATATCAAGATCATCAATTAGTATATGGACATCAAAATACTTTCATATTGTAAATGACAATTATTGGTCAAGAGATAACACTCTATAGTATGTTTTTTAAGTTGAGTGTAATGTGATTGGAACAATTAGTATAATTTTCTGTGTAAGCTATTCCAAATTGATGAGTAAAGTCCGCAAAATAAAAATGTGGAATTATTTACCACTAAAAATAGCCGATGATATCCTTGTTTACTATTTGATCTACCAAAAGGAAGAACTGATAAATTATGGTATTGAGCAAACAGGCTGTTCATGGAACAAACACTCGTATATGAGTTGGACTGGTATTTGTTAATAATGTAATATTCAATAGTTTCCAATTTGAAGAATTTATTCCTCAGAATGATTTCTTTAGTGGCTAACAAAGGAATTGAAACATTGGTTCCATCATGATACCTTATCATACCTTATCATACCTTATCTAAAAAAAAAATTGAAACGGAAAAGTGAATAATGTTGACATACTCTTAAATCAATGAGAAATTAATCTTCGAAGTCAATGAGAAACAAAATCGAGCTGAGTGACCCATAGTTAAGAAGACTAAGCAGCAAGCCAAGTAGACCCGTTATAATTATTCACCTTTCTTTTTACTCTTTCAGATAATATAATTGAGTAAATTGAGTAATGGAGTAGTTACCTTGCAATCCACAAACCAACTTCGCGAGACCTAGATGACTTTCAATCTCAGCTTTTATACCTTCATAAAGTGAGCTAGTCATTTTCTTTGAATGATTCAGTTATCATCAATTAGATTATTTGAAGTTAACTTGATTTGCAAAAATAAATTAGATTATATTGCACAAGAGAAGAAGAGTGAAGATATCGAGAGCCCAACAGTAATTTCTGAATTTTATGAACACCGGCACACTGGTTTTTCTGTATCAGATAAACTCATCCTTTGTTGAGTTTGCTCGAAATGCCCTTTTCTCGGCACTGTCCATTTTTCTTTGCTTTTCCTCCGCTCCACTGCTCCAAAACCCACTTTCTAATATTATTACTTCGATGTTATTCTCTGCTTTAGTCCTGTTGTTAATGTAATTTTCTTCAGGCTTTACATTGCTAAATAAATTATTTGAAATCTCGCTAGCGACCTGCATATAAAATTCGGAACACTGGAACGCGTTTTTACAATAAACTTTGTTTGGCAACGGTTACTCCAAATGATCACACGTGTGACAACAGCTCTACAACATGTTACTTTCCATCTCTGTCCCATACAATTTCACACTCCACTTCTCCTGACAAAATACTTTTTCTCTCTTCCAATTTACACAAAAGAGTGTATTTTTACCAAAACAGAAGAGTTTTGCAGCTGTTCCCGAGTGAGAAACAAGTAGAACACGTGGAATAAATTGAATTGAGAGAACTGACTGTAATTATTATTCTAATGGGTTTCAAATCCAGATACAGCTCTGTATGAGAATTTAATTAATGAATTGCAGGGCCAATCCTTATCAAAATAAACAGAACTGATCACTCACATTAGGTTCGTGGAATGCAATCCTGCTCACCAACAAACAAACCAGTGAAAGAAATTGGAGTTATGAAAGTCCAACAATTGAAACCTTAGTCTCTGGTGACAGTTATGAGCTATCATACTGATATTTTCTGAGCTGAAAACTGATAGATAAATTTAGGAAAACCATATAGCACTAAAATAGTACTTATACTATTTTTTATAGAGTATGCAACAAAAAACTACAGTGGTTCAAACTTAATGGAAAATAACTTGAAGAGTGTCACGTTATTTTTGCCGTCACATGTGCCCTGCTTGGCCGCAGTCGGTAGAGCAAAGATTTTTGAATATATTTGATATTCTTTGTGACTCCTGAAAGAAAAATACCACCAATTTCTTACCTCTTCTAGGAGCTCAAACAATTCTCTGCTTTCGATGGCTGCAAACGTCGGTCGCTTTAACAGTTCACAGTTCTTATGACTGATTTGGTTGCCTCCACAGATATAGATGCAGGAGAGGTAGATAGATAAGGGCTATGATTTTTGTACTATACAATACGGTATCGCCACCAATGCCACTCGCCACCAATGGCACTCGCCACCATTCGACAAAGTGGTCAGCAATATAAGATGATACCGAGCGGAATCAAAGGCGACACTCTATCAGAATACCTTATAAATTCTATTAATTTGTATTGCTGCTGCAACTTAATACTATGACCTTTGAGTTTTTCCAAATCGGATGCAATGGTCCTGAATAATTTGAATAAATCTTGGGAACGTATTATTTCCAAAGAATTAATAATCAATGCTGTATATCGCCGATTTATCCAACTTATTCGGTGAAGAATACAGTTGGTTGATAATTTTAATAATATGTCAATACTGATAATAAAGACTATACTGACTATAACAAGATTGGTCATGCATGGAGATAGGATAATAAATAAAGGGTACCCCATTCAATAAACATAAAAAATATAATTACATGGAATATCAACGAGCAATAATAAAGAATAGAGCAACACATATAAAAAATAATATGAGAATAAATATATATTGAAAATTATCACAGACAGCTCACTAAGGATTTACTTTGCTCATTAGCATCAATTACTACCATGTGCTTCTATACTCATGCATATATACTCTCAGCATATATACTTTTAAACTATACAGCTCAGTTGTCGACTTGCTGTTGCTTGTCGAATAGAGCTTATAAATCTTATTTCCAAATGAATATAAAAAATATAAATATTAAGATATACATCTCAGGGCTTGGGTTCGGCCTCTGGTGGGAATCAGATAAATCAATTTATCCTATGAACATGAGCTTCTAAATATAATAAATTACTGATAAGAAAGATATATGAGTGAGCATATAATTATAATAAATCAAATATTAATAAATATTCCATCTGTGGATATATAATAGTTAATCCCATAAATGCTTCTTAAGAATATTCCTTTACGTTTTAAGACTTGTGCAAGTATTGATATTATTTTTAATATTTGAATAACCCTTCAACGAGCTAGCTTTATTTAATTGTGATTATTTTGAAGCACTGAGGACCCTCTCAATAACTTTTTCAAATGAACTCACATGTCGATTTTTCACAATTATGATGGTGATCCGGATTTGTTTCGATGTCCTAGGCCTATCTGGTGGGCTGCTGTTGTCTTCTCCAATTGGATTATTTAAATTTAATGACTCATGTCATATTATGACTTCACTGAGTCTTATGAAATTGAATTTTTTAATTATTCAAGCAACTTTAGATTTTTAAAACTTCAAAAAAGGATCTTGTCTTGTGCTCTCTAAACTGGTGGATGTCCTTGGTGACCTCTGGCAAGCAAGTGGGCTTGGATCTACCCTTATTCTTTTACAACCACACTTCCGACTTTTCAATTTACATAAAATTTAAATATCCACTCTCATTGGTGGATTTAAAATACTCCGCTATGACATAATTCAAAGCTGTCAAATATTCCATACAAAATTGTTATATTACTACCCAAAGAGTGAATATTTTAGTCTTCAATTCTTATTTTATATTTGTTACATAAATCTGTGTTCTAAATAGATTACAATTTCTTACTGTTTATATAAACAATACATGTATATTTTGAATTAATTCGCTTTTACCGCCGGTCAATTACTGCATTGTGATTGGTATATCCAAAAACTATAAATGTATCCATGTGCTGAATAAAGTTACATCTCATATCCCTCATCTTTTTATTTATTTTCCACATTTTGTTCATGCTCGTTTGATATAATAAATATTTTGGTGTTTTCTAAAACGCTTTTTCTTTTACATTGAATTGGCATGCTTGCTTACTAACCCTCTGATCATAGTTTAAGTGAATGCTATTTATATGCAACCAATTTGCCACAAGGTGTCTGGCTAATTCTCAAATTATATGGCTCGACCGATTACTTAGGTCGCCGACTAGCAAAGAACCTAACCTCAAAATATTATATATTTCATACTATTAAATGAATAGCAATAATACTCTTATTTTCATTTAGCTGTTCAAAACCATAGCCTTGAGAGCCATTATTATCTAATCTAGTGTTTGTTGACATCGTATCTGGTGATAACAATACAGCTGCTTGCCCGAGACCTATCAATTATTTCCTTTCATTTCAAGATTTTGAGGAATATCCAAAATTATATTCTTACAAGAGAATCAAGGTAGATCGAATATGAGGAAATTACTTTGAAATAGCTAGAATATTATTGGGAGATAGCTGGGAAATAACAAGAAAATTACTTTGAAATAACTAGAATACTACTGGGAGATAGCTGGGAAATAACTAGGAAATTACTTTGAAAGCCATTGAGTCTGTTTCTTAAATGAATATTCAGATTCTGCGTTCATGAGTATATAATATTGATCTCTGTCCCATTTTTAGTTTTTTTTTAGAATTGTACTTTAATAGAGTCTGAATTACTACAAAACTTTGATGCAATCAAATAGAACAGTATAAAACTAAAAAGTAATCATCATAACAGTGGGAGAAATACCAATATATAAATCAAATGAATAGCACAAATAAATTGGTTCTATAATCAGGTCTTGAGAGTCATGGTACTCAACATGATATTGAAGTGGCAATGGAATGAATAATCCAGGAATACCTTGGCTACAATAAAATACTGATTACCTTCTGTCAATAATTCAAATGATCTCAGGGGTAATGGAAAGGATTTCAATTTGAATTGCATCAGATTTTGTTTCACTTCTTTTGGTTTGATTTTGTACTGATCTCTATTGAAGTTTGACTATTTTTCGTCAGACTAGTTCAATTACTTTTTGCTAAACCATATGAGTATGCCACTCATACTTAGTGTCACTCGCTGTAGTGACTCACTTCAAATTACTGTTGACATCACTTTTGAGTAACATCATCGCTTTCAGCAAATGCTGCCAGTTTGAAGTGACTCACTATTGTAATGTAACCATGTAGCACAGACTGCAACATAACCCAAACCCCCAGAATCCATGCTTTGATATGGATCAGTGTTGGAGTACAGGATTGCTGTTGTTTGATATGCTACGCCAATACTCCACGTTTTAATCCCCGAGTGAATCGCTCTTCTCTAGAACAGAGGTCATCGTGAGACTCTGCCTTATTCTTCAAATTGAAAATTCCTGGCTGATGCTTACCAATACTGGCAATGAACCTCAGGATTTTAAGTCAGGTTCTTTATCAGGATATCAGTCATCAAAAAGGCATGTAAATATTGTACCGACCACCCACCCATCCATTCCCTGATTAATCATTTTCAAGCAGACATTTGTTTTACAGAAGGCTTAGCTGTTACAAACACAGAGCTCATGATCTATTATTACTAGTAGTTCTGTGAATGTAATTAGAGAGGCTTTCTAAAGGGATCATTTTGTCAGGGTTTGTTTGGACCATTTCTATGTTTATGGAGTCCATGAAATTATCTTGTCTGGTATGGTTCGAACTCGTACATCTGATCACTATATGATAGCCATGGAGCATTTGGCAAGTTATGTTTCCTCTGAAGATATTGCTTCAAATGAAACTCAATCAATGAATGGAAATCAAGTTAAAATAAAGTTGAGTAATATTGATTTTCAGGTTTTTTAGTCTATAGATAATCCAACAACTATTTATAATGAAATAACCAAAATATTCAACGGAATTTACAAAAATTTACATGAATTTACATGTGTGTGTGTGTGTGTGTGTGTGTGTGTGTGTGTGTGTGTGTGTGTGTGTGTGTGTGTGTGTGTGTGTGTGTGTGTGTGTGTGTGTGTGTGGTGTGTGTGTGTGTGAGAGTGTGTGTGTGTGTGTGTGTGTGTGTGTGTGTGTGTGTGTGTGTTGTGTGTGTGTGTGTGTGTTGTGTGTGTGTGTGTGTGTGTGTGTGTGTGTGTGAGTGTGTGTGTGTGTGTGTGTGTGTGTGTGTGTGTGTGTGTGTGTGTGTGTGTGTGTGTGTGTGTGTGTGTGTGTACACGATATCTCATCTCCCAATTAACGGAAAGACTTTAAATTTGGAGCTTGCGGTCCTTACACTTTTAGGAAGCATAATATTATCATCAACGATATTCAATATGGTTTCATGAAAGGGATAGGTACAAATAAGTTGTTGTCAACTTTTTATATATATGTATATATAAATAAATAAATATATATATATATATATAATATATATATATATATATATATAATATATATATATATATATATAATATATATATATATATATATATGGTAACTTAAAGGATAATGTTCATAACCTTTGTCTTTTTATAGATTTTACAAAGGCTTTCTACACTATAGATCATAAAATTTTATTACAAAAGCTATCTAGTGTTGGTATAAGAGGACCTGTACTCAGGTTATTTGAAAGTTATCTGGAGAATAGAAAATTTGTTGTTTAAATTGGGAACTATTATTTAAGTCAAGAGAGGACTTCAAATGTGGGAGTGCCTCAATGATCAGTCCTGGGACCTTTGCTGTTTCTACTTTACACAAATGACTTACCTATATATTTGATTCAATGTTAGATTTTTATGTTTGCAGATGATATTTTGTTGATCTCCTCTCATAAATCATTAGATGTGGCCGAAACCCGGTTACAACATGATACCAATACTCTAGCTAAATGGTCTCATAATAATTGTTTAGATATAAATGTTACCAAAACCAAGGTGCTACGTATAACCACATCCTACATGAAAAGACTTAGGGAACCCAAAATTAAGCACCATTGCTGTGAATGTTCCCATCTGCAGGAGCAAGAAATTTTCATATGTACAAGAGATTGTCAGTTCATATCGAATTGTATAAATTATAAGTATTTAGGAGTAACAGTTTACAGTCATTTTTGTTGGGATATTCATATAAAAAATGTTTGTAGTAGACTGAAACAGGTATTGGCAAAATGTATTATATTAAAGATTCAATAACCAATAAGTGAAGAGGATGATGTATTGGGAGATTCTTTTTTGAGATATGGATTGCAAGTTTGGGGATTTGCTAGCAATGTTTATCTTGGGAGCATATCTTCGGTACAGAGAAAGATTTTACGTTTGGTCAGCAATTCTCAGGGAGATATTTCATATGAGAACCTTTTGAATAGATGTAAGGCTTTGAATATAAAAGATATATTTCTGTTTACTTTGATTTTAAAACATTACTTCAGCAAAAAATATCCAGTTTTGAAAGTAAGACGATGTGTTTTTTACGACATAAAATAATTTCGAAGAAACCAACTAATCTTTAATAGGATTGTGAAACTGAAAGAACTGCCTACTCGAGGTAACACAAATTGAATCTTATTCATGATAAGGAGTAGTCATATTATCTATAAAGCGATAAGAGAACCATGAAAATTATAATTATGCATTAATGAGAATTCTTTGGCAGAAATAAAATCATAAAGCTACTTAGTTTATTATTGGCAGATTATAAAAAAGAGATTGCTTGTACAATTTGAGGCTAGAATCTTTTGCTTTGATTTAATACGTCACTTGATCTTAGATTAGTCGACAATTTATTGAGTTATTATGCGAACAAATCAGCTGACTGATCACTCGACTATTATGAATTAAATTATATTTCACTCGGATAATTATAAATATTATATGTTGAAGAAGGTTTATGTAACAAAAAACAACGATTATTATGTTATTCGAATATTTATTGAAATCTAAAAAAGTATGAAAAATCAAGAGTGTACAAAGCTCACATAAAAAGTTAAATGTACTTAGTGTTATATTATCATATATTGAGATTTATTTATTTGGAATGCTCACAGGCTATTATATGAGTTATTTATGTATAATTTTATTAATTTTTAGTATAACAAAAGTTGAAGAAACCCTGAATTTTAAGTAACCAATCACATCACGTTTTACAAAAACTAGAAAGCAGATCAGAGGAAGGCTTACAAATTGTTAGAGGAAGAGATGAGAATTTTTCTGAGAACTGCTCTCTCTGGCTTGTGATCTCGACCTATACGGCAGCATACAGAGATATGGTCTCTTTTCAATTAAATTTAAAAGCCTCAAGCCAGTCCCTTTTTTAAATATTAAATATGTGTAATTAATGTTTGATTGTTTGTGAACTCAGTGTTTGTTTAAGAGTTCTTAACTGTAATTTATTCCCGTAAATATATCATTAATACTGTAAAGCTTTTCCTGGGGGAGTCACTCTCACCTCCAAGGATAAGTCGATACACGTAGGGTGAATCTTGCACTGAATCAACGGTGTTGAGGTTATAAATTTTGTAACAGCGTGCGTGGACGCTAAGTATACACCAGACTGATTGGTTCACTACAAGATTCAATACAATTGTCGGAATCGCAGGAGGCCCAAACGCTCACTCACCCTTGATTCTTCTTATGACAGATTGTATGGTGATGAAATTTTTATAAGTAGTGTAGCGGTCGCTAAACACTGGATACGGATACCTTAAAATTATTACCTGTGATGAATGAGCATACAAAATCATACAGGTCGAGCAAAAATCCCGATGTAGATAATTTACGGGACTGCGTCTCTAATAAGTTCCGAAGATTAAGATAGGGTACAAGGACCAGATATCGTTTGGAATATATTTCGAGAACAGAGTCTTGTTGGGCTTTAAGCTCTATTGTAGGAAATTATATGATCGCCGGCTGCATCTGCTGTACAGTTGATGTATTCGCTCCTAAGTCGAGGTTGGTAACAGATAAAAGCTGATATATGAGCAGGTAAGGACAGAGAATAAATATCTCGATCTGACCCCACACAATACATCCACTTAGACCTGTTCCAATATCCAGCTCACTTCAATTATTTCACTGATCGTATTCGATCGGTTCTTGATAATATAGAACGTATCAGACACAATAATTGACAGGCTTAAGAAATAATCGAACTCAGAAGACGAATTGATTAAATTGAAATATAATATAATAAAATATACGATCTCACAGTGCAGATTCAGAGCTTGATTTACAGATTGAAAGTGGTTTAACATTAACAAAAATGGTTAGCAATTTTCTTGTACTTGCATGACACCATGCATGATTCAACAGAATTTTACAATTGATAAAATTTAATAGTTTTGAAAAAAAATAGTGAAATAAATTACAAAATATTTTAAAAGATTTTCTCGGGGTCGTGGTTCTGGCAGCGGAGGATAGTTAATCAACTACAAGTTCTTGTGAATTCTAAATCAAATAAATCTAAAATCTTAATGGTTAATAAGCGCTTGTCGGCGTGGCCATTAATTTAACGAAGAAAATTTTATATCTTTCTGCACTGTAATATTTTTCGAAGCGTAGATTGGGGCCCCTTTAAATTTTACAACTCACGTGAAACTCCTTGGCGGTTGTGGTTTTCTTCTTTAGATCAAAATCGTTTGATCGGCGGCGGGTCCAGGCTTTGGTCTCAGCACGTGGGGAATTTTAATTTAAATATCTCCTTCACCAAATTAACTAAGGGATAATTTAACTTTAAACTTTGGATTTATCGATTGATGAGAATAGGTTTACAAATAACAATTAGAATAGCCTAAAATATTGGCTCACAAATAAAACATATAAAATTGAACGAAAATTTTTACGAATAGGTCTTGGTAACTGTAACGAGGTCTTAACGGTGAGGATTTCAAAAGGGAAGTGAAGTCTTTTTCTCAGCTTCTTGGCTAGAACTTTCTTTCTGAGAATCTCGGTGTAATAAATTTGCATGAAAATTTGCCATTGGTAGAACGATTGTGACGTAGACGTGACGTCAGTGGCAAGCAATAGAATATAATTCCTTTAATTACGATAATAATTCAATTTATATAATTCTTAAAACTACTTAATCTCCTAGACATAGTTCCTCTTATACAATGTACATGTGCTAGCGTATAATATGATAAGGCAGGTTTGTTGTCTGATAGCAGATTAACATATGTTGTTTTCAAACGATCACCTTTTTGGTGCTATTTCTATGCACTATGATTGGCTTAGACTTGCCAAAGAGATTCAATCACCATGTGGTTCATTTGAAACAGTAATTAATAATTTAATATTCTTATACAATTTTTATTATGTCTGAGACTGTTATAATTAATTTCTGCTGCTTTACCAATAATATAATGTTCATGCTATGACCTAGTTAGTTACAATAATACTTGACATTATAATATAATTTCTTAAATAATAAATAATTTCAACGATAATACATACATTTTATTTTTTATTCGAAATTCTTGGTCCTTTATTGATAGTTTTTACTTTTTAGAAATGATATTATAGCTTGCATGAATCTGGCATGACATTTTACAATATGTTGAATCAGTCAGCTGTGTTTGAGCTGCTTTAAAACATCTGATCAATAGTAAACAAAGTGTAACCTCAAAATTCAATGAGTAGTTCATAAGTGGTTCGTGCTTTATTTGCAGAATAATTATAATTTTATTAAATAATTCTTTAGAAAATATGCAGTACAGAACGGTACTCTTATCTAATATACAGTTACTTGATAAGTAAGCTTTATCGCTCGGTCGCTAACTATTCCTTTAGCAAATTCTTTCATTTTAAAAGGGTAATCACAATTTTTCTCTCTTCTCATGAGGTCTATTTAAAAAATTCATCACAATACTGATAGGGACTTACTCGTAATCTGGACCATACACAAGCCCAGCGGAATCGAAAGGATTCGACTAATTAATTATTCTACAAGAACTTCAGAACATCATTGAAGTAAGTGCTAGTTATCTTGATGAGCTCATTAAAGGCCTTTATCAGTGAATTGGGGAATTATTTAAAACGCTATATAAATTTTATTCAAGTTTAAGAAATTCGCAACATGTCGACCACTATCATATATTTAATAAGAACTCTTTTTATGAATATATTTGATATTATAGGAAGCTTATTCCCAAGCATGGCACGAATCCACATACCCTGAGATTTTAAAATTATTATTTTATTGATTATTATTCATTGATCAAAGTATGTTCTATATTAAATCTATGAACTGAACAGGTTCCAATTTGTTAAATTCTGATTCGACCTGCAGTTTCACATATCAGTATTAATAAATAAATATATATTTTCTATTGCTCACAATATTGTGAATGCTAACAACTCCTGTGATAATTATTAAGATATTAAAGAATTTGCTTTCCATGGAATTATATATATAAAAATTTTGTTGTACGAGTTATATATTTTATGGGAATATATCTGTGTTTCATGTCAGCATGCAAGATCTTAGAAGTTTTTATCATTTTTCTATTTCATCTCGTGATATACAGTTTGAGCTGTCTTGGTACCAAGCATTTTTATTCTGCAGCATATATAATTAGTGAATTAATCTATATTGATCCTATTCAGAGCACTCATTACTTATCATCCTTTGATGATAGTCATATTATTCAGCCAGCAAAATTTTACTGATATTTATAATAATAAGTCTACAATATATCATATAAGGATCCAGAGAACTTCAAGAGCTGGCGTTGTAAGTCTCAAGGAATTTCGAAAGGATAAATTGGTGCATACCTGTATTCTTGACGAGCGTTTCAAGGATCAATTAGAAGAATAATAGTTGATTTTCATTATTCTCGATTGAATATATGGTTACTGATAATCAGTCACTAACTATCTTTTTGATTTCCTTATTGGTAATCTTCAATATCTTCAAGAGAGCAGCGGTAAGAATTGTTAATTATCAGTTACTGTAACCCATGGTGTTTCATTACATTGAGAGTATTCATGCATCTATTACTGAGCTAGAGCTGTGGTCAGACCCCAGTATATTTGCGAGCCGGACGGCCTTAACTTTTTGCAAATTTATTTGCAGGCTAGGGATATTAACAGCTACACTGGTATATATGAAAAATACCATTTCTCAAAAGTTAATCGATATGATTTAAGGAATGAGAGGTATGTTGTACCATTTACTTCGAATAATTTAGCCAGAAACACCTTAATCTTCACTGTACCAAAAACGTTCAATAATCTACCCGATAATTGTGCTGAGTTTGTTAATATGCGCCTGTTGAAAAGAAACTTGGAGATTTGGTTAAATAATTACACTTTAGATGTAACATAATGTAATGCATTATTAATGTATTGTATTGTTCTAATTCATTCTGTTCTATTTATTGCATGTAAGTTCAGGTTGACTATATATTATAACACTTTTAAGATTTTTGAGAGCTGAGCCAACAATTAATTAATTGATATCATGATAATTTTAACTGTTAAGTAAATTCTGTGAGTAAATTTAACAGTGTAATAAACTGATAAGTAAATTCAACTGTTTTAAGTAAGAATAAAGTTGTAACAATATTCATTGTTCCAATTATGAATGATGAGGATTATGCTGATTGTCATGAGAAGTCAGCCTGTTATGAAAATTTATTCCGCTGCTTTGCTTTTCTGCGTTGTGTAGTGTCGACGTTGTAAGTGTGTGCCTAGAAGGCACACTACTAGGAAAATCAATGATTTTCCTGGAGCATCAGCTTGGTTCGATTGATTTATCAATCATGCCTTATTTGGTTAGGAATTTGGAAAATATCTGTCACTTGGTGGGAGGATGTATCTTAAATTGTAGTTGTACTGTCCCTTTCTATTGGCGGAAATTCTGATAAATATTTTCAAGAGAATAGTAACTGCTAATCACAGTTGACTTTGGTTAAGTTGCAATAATCGAGAATCTAGTATGGCCGATCATGCAGCTGTCTGAGCCAGGCAGAATGGGTTTCAGTGATCATAGACTTTCAAAGAGGGTGTAAAACGTGAACCATTTAATCAATCGAAACATGCTGAATTAGACTCTTCTTTTATTGTTAGATCGTAACTTTGAGATTTGGGACTTGTGGATTAATTGATTACAAATTTTTATTTTGTTTGAATAGTAGATTAGATTTGTTTTAAATGTTTATTGTTATTTATGATCAACGATCGATAAATATCTCTGATAACTTTCATTATTCTTTCTTGAATTAGAGTCCTTCAAGCTTCTTATGATTCAATCCAAAACGTTTTCGATGTAAAGCAGACAGAGTAGGCTACTACCGAATTATCTGTATCGGAGATAACTTTCTAAATTTAGTGATTCTATTTTCGGTTTTCATGATGCAACTTAATTTTTGTTTTATTTACTGTTGAATTCAACTGTTAAAGGCGACAATATACTTGATATCTTCTCTCTATTTCGTTGTATCTTTTGTCATTTCCAGATTCCCGTTCTCTAGCACTAAGTATGTTTATCAAGCATCCCTTTTATTAAGTTATCTACTATATTTGAATTTACATGTTTTGTATATGGTATCTTGTCAAGCAGCCTCTTTGAGGTTCGCTTAAGGTAGCTTATTTATTCAATAAACGTTTTTTCCATTCTATAACAGTAGACCTCGCGCAGTTATAAACCGCAGCCTCCTCTTATACTGTCCGTCAGAGTAAATTCTGTCTGTATGACGTGTCGGCGAGTTATCGGTGTGAAAACGGCTAATGGCTGTTCAGGTTGGTGTATCAAAAATGCTAACATCAAAAGCTAATCTCCTTCAAGACATACTGGCAATAGGACAGCCCGAGTTGAAAGCAGAGAAAGTTCGAAAGACAATACTATGTTATTTTAGTTATTATTTCCATGCTTTATTGCACGCAATCAATAGTTGATTTAATAGTGCATGAAAATTGCATTCAATGAGGCATGCAATTAATAGTCTACGCAGCTGCTGATTTTTCATCAAGTTACATTGAGATATTGAATTGCATGCGTCATGGCATATTCTAATATTGGCGTATGAAGGAGGCTTCTTTTTCCTTTTATATTATCCTTGAAATGCAAAATTTCCAAAAAAACCTTGTATATACGTCGACGCGAAATTTAAAAAGGAACATACCTGTCAAATTTCATGAAAATCTATTACCGCGTTTCGCCGTAAATGCGCAACATATAAACATATGAACATTTAAACATAATAATAAACATTAAAACATAAAGAGAAATGCCAAACCGTCGACTTGAATCTTAGACCTCACTTCGACCCCAATTAAACTCGATTTATTAATGTGATTCCATCGGACCATTTCTTTCAAGCTGATATTCAGCTTCGAGTAAACTTTTGTTGATACATAGAAAAAAAGGAATGAAAATTATTGTGAATATCTACAATTTTCGAATACACATCCATTGTTTTGAAAGCTTGTGATCCGTAGGACACAGATTATTGTAAGATTTGTATTATTTTGATAAGGTGTTATTTGATCATTTCGGCTATAGAATATTTCTTCTCCACAAAACAGAAATTATTGTGACATTGGCAAATTTTTAGAGATTCATTTGATAGTCTCGGAGCAGATATTAATCTTCCAAAATAATGTAATTTGGCTCTCGTATCATTGTGAGAGTAGCACTTACAAGCAGTTGTAAAGCAGAAGTACTGTTTTGCTGTTGAATACGTTCTCCTTCTGCTTTCTCTGCTTCATTTCAAAAATACGAATGGTGAATAATATGCTTGGAATAAGCTACGAAGTGAATAATGTGAGCTGCTAATTTAATGAGTGCCTGTAACAAAAGCGATTATTCTGGCCCACAAAGAGTTAAGTGAACTTTCTTGTTCTTTTTTCATATTCTTCGTCATCTTTTTCATCATTTTCTCTTTCTTCACTTTCTTTCTCTTCACCTTCTTTCTCCCCACCCTCTTCTCAGTTTTATTCCTCTTTATCTACGTCTTCACCTCTCTATATGCCTTGAGGGTTCTACAGAAAGGGCTGAGCCCGTACTAATGAGAAACTCCAGTTAGTAACTCTACGCATCGTGTGGCACTAGAAACGCATGTTTGAATGAAGTAGAGCTGGAGTTAGCATGCGACATTGAAGTGATGAATTAATGCGAGGTAAGAATGGCTCATTCAAAATGATCATGCTTTTCTTCGCTATTTATATTATTTTCAATTCCTTGACGATTGGTCATATTGACGGGAATGCGATTGGCTTTATGGTAGCGCTGATAAGCTATCTAGGAGAAAATTAAGCTTCATGCGTCAGCACTACTTCCATTGTAAGATGATCTCCTGGGAGCTGAACTCCTTAATAACATTATAATGAGCTTAAAAATCGCGTCAGTGGCTCGGTGTCCACTTGAAGCAGCAGGTCCACTTATCTCTCATCATCAACAGTTTCATACCCATCCACAAGCATGAAACACACGCGGGCATTATCCTTGGAAGAAAGATGATTATTTCATATGATTGTACATTATATTATTTTATTATAATCCTTACTAATTCGGGAGTCCAGATGAGCCATATCGATTTTTAGGAAGAATATTATAAAAAAAAGATATAAAAATTTGTAACTGTGGTCAGAATGTTTTCAATTACGTTTTGTATATTCAACTATGTACTGTTGAGTGTAATAATTATCTCTATGTAATTGTACATGAATAAGTAATGTACGTTATAAATAAATATGAAATTGATTTCAGTAAGTACATAGACCTTTTCTGTTGTCCGTCCGACCATGGTCGCATCGCATCCCTTAGAGATCGATTAGCAAGGTGTCTACTGTACTTCCCTTTTTTAAAAGGTGATGCTAGTATCAGCAATGTGTGAAACTATGCAACATTGTAATTCTATCAAGAAGTTAATCTCATTGAGCACAATCTCATACGAGATACGCCCAAAATGAACTGTTATCAATTTAGTAGAGAAGTATTAGGAGCGGAAATTTTGCTGATTCATTTTGAAAACAAATGACAAATAATAACTCTGAAAAGTTTCATTGAGCATGTTCATTCTTTATAGTTCAACTAAAACCAAAACTTGATTACTTTAATACTCGGGTGGAAACGTTTAAAACAAAATTGGAATTCAACATGGTTATATCTAGTGGACACGTTTTTCCAAGAAGTGATAATTGGTTTCTCATGGAAAATAATTGAAAAGACTATTCTTACATCATTCATTGGATTTCAATTGAGTTGAAAATTGCTCACATTTATCCATATGCCCTGGTAATTTTCCAGAGTTGTTGAATTTCCTGTTTACATGATAAGAATGACTGTTCTCTCACTCATTCAGAATGAAAAAACACATTCTAGTTCAGTCAATTTGAAAAAGTGTTGTTTGTGTGTTATTTTTACAAAATAAACTCTCGAAAATAGATCTCACTAGTTTAAACAGTAGTAGAAGATAACTGCTTATTGGTTTCTGTGGAAAAGTAGTTGAAAATAATCTCTCTCTTTCTAATCTTAACGAATTGATTTATTGTCTTAAGGGAGCTATTTTGAGTTTTGAGTCATTCTAGCCAAGTTCTGGAAAGAGAAAACTACTATTGATGAGGTCTACAGTGAACTGATGATGGTCATCTGTATCCCCAGAAAAAAATCTGGTGTGGTACACTCACACAACTTTCCTTGCTCATATTTGAAACTACGATCAGACTTCTGTATATGTGTATATATAATTGTTTTCAGAGTACTTTTTCCGTTGTGTAAATTGTGAAACTCGATGATTTGTTTAGTCCTCATTTTTTCAAAGTCGTCAAAACAGCTGTTCTACAGATGAAATATCTCGACTATGTATTCTTTTTATGAACTGCGCTACCTACCTCATGCACGAGAAGGAGGTTACTAAGTACATTAATCAAGGATGGGGTGGACCCCCCATTAGTTTCCCAGAAAGAAGACTCATGCCAGTTGATAGAGCTGATAGATGACTATACAGGGTATGAATTTGAAAAAAATCGGTCAAGTTATTTTTGAGAAAATTGTGAAAAACATGGTTTTTTAGTAATTATCCGCCATTTTTCTCAAGAATATTACGGAGCTCCTGCAATTTTCTCAGAAATGAGACTCATGTCAGTTGATAGGGCTTATAAATAGCTATTTATGGTATAAATTTGAAGAAAATCGTTAAAGCCGTTTTCAAGAAAACCGTGAAAACATGGTTTTTTAGTCATTATCCGCCATTTTTCTCAAGAATATTATGGAGCTCCTGGAATTTTCTCAGAAATAAGACTCATGTCAGTTGATAGGGCTTATAAATAGCTATCCATGGTATAAATTTGAAGAAAATCGTTAGAGCCGTTTTCGAGAAAAACGTGAAAAACATGGTTTTTTAGTAATTATCCGCCATTTTTTCCGCCATCTTGAATTGAATTTTATTGAATTTCTTATTGTCGGATCCTTATGGTATAAGGAACTTAAGATTAAAATTTCAAGTCAATCGGTTAATTAGGAATGGAGTTATCGTGTTCACAGACATACACACATACACACATACACACACACACACACACATACACACACACACACACACACACACACACACACAGACCAACACCCAAAAATCAATTTTTTGGACTCAGGGGACCATGAAACGTATAGAAAACTTGAAATTAGGGTACCTTAATTTTTTTTGGAAAGCAATACTTTCCTTACCTATGGTAATAGGGCAAGGAAAGTAATATTCCGGTAATACATACTTTATGATGTTTGTATGTTCACTCTATGATGTTCATCTTATCCTTTTTCTTTGTCTTTTTCTAGTTTGTTTTCTCCAGCCCTATAGCCTGAATAATATTCAGAATAATTATTGAAATAGATTGCGGATTGGATTTTTCATTCATCGAGAAATTATTTGACACAGAGTACTACAGTAAATGTACCCCATAAAACCTACACAGGAAAAAAGCTCTGCATTCACTTACGACAGTTATGGTGACATTCTGACTGGAAAATCTCTCTCTAAATGTTTCCTATACACCTTGACTCTGATCCAATCTATTATCCTCTCCTACCTTTAACTTTCCACTCTTTTTATAACCTATGCTTCTCTATTGAAACTACCAAATTTGCTAAATTTTGCAAGCATTCACCGGAATTTTTACAACACAATATTTTGCTATTCACTTGCGGTGGTGCGGCGGCAAGATAAAACACAAGGACGTCGAAAAGCATTAACTTCAACGTTATACGACAAGAGACAGTAAATTTTCTCTTCTTGTTTATAACCCGATCAAGCCATAAAACGTTGGTCGCTTCCATTTCCTTTACAACTCAAGTAGTTAAGCTTTTCTCAGGCCACATCAATTTCTGCTTCCCTTATCGCGCAGTCAACAGTCCATGCTATCTATCCCCTTCGGAAAAAATTTCCATCCCAATCGAATCCTGGCGTTTGCAACAAAGACTGTTTGGTCTGAGCCACCCTTTAGTAGGATACAAAGGATGAAAATATATTTACCGAGAGGAGCTTGGACCTCTTGTTACTGTTCTTTGAGAGAGACTAGCTGCTTTGGAATAGTTTAATAACGTGAGTCAGGGGTGTCGAGAGAGAGGTAATTTGATGAAATTGCTGCTATAAGACATTCGCTGTTCCAAACATCCATTGAGACATCCATAGCTCCATACGATGCTATCACTGCTCCAGTGCACGTGATATCATTCTTAATAAAATAAGTGGGTAGCAATTTTTGGCCGGATGTTTCATCTGAAAGGAGCAGAGTACTTCTTTCAGAATATTAAATGTGGGCTATTCTCTCAGAGATTTGGAAGTTACTTCCAATACTATATGACAGCAATATCTGAAAAACGGAAATGAATTTATATAATTCTCTTGTAGAGAATTTGGTTACTTATACACCTCTATGAGTTGGAACTCACTGAGATAATATTATTTGATATTTTTATAACGTGACTAATTTAATCTGTTGAACTCACTGATATTTCTACTGGTTCCAGTCTCTTCTACGTTCACTGTTACATTCGACGTTTAAAAATATTAAAGATATAAGGACAGTGATATATTTTTATGAATGTAGATCAATGAAATCGCAGAGCTGGCCTTAAGCAGTCCTATTTGAAACTCAGTTTCAACATTAACCCTGAAATTGTACCCTTATTTTTCTGTTACAATCAAAATCAAGCGGAACGGTGACCGATTGAGCCAACTCATCCGAACATGAATCATTAGTTGTAGAATCGCTTCCTGGTGATTCTAAACCCACATAAAACTGTACGTCCATTCACGTTCAAGCCTAGAGTTCATGTGGGCATTTCCCTCATGAAAAACCAGTGGGAATGTCACACCAGCACAAAAATGGCATTAACTATTGTGTAGTCAAAAGCCGAAAAAGTTAGAGAATTTAGGGATTTTCTTTTACTAGAATTTGTATAGTACTGATGAGAATAACTTTACAAGTGTGCCATTATACTTCATAATGTCAGAATACTGTTTCATGTTTAATTAACTAGAGTCAACTTAACTAGACACCCAATCATTAAACATTGAGCAGAGTTCTTTTATCATGAAAATGAAATCTATTTAACAAAGAATTAATAACGACATTTTCTTTTTCAGCTCTACAGTGAATAGTGTAACAACGGAATACTGATGGGAAATTCTGAAGGAAGGAAGCACTGTGAATATGGGCACTCGGTGCAGTACTCAGATTTTCAAGGACATCGACTCCCTTATTCTCGAGCTAGATGGGTTCTATTTTGTAGCAGCATGTCTCCAAAATTTTTGCAAGACCCTCGAACTTCACTGTTGAAGTCAAGATTTCATCAACTTCACGGTTGATGAATAATGAGTACTTGATCTGAAGCAGCTAATGGAATCAAAGCTCATTTCATTCAGTTCGTACGGTTTGAGTTGGGACCTATCAAGTGAAGCACACAAATTTCAAATTTTATCGAGCGTTGTTGAGCTCAGATAACTGATTATGATAATTCCAATGCAACAGCTATCACAAACGAAGCACTCAGAGACTGATTGAGTGTTGATAGATGAGTAATTGATAATTCCACAACTTTCCGAGTGAATTTATTGAAAGTTTTAATTTCCAATCAAGCACTGTTGATAAATACTGTCAGCATTACTTATCAATAACATGTATGCTTGTCATTCGATCAATGCTGACAGTTTAAGATGAATCATTCGATAGCTAATTGGATTGATCAACTTTCCGATCGGTATACTGAAATAGCTTCCGTGATTAAATATCACCATCATATCCCGGCAACACGATCAAACTTTTACGAAATTCGTATCAAAGTTATCAAGAGATTAAATGAAGCTTCGTGAGATCGTATAAACTTATCATCAAGCTCTTAACCGATGAAGCTGACAGGCCGGTGCTAAATTGGATATTGATCCAGGTTTCATGAAGCCTGGCTTCGCTTCCGTCCACCAAATGAGAGTTGCAGCCGTGAATTTCGTTTTGGATTAACAGCAGCAGCTGTGGTTTATCGAAACTTTTTCTAAAATAGCTTGTCAGATTTTAAGCCTATTGTTTGCGCTGTCAATCGCTTCCTGTTCGGCGTGTACTTGTGCATCGGTGGAGCTCTGCAGCCTGCAGCTCATGATCGACATTTTCAATCAACCTTATCAACCGACGATTGAAACCAGGATGCTACTCATCGGGATGGAGAGAAAAATCAACAAAAGCTCTCATTTATTCTCTTCACATGAGCTGTGAGCTATTATCCGCTAGTATTGTGCATCAGAACGATGCTGTAATCGATAAAATGAAACAGCAGTGATGGTGTATTGTATGAATTATTTTTAATCGACTTTTGAATCAAATTTATTTAGTTTTGAAAGACTATGGTTATAATCAATTAAGCTTCGAATATCCATATCCTCCATTCAGTTTTGGTAGACTTTGATTAGAATCTCTATTTTAACAAAGTTACAATATAATAGTTTCATTGATCATTAATCCAAGTAAGAGAACTGAATAACTTCTTGTAATATAAGGCTGCAAAACTCTGAATGGAAAATCTCTTTTCTAGCACACATCATTGTTGTTTTGAACTATCAATAATGTTTTAATGTATTGCATCGATTGAGGATTGACAAATTCATGATCATCATGTAAAACTGTGTAATGTGGCAGTTATGAACGTGTGCATACCGATCATCAAGTTTCATGCACCATGTTGTCAAAATTCGATAAAACCGATGAAATGGTGAAGTAAAGTGTTAAACGCGACTTGTGGGGAATGAAATCATTATATGACACATCCATCTACGATTTATGTGGGAGGACGATGCTCACTGTTTATGATGTATACTGTTTGGGTCTGTAAGAAGTGTATTCCTTATCAAATATATCTCTTTATGCGTACGTTTTTCTGCTTCACTGTAATAATAGTGAATCAGGAATTACAGAAAATTTATGCAAAATTAAAATCTGTCTCCGATCGATAAATTACTTTACAGCAGCTTATGAAGCATTCACAATAACAGATCTCCTGAACACTTCCTGTTAAGATTATTTGATAAATGAGTTCTGAGTTATGAGTTGGTCTTTGATTGTAACTATGAGAATATTTTTTCCTACAGTTACCTTGAAAAGTGAATATTCCTGCACTTACTACAGAACGCAAAGAATCACTTTTCCGCTCTAGTGCGCAAAGTATTACTTTGCCTACTCTTACTTTGCGTTTTATCTTGCAGCCATCCCAATCAGCTGTTGACATTGTTGGCGTGTATTTTGATTGCGAATCTGTTCTATATATTTTTTCTGATTTTCAAATAAATAAAAATGAGAACTCATTAAATTATACATTTTGAATATTATTAATTATTCATTATTCATTATTTCAAATGATATTTCTTTCATTCATAAATTGATTGGTTGAAAAATTATTTAGAAATAAAGATTTACTAAAAATTATTCAAATTCTCAAATTAATTGGATTAATTAAATTAATTAATTAATTTAATTGGATTCTTAAATTAATTGGATTAATTCAATTTTTAATTTGAATAAATTTTCGATTATCAATTTTCAATTGGATTATCAAGTTTAAAATAAATTAAAGTTGTTATTAATAAAAAAATTATACAGACAAACATTTGATGGATTTCAGCCATTATTTTACCCATAATCAACCACTTTTCATATACAATGGTAACTGTAGAAGAAATTTAATGTGAAATACGTGCGCAGAGTTCCTCAGCTGCACTCAAGAAACCATTCCGCCCTCGCCTACGGCTCGTGCGTAAACGTTTCTTTCGGTGCAGCAAACTGTCACTTTGCGCACTAGTTGCACAATATGTCAGGCTATTGCCCAAAACTTTTTCTATTTCTAAATTTTGTCTTGAATCGTCCACATATTATAATAGTTCAAATCCATTCCAATATCTTCACATAATCACAAATCAAAATAGAACAATTTCATATTTGGATAGATTGATAATAAAACTTTCCAAAAAACAGATAAAACAAATTTCAAATTATAATAATGATTACGATCGATTTTATAGTTGAATTTGTGTTACAGATTTAATTCTCCAGCATTCTTCTATAATCTAGAGGGGTGCTCCCAGTGTCAGTGTAACTACTGCATTCTGAGCTTCATCAAAAAAACCTAAAAACGTGACACCACTCAAAATTCAATCATTATCCCAAACAACACGATTGATGAGACTGTGGACATTGAAGATGAAAATGTAAGTTGACAGGTGAGAATCAATATCAAAGGAATATGGTAAGTCTAGTTATACACAGATCGATTTTTGGACGTCCTTATGAATATTCAATAAGATTGAACATAAGTTGACAAACACTATGTTGTGATCATTTGTGTTTGTCAAGTTCCATTATTAATCTGTTAGAATTTATAAGAACGGTAAAAACTCGTACATCCAGAAATAGATGTGTGTGTGTGTGTGTGTGTGTGTGTGTGTGTGTGTGTGTGTGGTGTGTGTGTGTGTGTGTGTGTGTGTGTGTGGTGTGTGTGTGTGTTGTGTGTGTGTGTGTGTGTGTGGTGTGTGTGTGTGTGTGGTGTGTGTGTGTGTGTGTGTGTGTGTGGTGTGTGTGTGTGTGGTGTGTGTGTGTGTGTGTGTGGTGTGTGGTGTGTGTGTGTGTGGTGTGTGTGTGGTGTGTGTGTGTGTGTGTGTGTGTGTGTGTGTGTGTGGTGTGTGTTGTATAGACGTGCTTCCTGGGGGGTTATCTCTTGTGATAGAGTCCCACGTTGTGAAGCCATTGTGTAAAGATGCAGATTTTTGCCCCACTTGTTTGGTGACATTGTGTAAAGTGGTGAATTGCAAATCCTTTACAGGTGATGCGGTGTTCTTGATATTTATAAGAGCAGTTGCTAAAATCCCTATTTTGCAAATAAATTTGCAAAAAGTTAAGGCCGTCCGGCTCGCAAATATGCTGGGTTCAGACCGCAGCTCTAGCTCAGTGGTAGACGCATGAATTTTCCAAATATGATTAATCACCACAAGGTTCAATGATTGGTGATTAACAATTCTTACTGCTGCTTCTGTGAAGTTCTGGAAGAATACCAATAAGGAAATCAAAAAGATAGTTGGTGACTGACTATCAGTAACTATGCATCCAATCGAGAATAATGAAGATCAACTATGGTTTTTTCTAGTTGATTTTTAAAATGCTCGTCATGAATACAGGTATTCACCAACTTACCCTTCTGAAATTCCTTTGAACTTACAACGCCAGTTCTTGAAGTTCTCTGGATCCTTATATGATATACTGTGTACTTATTAATGTAATTATCAATATGATTTTTCTGGTGGAATAGTATGACTATCATCAAAGGATGATAAGTAATGAATGCTCTTAATAAGATCAATATTGATTGATTCACTTATTTTATGTGCTGCTGACGAATATTTTCTGGTACCAAGACAGCTCAAACTGTATATCACGAGATGAGTTAGGATATAATAAAAACTTCTAAGATTTTGTATGCTGACATAAAACATAAAATATATTCCCATAAAATAATATATTTAAAATATTCTTATATCTATAATTTTCTTTAAATAAATTTTTTTCTATGATTTGAATAATTATCACAAGGCTTAATAGCATTCACAGTTGTGAGCTTTAAAAATTATAAATTTGCATTAAATACTGATATGTGGATTTCAAGTCAATTCAGAATTCTACAACTTAAAACCTGTTCGGTCTGTAGATTTAACATGACATACTTTGATCAATGAGCAAATAATAATTAATACAAAGAACAATTCAATTATCTCAGGGTTCTATGAGTTCGTGCCGTGCATGGAAGTAAGCTTACATAAATCAATAAATTATAGATTATTTTAAATATGAGAATATTATTGATATTAAGGAAGATAAGACCCTACCTAAAATTTTAAGAGCTATATTGGTAGTAATTTTCTCCATGTGTATTATCATACCTGGATCACTTAGATGGTCTTTGTGTAATATATGTACATGACACTTGAAATTATTAACACCACACAATTTTATCCGAAATAGGCACTGTCAATACGTTCACTTTAATATTACTGAAATTTGGTAGTACACTTGACAACTTATTCGAAGTATTCCATACATATCGTCACCATGAACCAGTCGCCGGCTAACTCGCAAATTTCCTACTTTAGCGACCATCCCCAAAACCCTACAACCATGACACCGGCCGATCACCAACCCCGGGACAATGTAGCGGAGACTCCACGGGAGAGAGAAGGAAGCAGCATATGCGAAATTGATCGACCCACAAAACCTGGCCCAATTGTCTTCTACTGGGATTGATAATGCCGTCGATGCGATAAATTCCGATGAGAGTCCAGCTGGTGGAGATGAAGGAGTGAGGGCGTCCAATCCGGTACCGGCGTCTCCGCAGACCGCTCCAAACACCGCCGAAGAAACAGGGAACGCCGCTATCCAGTCGCCGCCCCATGTAGCCAGTCAACCACCATCCGCCACCACCAACCTAGAAAAGCGCAACACCACATTAGACTCCTCAGTCGGTTATGCTACCAATCTCATGGCAAATGATTCTATAAACGAATTCAAACTCATGCTCAGTCAAATCTTAGCAGGACAAGCTGAAGAAGCGAAAACAACCCGAGAAGCTATACAGGAAGATATCAAAACGGTCAGACGGGATGTCAAAGCTATGGATGAAAAATTTTCTAGCTTCAAAGAGGAAGTGAGAAGTATGATAGACATTAAAATAGATATGCAATCTACAGTCATCAAAGAGTTAGAAACCCATATGGATGAAGTCACTTGTCAGGTAAATGAGCGGTTGGATGAGGTACCCAGGGAAGTAGGAAAACAGTTAGACATATTAGGTGAAGAGCTAGGTACCATTATCATAGGAACTGTAATGGAAAAAGTATTGGGAAGTAACTGTGAAATAGAATCAAAGATAGAAGAAAATAAGAAAATAGTAAAGATAGTCAGAGAACAGAGTAACGTGCAGACATGTATAGCAAGCTTAACGGAGGAGGGGACTAAATCAAAAGAGAGATACAGCATGTTGGAGAATACCATAGGCGGACAACAGTTGAAGCTAACCGAATTGTATGACAAAGTGAATGAGAATAGGAAAACTATGAATGATAAATGGACCGCAAATGGAGAACGAGTCTCCAGAATAGAGACACACATGGAAAGTATCCCAGTCAGTCAAATGCATTATACGCCGACTGAATTAGTAAATGGCAATCAACTTTTCAAAATCTTGGAAAATTTGATAACTCCTACCGTCACATGCAACCCAGACCATTTGTGGATGGATCAAATAAGACCATTCAAGAATTGATACCCACCTCTTGGTTAGTGTGGCAATTCCAATTGTCCAGTTTATTACTCGGCGAGCCGCTGATGTTTTTCCAGAACAGGGTGCAAGACATTAGGAGCCTGGAGGATTTCCTCTCCCAATTCCTGCAGCAATATTGGAGCAAACGTAAACAGATGGACGCACTATCAGAGATCATATCATGCACATATGATAATAGAGGCGGACATTCTTATACTGAATTTGTAGCTAATGTAATGTACAGGAATTCTCAACTGGACGAATCTCTAGCTGACTCATCACTAGCTAGTATACTATTCAAAAAGCTTCCCTTCCGTGTTCGCATGACACTGGCAGTATCTTCCATTTCCAGTTGTAAAGAACTGATAGAACATTTACATTGTATCCAATCCGTTACTTCTGAATCAAGTCAGGTAAACGATCACTCAGGAAATCCCAATCATTCTCTTCAGCATAATAGCAACCATTTCAGAAGAAATTATAATGGTGAGAATCATATGTCAAATGCCGGAGCAAACACTCGATATACAAAATATACCGAAAATAATAACAGAGGTCAATCATTGGAAAATAATTCCAGAAATAGATCCCAATATTACAATGGTAAACAACAGGATAAAGGAGCATATTATGATGGCAGAGATCGTTTAAATGGGAATAATCATAAGTGTGATGGAGGTCACAAGAGTCAAGGTGAAACACAACAAAATCATAACAGAACAAATACATCTTACACGGTAGCACATACAACAAAAACAACCCAAAATCAACATACAAATAACCCACCACCAAATACAGAAGTCAACATGCATCAAACTCAGTCGGTAAAAAGCAACCTATACTAAGCCTACTATTCCCTCCCGAAGATCTACCACCAGTAACCAATCCACTACTGAAAACTACATGCAGCATCAACACAGAAATAATTGAAGAATTGCCAATAACCAAACCTGAAAATGACATACCGCTTCCATGCACTGAACCTGTGTACCAGCATGCAACACCCCCACAGCATACCTGGTTCGAGCAGTCACCACCCAAGCATCATTGGATCCACCCGCGGCACACTAAATTCAAGGGGCAAACTGCCAACAAGACAAGTAGAAAGTGTGACCGAAAGGACGACGTCAGATTGGGACATGGAACCCAACACAGGAAGGCCCACTGGAGGAAGCAACAAGGAAGAGAGGTTACCGTCCTCATGCTAAATTCAAGTACCGCCAAAAAGAGGCACAGAAACCAGGCAACCACGGGAAGAAGGCAGCATGCAGAGAGGAGTACCGGCACCAGGATGAAGTGAATAATTGGACTAACATGCACCCGAAGCACACACGGTTCAAGCAAGCAGCTTACCGTAGTGATGGCAATTATGGAATAAAGAAAAGGAATATGCTTAAAATTAATGAAAATTTAATAACAGATTCAAGACAAGGTTGTGATAATAAAGAAAGGAATTATTATATGAAATTATTGAAAGATGAATTGTGTGCAATAAAATTGAAAGAAAGAATGAATTGTTTATTGGAAGAAAGAATATCTGATTATTGTTTACTAGGAGGTTATGTTATGAGCTTAATAAGTATGTTGATCTATTTTGTTGTAATTTTTTGTATGATTATGATGTCGATTGAAGAATGTATTATTAATGTAATGATGAATGAGGGCGTGACTTATGTTAAGAAAGTGGATTATAGAATTTACAATAATAATTTGAGAATCAGAAAAATTCAAGATACACCAAGTAAATATTCTAGGCTATCCCAAATCTTAGAGTTAATGGAGAATCGGTCATCTGAACCACCAGACTATTTACAGAATCAAAGTCCAATGCCTATAATCTCAAGCTATATTATCTAGACACTGAAAGATAAGGAGGTAAATAATAATATTATGATGAACTGTCACTTGCCTTACCATTCACTGAATACATACCTAACAAACACCAAACAACGCAATTATCCAGCAGACAAGTGCCCACTTTGACCAGCGAAACCAGTGCCTAAAAACAAAGAAATAGAAAATTTAGAAGCCATCTATACCATTATCATCACTCACAAATCAATAGAATAATAATTATCCCAATTAAAAGCCAACTTACTGTATAAATCAAAGATCGCAAAATGGCGACAGATGAATCAATGAAGAACCCAACAAATCGATTGTACACTGTCACGAATTACCAGTGGCCAATGCCTAATGAATCACCAACTATCAAAATAACTTACCCCTGAAACTTCAAGTGTCATAAAAATGTGAATTATATGTGAAAATATTGTAAAAATACTTTATTATTATTATTAATGTGTTACTCAAAGGGAGAAAATAAGTAAAATTATCTGCCAAATTATAAAACCGCATTGTTCAACCAAAGCATACTAAGCCAAATTTTATGTGTTTTAAATGACTAAGGATTTCTTATCAATAAATTACCAAAGATTAGCTATTAAAATTACTCATTGTGTGAACATAAAGCCCATATTAATTAAGAAAGAAAAAACCAAATATACAAGCCACAATACGATATCAAACAAAAAGAAATGTTAGATTTTACAAGCCTGAGAATTATAGTGTTGTTAGGTTGGCAACGATTTTGCACCAATGTTCAAATTACTTTGATGGCGTGTTGCTACCAAGCATTGATTCCAGCTGAGGGCGGAGGTAGTAGCCAAAAAAGATGTTCATGTTTTGTGTAGAGGAGAAGATGATTTATAATTATATATTGTATGTAGTAGGAGGTTAACCAATGTAAGGCGTATATATTCGAATTGAATTCATTTGTTATTATATTTATTATTGAACTTTTAGGAAACACAATTCTCATTAGATCTATTAGCAAGCTTTGTAACTTGTATGATATCTGATCCAAAACCAACAGGATCATAAAACTATATTATACTCCCAAATTATCGTTTTGTATCAGAAACCAGAGGGCGCATTATGTCACGTGGTATTTAACACCACAAAATATTTTTGAAATGAACTATTGAGCTTTAATAGAATTATAAAATAGAAAGGAAAGATAGCCTAGTCAAAGTACCACTCAAATAAAACCGAATGTTATTGGTGATAAAGAGTATCATATTATCTAAAGTGATAAGAGAACCAAGCAAAGTTGTAATTCAACAATAATGAGAATTCATTGACTGGTCAGCATACAATATTTAGATCCAAGGATCAAGATCAAAATTTTGCTATAAATTTTATGGAAATTCCCATCCAATTTTCTCTATTATTGAGAATTATGTTATCAAACTCGTGTGATACAGTTTGTCTGTATTTATGCAGCTTGAAAAAATTTCAACTTGATGAGCAACTCAATTATTTTATCCAGAAACTTAAAATAGATCATCAGATATATCTTGTTGAATCAACTTCAGATAATACTTCTTGCAGCTTTCAGTTTTATCAATAATTCTATTTAGCATTGATAGTAAGGTTGAGTAGGTAAGCTTTTCATCATGCCTCACGCTTGTGGTGCCATTGTGTAAAGACGTGCTTCCTGGGGGTTATCTCTTGTGATAGAGTCCCACGTTGTGAAGCCATTGTGTAAAGATGCAGATTTTTGCCCCACTTGTTGGGTGACATTGTGTAAAGTGGTAAATTGCAAATCCTTTACAGGTGAAGTGGTGTTCTTGATATTTATAAGAGCAGTTGCTAAAATCCCTATTTTGCAAATAAATTGCAAAAAAGGCCGTCCGGCTCACAAATATGCTGGGTTCAGACCGCAGCTCTAGCTCAGTGGTAGACGCATGAATTTTCCAAATATAATTAATCACCACAAGGTTCAATGATTGGTGATTAACAATTCTAACCGCTGCTTCCATGAAGTTCTGGAAGAATACCAATAAGGAAATCAAAAAGATAGTTGGCGACTGACTATCAGTAACCATGCATCCAATCAAGAATAATGAAGATAAACTATGGTTTTTTTTAGTTGATTTTTAAAATGCTCGTCATGAATTACCCTTACCCTCACCAACTTACCCTTCTGAAATTTCTTGAACTTACAACACCAGTTCTTGAAGTTCTCTGGATCCTTATATGATATACTGCATACTTATTAATGTAATTATCAATATGATTTTTCTGGTGGAATAGTATGACTATCATCAAAGGATGATAAGTAATGAATGCTCTTAATAAGATCAATATTGATTGATTCACTTATTTTATGTGCTGCTGAAAGAATATTTTCTGGTACCAAGACAGCTCAAACTGTATATCACGAGATGAGTTAGGATATAATAAAAACTTCTAAGATTTTGTATGCTGACATGAAACATAAAATATATTCCCATAAAATAATATATTTAAAATATTCTTATATCTATAATTTTCTTTAAATAAATTTTTTTCTATGATTTGAATAATTATCACAAGGCTCAATAGCATTCACAGTTGTGAGCTTCAAAAATTATAAATTTGCATTTAATACTGATACGTGGACTTCAAGTCAATTCAGAATTCTTCAACTTAAAACCTGTTCGGTCTGTAGATTTAACATGACATACTTTGATCAATGAGCAAATAATAATTAATACAAAGAACAATTCAATTATCTCAGGGTTCTATGAGTTTGTGCCGTGCATGGAAGTAAGCTTCTTACAAAAATCAATAAATTCATAAAATAGTTTTTATAACTTATATGATAATAGTCGACACGTTGTGAATTTCTTAAACTTGAATAAATTTATATAGCACTTTAATTAATTCCCCAATTCACTGATAAAGGCCTTAAAAATGAGCTCATTTAAGACAAATTTTTTGCACTCACAAAACTGATGCTCTTGAAGGTCTTGTAGAGTAAATTAATTATTTCCAATAATTAATTAGGCAGGTCCTTTTCATCTCTGCTGGGCTCGCGCGTGGTCCAGATTTCTTATAAATCTCTTTCAGTATTAAAATATATTTATGGGAACCGATTATGATTAAGAACTCTTTAGCAACACTGAGTTCACAAATAATCAAACATTAATTACAAATATTTTACATTTAAAAGGGGGTTTGGCTTGATGATTTTAAAATTTAATAGGAAGAGAGAACCCTAATCTCCATGTGCGTGTGTGTGTGTGTGTGTGTGTGTGTGTGTGTGTGTGTGTGTGGTGTGTGTGTGTGTGTGTGTGTGTGTGTGTGTGTGTGTGTGTGTGTGTGTGTGTGTGTGTGTGTGTGTGTAACTGGCTTAACGGTAATAAAGGTAACTCAATAGACACGAATCGAACTCAATCTATATGCTATTTAATTATAAATTCTCTAATATACAGAAATGTTCATAAATCAGCGATCAAGGGTTGTAATATGAATGGCTGAATAATTATTGAATGAGGAATAAAATTTCAATACTAATGGCAAATCTTCTTCTCCTCTACATTCCCCTCGCCATTTTTTTTCGTCCATGTAAAATCCTAGTTTAAAAAAGACTCAGGTATTATAATCTCGAGATTATTTCCTCCCTCGAGTCAATCACTCCAATTAGTTATCTCGGTCTATTTTCTCCTGTCCAAGATTTTTTCCATTGGCTCACAGCCACAATAAATTGTTGAGACAACAGAAGGTGAGCTGGCGTGAACATTTATTAAACAGTGACGTTAGCTGGAAAATCTTGAAGTTTATTGTGCAGCTTGACAGGAAACAATTCTTTTAAAGCGCTGAGGCAATTTAGAAGCTAGCATTCCTAGCATCAAGTAAGTGAGTATTACTGCATTCGTTTATCGCCTCATAACACAGTCTTGGAAAATCGGAAGGTGTCAGAAACGCAGGATGGCGAAATTGTTGAAGAGAAATATGTTTCATTTTTACTTGCAATGAAAAAAGAGTGAGGAATTACTGCAGGAAAATATAATATACGTTTCCCTTATTAAGCGTGAAACTGTAGTTTTCTTGCTTCTACTTTCATAAAAAGATTCCTCATTACTTTATAATGAAGGCCCATTTTATAATTTGGGAAGATTTTCTCTCAACTGCAGCGTACAGACTTCTCATAGATAGATAGATAGATAGATAAATGACTTTTATTATTTCTTTTATTATTATTTCCACATCACTTTACAATAAAAGTGATGTGGGCGAAATTGAGGCAATAGAAGCCCCCTCTTCCATTTAACCCACGATGATGAGTAACATAGAAATAACAATATACATTACAATTTGAAATTAAATGATAATTAAAAATTATAAGGAAACTACTAAATCAATTTGCTACAAATTGGATAAATTGAGAGGAAAAAAAAGAGAAAACTAAAAGCAAGAAATCTTAATAGTGAATAAATCTCACTCATGAATAATCTATCCTATGTTCTCATAGGATAGATTAATAACTTATTCCTTATTCTCAATATTCTTGTTTCACTCATAACCTTTGTGTATCTATTCTCTTTCATCATTGCAATTTGTGTTTTGAAAATACCACTCAACTTTTTCCCATTCTCCTTATCAGAATGCCCATTTTTCTCAATGAAGTTAACATTATTTCCTTTTATTGGATAAAGGGGTTTATTTTCTGTATATTACAAGTTTCTAGAAATTCCTTCATCTCGTTTATAATAAGAGAGAGTATAGGGTTGTGTTTGTTCGCATAAAAACATGTCAATTTGTGGATTGCATACGGGAAAAACGGGAATGATTTAGATCTCCATATTTTGCCCAGAGTTTCTAAAAGTATCAATCTCGTGCACCTCGAAGCCCAAATTTCAATTCTCCTTCCAGATTTTTCAGAATTAATGTTCAAATAGGATAATCAAGGATAATGCGATGGAGGCTATAAGCTTGTTACAAGACATTGCTAGCATTTAATTTTGAACAGAGCCATGGAGTAGTGGTAGAGCACTCGGCTTCGGATCGGAGCAAATGTTTCTCATATCGAATCCCGATTCTTCCAAAGTTTTTGTTTTTAATTTTTTCCCTCGACACGTATTATCATAAATTATTCTTGAAGGGAGTAGTTTTCACTACGATTGAACTTAAATTTTATCGAATAAATTATTTAACGTAAAATTTTGCATCCAGTACAAATGAAATGGACATAGGTTTCATGCTGTATCATTGGAATTTATAAGAAAAAGATGAATAGATCACAATCATCTTATTTGCAATACCATTTTTCGTCATTATTGGCTAGAATCTAACATTGCTAAAAAAGTAGATGAGTAAGGCGGGGGTGGAGATATCAATAATAACAATCGGTAACTACGTAACCTTAACAAATTTTTCTACTCTATGGAGATCATTTATTATCAACACAGGAGATAAATAACCGGGCAAGACTAGATATAATTCTAGTGAAATAGTGTGAATACATTACCTTATTATCGATATCTTACTTACCTATCTTAGTATTAATATAAGTAAGATATTGTAATAAACAACCATGATATCGATGGCATCTGAATCGAATACTTTCCTGGCTACAATTAATCAGATGAATATATAACATCTAAGTCATCGGAGTCCACAAACTCTGATATGTAATTTACGTCATCTATATAATAAGAGAGAGTAGGGTTGTGTTTGTTTGTGTGTTCGTGTGTTCGTTTGTTTGTTTGTTCGTTTGTTTTGTTCGCATCAAAACATGTCAACTTGTGGATTGCATACCGGAAAAACGGGAATGATTTAGATCTCCAAATTTTGAACATAGATTCTAAAAATATCAATCTCGTGCACCTGGAAGCCCAAATTTCAATTTTAATTCTAGATTTTTCAGAATTAATGTTCAAATTCATCTATGCTACCGTAGGCTACATGAAGTTTCATAGCCCAAAGTGTGTCTGTTTATGAGCAGGTTATAAGATTAACACTTATGAACGTATATGTAGCGCAGCGGTAAAAGGCCTGCTTATGGTTCCTCGGTTCGAATCCCCAAGGTATCCCATTTTTTTGTTCTTGATTTTTCTCTCGAAACGTATTCTTATCAATTATTTTTTGAAGGAATTTGTTTTCATTACTATTGAACTTGGATTTTATCATATAATTATTTTTAATGTAAAATTTTGCCACCAGTACAAATGAATTGGACATAGTCTTCATGCTGTAGGCCTATAATTGAATTTCATAAGAAAAACATGAATAGATCACAATAAAATAAGAAATAATTTATATTCTTCAGTTATAATGTACTATCAGACACGAATTCCCAGTGAAACGAGTATTTTAGGTATTTTGTTTGGAATTGGGAAAACAAAAGGCTACCTGATTCAAATTGAGGAGGATCCTAATCGAACTAAAATTTATTGATGTATTGGAAAAATCAATATGATTCTGTGAGGTTTCAAGTATTATGTAATCTTCAGTTTTCTATACTATAATAAAGGAAATAACTGGCTTATACACGTAAGGAATAGGGAATTATGTTTGACGCATCATCACGTCTGAAATATACTCAACTGATTAATTTGAAATTTTGCATATAGACTCTTCATTAACCGAGGATGGTTATAGGTCTATTTTCAAATTTCGATTTTTATTACGTCAAGTTTTCATTTTGCAGTTTTAAAATAGACCCTTGCGAAGCACGGGTTACCTACTAGTTTATACTAAATCCCATACTAATGAGATTCCATATACAGTCAGGGTGTATTGATTCAATCGATGTTTTTTCTTTCCGATTTGGAATCTAAAAGTGTCAGTATTGTTCGGCCAGTCGAACGAGACGGACTTATCTATGAGTTGCTGATAGCTGTTTTCGTTTACCTGCCAGCTCAAGCCAGAGCAGTATAGTTTTGAAACGGGATTTCAAGTGAAGTTTCTTTCTTTCGTTTTCTTTCAATATTGATTAGAATGAGTGCATGTGGTAAATGTAATAAAGTAGTCTCATCATCGACAAAATTTAAATTGCAGTGTTCAATTTGCCACGTGTTCTTCCATGGTAACTGTGCTAACATCAGAGAGTCGGATATGGATATTTTCAATAAAAAACCTTACAAGTGTGATGAATGTGTAAATGAAATAAGGTTACAGAGGAGTGCTTCGGACTCAACTCCAGTCAAAACAGATAAACACAGTGAGGATTCAATATTAATTGCTTCAGATGCGTGCAGCGTTAAAACGTTCAAGGAAATGTTAAAACAGTTGGAAAATAAAATATTGAATGGTCAACGCAAACTGGAGGACGATCTTGGTAAGTCCCTCGAAACTTGTCATGAAAAATTAGATGAGTATACAGACATTCTGAATAGGCAGATGGAGTTAACAAAGAAACAAAATGATAGCATAGAATCTCTACAAACTGAAAACAAGTTTTTGAAAGGCAAAGTAAACGATCTAACAATCAAATTAGAGGACTTGCAACAATATTCTAGGGCCAACACTGTTGAAATTCATGGCGTCCCTGTATCCGAAAATGAAGACACTTTACAAAAAACAATAGAAGTGGGTAGGGCTCTGAATATGGATAGGCCTATAAAAGAAGACATGATAGACATTTGCCATCGTTTGCCAATTCCTAGATATACTAATATTAATGAGCGTGTCCCCGGCATAATAGTATGATTTGTTAGGAAATATGATAAGGAAGAACTACTAAAAATGCGTAAAATCAAAAGAAATCTAACATGTGCTAATTTAGGTCTTCAATCGAATTCGCCAATTTACGTTAATCAATCCCTGGCGCCAGGAAGGAGAACGCTTTTCAACATGTCGAAGAAATTTCAAAGGGACTTTGGCTATAAATATCTATGGATTGATCGAGCGCGGGATAAATCAGCGGTTCACATCATAGCTTGTGAGGATGATCTCAAAAAGCTTGTAAAATGTGCGACTACCGATGATAATCGAATAAAAGAGTCTGACCCGGTACCTCAGAACAATCCCTCACTTCAGTAGGATTTTCCTTTGTTTTACACAAAAACTACACGGACGAAGAGATAATATGGAGTTAAAAATATGAAGGGAAAGTGTGATGAAAAGTTATTAGAAACTTTTGCTTTGTATGAATTGTTTGCTGTTACATAGTCTTACTCGCATTTCGCATTCACATTGGTTTTTACAAAATACTAATTTGATTATTATTTGTAGTTTTCTTGACCATTTTGAAGCAAGCGTTATTTTAAATATCTAAAATTATTCGATCTAGAAACTTTAGAACTTGTTTTTGATTCATTATTTAATTTTTGATTCTAATTATTTTAATTTCAATATTATCTATATTTTCTTTCGATTACAGTGTGAAGTGCGAAAGGTGTGTTTAAAGTTTACCAAAATTTTTGTTTCCAAGTCTATTTTATTAATTCAAGTTTACTTCAGTAATTCAATTCGGTCGAATTAGTTTCAAAATTGATTTATACTGATGAATTAGTAATCACTGAGAGGATAAGTGGAGGAGTGGTTAAGTGAGTGAACACTTAGAATTAGTTTTATTAATTCAATTAGTGTATAATGAGGATTTCCTCTAACTATGAGTGTTTTGTCTGCATTGATACAGAGTTTTTTTTTATTATTATTTTTTCTTCTCTAGAGTCTTGAAGTGTGTTGCAATTACAGGGTAGATGAAATCCGAGATATCATTTGACAACCTTTCAGTTTTAAGAGGAGAGTGATGTTTATTCGTCAGTTTTTCAGTTTTCTTGATGAGTTAATTGTAGTAGTTTTTTTGTATTCCTGTTTATAAATTATTCATTTCACCCTAGTAGGTTGAAGTTTGGCATACTCTTTCACTTCTCTTCTTGGAAAGTGCAGCAGACTATAAATTTTGAGCGATTAGATAACTAGCTATTTCCTATCGGATCTTATCAATGCATGAACGTTTCGAGTAATTTCTATATTCTATTTTATTATCTGGCGGGCTGGTGGGGGCGTTTAGTTCTCACCTTCTACTTCAAATTTTTTCTGATCAAATTTTCTTATCCTTCTACTTCTCTTTTCTTAATAAATTTTTATTATTTTCTTCAACGTCTTTTCGTAAATAGGTTTTCATGGTTTTTTTTTCTCATCGCAACTGTTTTCTCAGCTTAATGTCAATTCATATTCCAGATTTACATGATGATGAACTTGTGGGTTATTATAATACTATTGAAGTTGATGATTTTTTTACCTCTGAGCCTCAAGAGCGGAGTCAATATGATGGGGAGTTGAACATTTTCCACACGAATATAAGAAGCATAAACAAGAATTTTGACGAATTGGTGCATTATATTGGTAATGTGAATATCAAATTCCATGTTATTGCACTGTCTGAGTCATGGATTACAGAAGACACACAGTTTGACTACAATTTGCAGGGCTATAAAGCAATACAAAGAAAAAGTAAAAACTCAAAATGCGATGGGCTATGTTTATTTATTGATGAAAATGTTAAAACTGAATCAATAAACATAGTTATCGAAAAAGCAAAATATATCTGCATTTCATGCTTAATAAACAACGTTAAATACATAATAATATCTATTTATCGATCTCCAGCTCTGAATCTTAACGAATTTATTACGAGCTTAGATGCCTGTCTATATCAAATGAAAGACATGTCTAATATAATTGTATTAGGTGATATAAATCTTAATATTCTTGCAAATAACCATTTATCAAACGAATACTTGAGTACTTTACATATTAATGGCTCTAAATCTTATATAAATAAACCAAACAGAATCTTCAATGGTGTAGCATCCTGTTTAGACCACATATTCTTCAAGGAAAATAAAAACAAAAATAACGTTGTGAGAGGCGTAATTTCAAAAACCAATATAACAGACCATTATAGTATTTCTTTACATTTAAATGCGGCTAGTGATAGGGAAACGAACCATAGGGAAGATGAAGTACGAACTAAGACCAAAATCGACTTTGGTGGACTTATGTGCGATTTACAAGGAGAAAACTGGTACAATATATATAGTGCCGATGATATAGACATTATGGTGGATGTTTTAGTTGAAAAATTAAATTACTTGACACATAAAAACAAAAAAAATTCAATTAAGTAAGAATAAAAGGCCTCTTAAAAAATGGATTTCGCCCAGCTTAGTAAATTCTATTCGTGTAAGAGATAAGCTGCATAAGAAGCTTATAAAGCAGCCAAATAATATTCAATTGAACAACCAGTACAAAACATATAGGAACATTCTGAATAATTTATTAAAACAATCCAAAACCGATTACTTCAATAAAAAATTTGACGAACACAAAAACAATTCCAAAAAAACTTGGCAATATATCAACGAGCTCTTAGATACTAAAAAAAATACCAAATCAATCAATATAGAGGCCAAAGTACTTAACAAATACTTTGCCGAGGTAGGAGAGACTTTTGCCAGGAAAATTTCTGATGACATAAATAGTATACCCATTCCTCAATCTCAAACTAACCCATGTGATAAAAGTATCAATTAAAAAATAAAGCAACACCTGGAGCCGATAATTTTACTGGAGCATTTATAAAACAAATATCACACTTTATTACAGCACCTTTGGAATTTATATTTAATAAATGTCTGAGCAGTGGATATTTTCCCAAGAAATTTAAAGAAGCAAAAATCATACCTATACCTAAATCCGGAGATCTCAGCAAACCTGAAAATTACAGACCAATAAGCCTTCTAAGCAATTTATCCAAAATACTAGGAAAGATTTTACAATTGAGATTGATGAGCTTTTTAGAAAAATAGAATATAATCAGTGATAACCAATATGGGTTTCAAGCTAAAAAGTCAACCAACGACGCGGTCATTCATTTGAATAAAATTGTATATGACAATTTCAATGAAAACAAAAAATCTCTAGCCGTCTTCATGGATTTATCAAAGGCTTTCGATACAATCCCACATAATATACTTTTAAATAAGCTGGATGAATCTGGAATTAGAGGCTCAGTAAACAAACTTTTTTCAAGCTACTTGTCGGATAGGAAACAATATTTAACTTTAAATGGTCAAACGGATATCCAATCTACTTCATATTTTGGTTTGCCTCAAGGTTCGGTTTTATCCCCAATATTGTTCCTAATCTATGTTAACGATCTGTTGAAGCTAAATCTCAGAAATTGTACTACATTGTCATTTGCAGATAATACAACGCTCGTTTTTAGTGGAAATAGCTGGGAGGAGCTCTTTAATAATGCAAACAACAGTTTAAAAATAGTGCAAAAATGGCTTCAGGACCACACTCTCACCTTAAATACCGATAAAACCAAATATATCACTTTCTCACCCAACATAACCGGGCAACCACCAATATCTCTGGATTTAAAAATGAATACCAATGAAACCAATACTATGAATGAAGAGCAAGAGATAAAATCACTGGAAAGAGTGCAAACTATGAAATACCTAGGAATATTAGTTGACCAACACCTCAAGTGGAACAAACACATAGAATATTTATGTTCAAAACTAAAGTATGTGATACACATCTTTTCTACAAAATACAAAAAATAAAAAATTTGGATATAATTAGGAAAGTATATTATGCATACGCCCACTCATTATTTCAATAATAATATGTAATAGAGGTCTGGGGCGCCGCCTTTGACACACATTTAAAAAAGTTTTTATTTTGCAAAAACACATTATATGAGCAGCTCTTGGAAGACCACGACTTTATTCAAGTAGAGAAATTTTCATCGAACTAAATGTCCCGACTCTGAGACAGACCTACATTAAAAGAGTAATTCGTTACATAAACAAACATAGAAATCAGTTTAAAATTCATACAACTCCCTATAACATACGGGCAAACAGTACAAATACATTCAACATACATCTCATAAAGCTTACTATATGCAGACATCAACTTCAATACTATTGCAATTATTTAATCAATAAAATACCACTAGATTTTTGTCTTTGCTCTTGTATTCTTTCTTTTCTTCATTACTATTGTGATTTTATTTTGTATGGTGTAATACCAACATTAAGTTGGCTCTCCACTAAAATATTTTCGAAATCTCTCAACGCCATCGTTTTGAGCTGATTTGAGCAACTTTTATTTCGTTTTGAGCACCCACCGTTTTCGAGATATGACATCTCAAAAATTGGAGAGCCAACTTAATGCCAGCTCTCCACTTTTAAAAATCGAAAAAGTAAACACGCCATCGTTTTGAGCTCGTTTTGAGCTGATTTGAGCAACTTTTATTTTGTTTTGAGCACCCACCGTTTTCGAGATATGACGTCTCAAAAATTGGAGAGCCAACTTAATGCCAGCTCTCCACTTTTTGAAATCGAAAAAGTAAACACACCATTGTTTTGAGCTCGTTTTGAGCTGATTTGAGCAACTTTTATTTCGTTTTGAGCACCCACAGTTTTTGAGATATGACGTCTCGAAAATTGGAGAGCTAACTTAATGCTAACTATATAGTAAATCAAAAAATCAATTATAACTCCTGAACTAGAGTTGCTCAAAACGTGGAAACCTGCACAAGAGTAGAGGTCTATGAGTAGCTACTCTCAGCAGGCATTGACGTTTCGAGCCATCACAGTTCTCAAGTAATTCCCATTCATAGTATGTTTCATGTACTATACAGTAAATCAAAAAATCAATTATAACTCCTGAACTAGAGCTGCTGAAAACGTGGAAACCTGCACAAGAGTGGAGGTCTATGAGGAGCTACTCTTAGCAGAAATTGACGTTTTGAGCCATCACAGTTCTCAAGTATTTCCCACTCAAAGTATGTACCATGTACTATATGGTAAATCAAAAAATCAATTATAACTCCTAAACCAGAGGTGCTCAAAACGTGTAAACCTGCACAAGAGTAGAGGTCTATGAGTAGCTACTCTCAGCAGGCATTGACGTTTTGAGCCATCACAGTTCTCAAGTAATTCCCACTCATAGTAAGTACCATGTACTATATGGTAAATCAAAAAATCAATTATAACTCCTAAACCAGAGGTGCTCAAAACGTGTAAACCTGCACAAGAGTAGAGGTCTATGAGTAGCTACTCTCAGCAGGCATTGACGTTTTGAGCCATCACAGTTCTCAAGTAATTCCCACTCATAGTATGTACCATGTACTATATGGAAAATGAAAAAACCAATTATAACTCCTGAACTAGAGGTGCTCAAAACGTGGAAACCTGAACAAGAGTAGAGGTCCATGCAAAAACTACTCTCAGCAGAAATTGACGTTTTGAGCCATCACAGTTCTCAAGTAATTCCCACTCATAGTATGTACCATGTACTATATGGTAAATCAAAAAATCATTTATAACTCTAAACCAGAAGTGCTCAAAACGTGGAGACCTGCACAAGAGTCGAGGTCTATGAGAAGTAACATTCAGCAGAAATTGACGTTTTGAGCCATCACAGTTCTCAAGTAATTCCCACTCATAGTATGTACCATGTACTATATGGAAAATGAAAAAACCAATTATAACTCCTGAACTAGAGGTGCTCAAAACGTGGAAACCTGAACAAGAGTAGAGGTCCATGCAAAAACTACTCTCAGCAGAAATTGACGTTTTGAGCCATCACAGTTCTCAAGTAATTCCCACTCATAGTATGTACCATGTACTATATGGTAAATCAAAAAATCAATTATAACTCCTAAACCAGAGGTGCTCAAAACATGGAAACCTGCACAAAAGTAGAGGTCTATGAGAAGTAACATTCAGCAGAAATTGACGTTTTGAGCCATCACAGTTCTCAAGTAATTCCCACTCATAGTATGTACCATGTACTATATGGTAAATCAAAAAATCAATTAAAACTCCTAAACAAGAGGCGCTCAAAACGTGGAAACCTGCACAAGAGTAGAGGTCCATAAGAAGCTACTCTCAGCAGAAATTGACGTTTTGAGCCATCACAGTTCTCAAGTAATTCTCACTCATAGTATGTCTCGTGTACTATATCGTAAATCAAAAAATCAATCATAACTCCTGTACTAGAGGTGCTCAAAACGTGGAAACCTGCACAAGAGTAGAGGTCTATGGGAAGCTACTCTCAGCAGAAATTGACGATTCGAGCCTTCACAGTTCTCAAGTAATTCCCACTCATAGTATGTACCATGTACTATATGGTAAATCAAAAAATCAATTATAACTCCTGAACTATAGGTGCTCAAAACGTGTAAACCTGCACAAGAGTAGAGGTTTATGGGAAGCTACTCTCAGCAGAAATTGACGTTTTGAGCCATCACAGTTCTCAAGTAATTCCCACTCATAGTACGTACCATGTTCTATATGGTAAGTCAAAAAATCAATTATAACTCCTAAACCAGAGGTGCTCAAAACGTGGAAACCTGCACATGAGTAGAGGTCTATGGGAAGCTACTCTCAGCAGAAATTGACGTTTTGAGCCATCACAGTTCTCAAGTAATTCCCACTCATAGTACGTACCATGTTCTATATGGTAAGTCAAAAAATCAATTATAACTCCTAAACCAGAGGTGCTCAAAACGTGGAAACCTGCACATGAGTAGAGGTCTATGAGAAGAAGCATTCAGCAGAAATTGACGTTTTGAGCCATCACAGTTCTCAAGAAATTCCCACTCATAGTATGTACCATGTATTATATGGTGAATCAAAAAATCAATCATAACTCCTGAACTAGATGTGTTCAAAACGTGTAAACCTGCACAAGAGTAGAGGTCCATGAAGAGCTACTCTCAGCAGAAATTGACGTTTTGAGCCATCACAGTTCTCAAGTAATTCCCACTCATAGTATGTACCATGTACTATATGGTAAATCAAAAAATCATTTATAACTCCCTAACCAGAGGTGCTCAAAACGTGGAAACCTGCACAAGAGTCGAGGACTATGAGAAGTAACATTCAGCAGAAATTGACGTTTTGAGCCATCACAGTTCTCAAGTAATTCCCACTCATATTATGTACCATGTACTATATGGTAAATCAAAAAATCAATTAAAACTCCTAAACCAGAGGCGCTCAAAACGTGGAAACCTGCACAAGATTAGAGGTCTATGAGAAGCTACTCTCAGCAGAAATTGACGTTTTGAGCCATCACAGTTCTCAAGTAATTCCCACTCATAGTATGTACCATGTACTATATGGTAAATCAAAAAATCAATTATAACTCCTGAACTATAGGTGCTCAAAACGTGGAAACCTGCACATGATTAGAGGTCTATGAGAAGAAGCATTCAGCAGAAATTGACGTTTTGAGCCATCACAGTTCTCAAGAAATTCCCACTCATAGAGACCATGTATGTACCATGTATACATGGTACATGTATACATGTACCATGTATTATATGGTGAATCAAAAAATCAATCATAACTCCTGAACTAGATGTGTTCAAAACGTGTAAACCTGCACAAGAGTAGAGGTCCATGAAGAGCTACTCTCAGCAGAAATTGACGTTTTGAGCCATCACAGTTCTCAAGTAATTCCCACTCATAGTATGTACCATGTACTATATGGTAAATCAAAAAATCATTTATAACTCCCTAACCAGAGGTGCTCAAAACGTGGAAACCTGCACAAGAGTCGAGGACTATGAGAAGTAACATTCAGCAGAAATTGACGTTTTGAGCCATCACAGTTCTCAAGTAATTCCCACTCATATTATGTACCATGTACTATATGGTAAATCAAAAAATCAATTAAAACTCCTAAACCAGAGGCGCTCAAAACGTGGAAACCTGCACAAGATTAGAGGTCTATGAGAAGTAACATTCAGCAGAAATTGACGTTTTGAGCCATCACAGTTCTCAAGTAATTCCCATTCATAGTATGTACCATGTACTATATGGTAAATCGAAAAATCAATTATAACTCCTGAACTAGAGGTGCTCAAAACGTGGAAACCTGCACAAGAGTGTAGGTCTATGAGAAGCTACTCTCAGCAGAAATTGACGTCTTGAGCCTTCACAGTTCTCAAGTAATTCCCACTCATAGTATGTACCATGTACTATATTGTAAATCAAAAAATCAATTATAACTCCTGAACTAGAGGTGCTCAGAACGTGTAAACCTGCACAAGAGTAGAGGTCTATGAGAAGCTACTCTCAGCAGAAATTGACGTTTTGAGCCATCACAGTTCTCAAGTAATTCCCACTCATAGTATGTACCATGTTCTATATGGTAAGTCAAAAAATCAATTATAACTCCTAAACCAGAGGTGCTCAAAACGTGGAAACCTACACAAGATTAGAGGTCTATGAGAAGAAACATTCAGCAGAAATTGACGTTTTGAGCCATCACAGTTCTCAAGTAATTCCCACTCATAGTATGTACCATGTACTATATGGTAAATCAAAAAATCAATTATAACTCCTGAACTAGAGGTGCTCAAAACGTGTAAACCTGCACAAGAGTAGAGGTCTAAAAGGAGCTACTCTCAGAAGAAATTGACGTTTTGAGCCATCACAGTTCTCAAGTAATTCCCACTCATAGTATGTACCATGTACTATATGGTAAATCAAAAAATCATTTATAACTCTAAACCAGAAGTGCTCAAAACGTGGAGACCTGCACAAGAGTCGAGGTCTATGAGAAGTAACATTCAGCAGAAATTGACGTTTCGAGCCTTCACAGTTCTCAAGTAATTCCCACTCATAGTATGTACCATGTACTATATGGTAAATCAAAAAATCAATCATAACTCCTGAACTAGAGGTGCTCAAAACGTGTAAACCTGCACAAGAGTAGAGGTCCATAAGGAGCTACTCTCAGCAGAAATTGACGATTTGAGCCATCACAGTTCTCAAGTAATTCCCACTCATAGTATGTACCATGTTCTATATGGTAAGTCAAAAAATCAATTATAACTCCTAAACCAGAGGTGCTCAAAACGTGGAAACCTGCACAAGAGTAGAGGTCGATGAGAAGTAACATTCAGCAGAAATTGACGTTTTGAGCCATCATAGTTTAATTGATTTTTTTGATTTACCATACAGTACATGGTACATACTATGAGTGGGAATTACTTGAGAACTGTGATGGCTCAAAACGTCAATAACTGCTGAGAGTAGCTTCTCATAGACCCCTACTCTTGTGCAGGTTTCCACGTTTTGAGCACCCCTAGTCCAGGAGTTATAATTGATTTTTTGATTCTAGAGTTTGACTTTTGATTTTTTGAGTAGAGGTCTATGAAAAGCTACTCTCAGCAGAAATTGACGTTTTGAGCCATCACAGTTCTCAAGTAATTCTCACTCATAGTATGTACCATGTTCTATATGGTAAGTCAAAAAATCAATTATAACTCCTAAACCAGAGGTGCTCAAAACGTGGAAACCTGCACAAGATTAGAGGTCTATGAGAAGTAACTTTCAGCAGAAATTGACGTTTTGAGCCATCACAGTTTTCAAGTAATTCCCACTCATATTATGTACCATGTACTATATGGTAAACCAAAAAATCAATTATAACTCCTGAACTAGAGGTGCTCAAAACGTGGAAACCTGCACAAGAGTAGAGGTCTATGGGAAGCTACTCTCAGCAGAAATTGACGTTTTACTGTATAGTACATGAAACTTAATATGAATGGGGATTACTTGAGAACTGTGATGGCTCAAAACGTCAATTTCTGCTGAGAGTAGCTTCCCATAGACCTCTACTCTTGTGCAGGTTTACACGTTTTGAGCACCTCTCGTTCAGGAGTTATAATTGATTTTTTGATTTACCATATAGTACATGGTACATACTATGAGTGGGAATTACTTGAGAACTGTGATGGCTCAAAACGTCAATTTCTGCTGAGAGTAGCTTCTCATGGACCTCTACTCTTGTGCAGGTTTCCACGTTTGAAGCACCTCTAGTTCAGGAGTTATATTTGGTTTTTTGATTTACCATATAGTACATGTTACATACTATGAGTGGGAATTACTTGAGAACTGTGATGGCTCAAAACGTCAATGCCTGCTGAGAGTAGCTACTCATAGACCTCTACTCTTGTGCAGGTTTACACGTTTTGAGCACCTCTGGTTTAGGAGTTATAATTGGTTTTTTGATTTACCATATAGTACATGGTACATACTATGAGTGGGAATTACTTGAGAACTGTGATGGCTCAAAACGTCAATGCCTGCTGAGAGTAGCTACTCATAGACCTCTACTCTTGTGCAGGTTTACACGTTTTGAGCACCTCTGGTTTAGGAGTTATAATTGATTTTTTGATTTATCATATAGTACTTGGTACTTACTATGAGTGGGAATTACTTGAGAACTGTGATGGCTCAAAACGTCAATTTCTGCTGAGAGTAGCTTCTCATGGACCTCTACTCTTGTGCAGGTTCCCACGTTTTGAGCACCTCTGGTTTATGAGTTTTAATTGATTTTTTGATTTACCATATAGTACATGGTACATACTATGAGTGGGAAATACTTGAGAACTGTGATGGCTCAAAACGTCAATTTCTGCTAAGAGTAGCTCCTCATAGACCTCCACTCTTGTGCAGGTTTCCACGTTTTGAGCACCTCTAGTTCAGGAGTTAGAAATTGATTTTTTGATTTACTGTATAGTACATGAAACATATGTGATGAATCTTTTAAATAGATCTCATGAGAAGAGAGAAAATTGTGATTACCTTTTAAAATGAAAGAATTTGCTAAAGGAATAGTTAGCGGCCGAGCGATAAAGCTTACTTATCAGTAACTGTATATTAGATAAGAGTACCGTTCTGTACTGAATATTTTCTAGAAAATTATTCAATAAAATTATAATTATTCAGCAAATAAAGCACGAATTATTTATGAATTGCTCATTGAATTTTGAGGTTACACTTTGTTTACTGCCGATCAGATGTTTTGTGCCGGGCACTCTTTTTAATTCAGGCCTTTTCCCAAGTTATAATAGTAAATTTAATACGCAATAGACTAGAGCCATTATTGTAAGTGAGTTAGCGAAATAAATTATTTTCTCTCTCTATTATGAACGGCCATGACTTCGAGTTTCCCATGATAGATATTTAAAAATTGTGGCTCCGAGTCGTCGAGGAATGTAGATTATGGAATTATCTCTAAAACTTAGCCTTCTTGTCGCGACATAAAATGCGATAAGTTGGAAAACAGCAAGCATTGAAATTATAACAAACTACCGATTTTGCAGTTACTATTTGGTCCAAAGGCTGTAGAAGCCACGCGACGATTGGTCAAATTGATTCCATTCGCCCAATAGGAGACCTGTTTCTAAATACAGTAGTGGGGCGATTCCCCAGCCGACAGACCAGATTACGTTTCGGAGGACACTTTGCTAGGAGCACTACGAGAGTAAAGATGTAGTCACTATGTTTCCCCCTTTTGGGCAGGTTTATAAGTTTATTTCAGTAGTTAATGTAGGAGCTAGTTTTATTTTTTATTAATGTTTAAATTTACTAGTAGTGCCATGTCCTGAAAAGTTTAATTGTGTTTCTTCATCATGTACGAATAATTGTTTCTTCAAATAACCGCTAAGGTACGTAAACTAAGGTTAAAATATAATTTAGGGAAATTAATTAAGTGAAACTTCAATCAAAAGATTTTATCAACAAAGCCTGTTATTTTTCAAGTTAATAATATTGATTGAGAATAATCCTTTTGATTTTATTAGTGATGGAAGATACTTATAATTTTTTTCTACAGAAGTATAGAAAGTTTTCAGTTACGTTACATTTGAGTTATTGTTCCTGGAGATATATTATCGTAGAGTATTGCTGAAAGTCAGGAAGATAGCCTTAAATTGAAATGAAACTTTTAAGAATTGTTCATATTGAGTTTATGACATTTTTAATTTATATTTTTCAGACTCTGTTTTCTTATGTCATTAAGGCTTTTGAATGATTTAGTAAATTTTTATGATAGAAATCTTAATAGATGAAGAAGAAAGTTTTTCTTCTCCAGGAAATTAATATTAATGAATGTTCAAATTTTAATACAATTTAAATTATTTTCTATGTGTCTACTAATTTTATTTAATTAAAGGTAAAAATTCCACAAGATGAATCTTATAAGGCAAACATTATCTTTCCTTAAGTGAAATTTTCAATATTTTTTTCTTTTATTGTGTTATAAAGTGTCTTGTTTTATTAGGTGATAAATTCATAATTTCAGTTGATACTAGTTTTTGGACTTGTATTTGTAGGTAAATCAAATCATAAACTCTGGAATGTTCATTTTTAATTAAGGTTCTGAGCAGTTTTGGGCAAATGCCCGTTATTTACACTTGGATTGCGTCCTAAAGTTCATAAATAATAAATAAAATAAATGTTGGCTAGCGCACAAGTTTCCAACAATACTAGCCGAGCTACTATATGAAAAATTATATTTGATTTTGCAAACCAAACGAAAAATATCATAAAAGTTAACATCATAATTAATGAAGTATTCATTTTTCTAAAAGCATTATATTAATTTATTACGAGTGTTTTCATAAAGTTGCATTGTAGATTAATGACACTCTGGCAAGTAACTTTGTTTTAAATCTGTTGAATTTTGAGAAGGAAATCAGAACGTCAAGATAAAATCTAAATTAATAACAGAATAAACTCCTGTTTTAGCTTTTGATGAATTGTAGGAAGAGTTAGAAATTAATGCTGTAATACATTTATTTACAGCGGTTCATGTGTGTTCCCAAACCAACTTCTTGTACTACCACCCCTTTGGTTCCGCAACTTTATGTAACACCGCTTCAAGACACCCGTTCAGACGACAGGTCTAGGGACGTAAGAGGACGTCGCCGTCAAGCCAAATTCAACCGGTAAAAGCTCACCGCCAAAAACAAGGTACTGTAACCCCGACGATAAAGCAGCGTACAGACCAACGAAAGTGCAGTGTAGTGAAACAAAGGTTCATTCGAGAATGTCAATCGAAAGTGGGGATTCAAAATTATTATGAAATGGGTTATATGGGTTACTATCGACGAAACTTGGGTTCAACGGGCTTTTCTTTCTTGAGTAATTTTATGTTGAAGTTAATTATTTGTTATTTGATGACTGATATTGTTTGGTTTTGTGACGTATTGCTATCTAAACGGGGATAGTAATGCGCCCCCGAATCAGATGAAGAATGTCAACAAAGTAACATGAAATTGTTGTTTCTGTTGTTCGATTTTAGTTGCCAATGTTTATTGAAACTGTTTGTATTTTTCAATTATTTCAAATTGTAGTGATTTTCTATAGTATAAACCTATCATAAATCAGGCATGGCAAGATTAATTGAAGTTTTCTTGACTCTAGCCCGTTCACCTGCATGAATTAGGTATAGACTCAGGTATTTTCTAGATGTGTCGGCCTATTTCTAAATTCTAAATTTTATACAAAATTATCTTCTTAGGCACACAACTGCGCCGACTCTGCTGTCTAGAGATATTCAAATCTCTGGAATTCAAATTTTCTAAAAAATTAAATTTTTCATAACTTACTCTAATGATACTAGATCAATTTTTCTGAGTCTATACTTAATAATTCATTCTGTGAACGTGTTAACTGTCAATATTTTGGGTTTGGAGTTGAATGAATCATTTATTGTTGCTACTCCAATTTTTCTGAAGTTTAAATAATTGTAGATGAAATAGGAAAGTTATTCAGTTATGTTAAACCATTAAAATGAAAATATGTTGAAGTGCTTGAAAATAAAGTCAGGTATCATTGAAGCTCAAGTTGAAAGTATTCTAAAACTTTATATTGAAATTGATCATTGAGAAATTAAGGGTTTAATGTTAGAATAAAAATGAGTAGAAGAAACTAACATAGGTGAAAAACAACTGATTCTAAGTGCTGAATAAATTTTTTGCATTCTGTAATTCCGTGAATGATGATAGAAATTATTGTAATGTCAACGTACGTATTCTGGTCTCACGCATCGGGTACTTGAGTATCATCATAGTATAGTAGTAGTTAAAGTGAATATTGAGATTTTAAAGGTCAACCCAAGTAAATTAGGAAAATTCGGAAATTATTATGGGAGAATGTTTGAGGAAAATAGGAAATTTTTTTGATAAGTTTAGGTAGATCGAAGGTAATCAGAGAATAAATAGGAAACTGTTTTATCAATTATTGTTGATATGTAGTTTTGAAAAGTTGATGAGTCGTTTAGGCCTTGAGATGTTTAAACTAAATAATTAGATATTGTAGATTAAAGTTGAAACGATAATCAAATCCTTGGGAATTTGTATGAAAATAAGTTGATTCAGATGAGGTTGTTAAGTCCCTTTATCAGTAATGTTTATTCTCGAAAAGGTGAATCAGTTTTATTATTGGAGATATTTTTTTTTAGGTGTGATTTTTGCGGTAGGCATGTATAGTGATAGGGTAAAGATCCGTTGTGTTGGTGACGTTTCCTATAGACTGTGGGGATTTTTTTTTTGTTTGTTTAGTTGAGACTCAAGATTTAGAGGAGGACACGGGGATGTCCTGCCTATGTGTGTTGTTTTTGAATTTAGGTAATCGGCGCGAGTGTAGGTCCGTGTCCAGAGAGAACGGAGCACTGCCCGAAAGTTGTCCATGTAACAAATCAAGGAATCTAGCTGTGACTAACCTTGCAAATTTGTACGGTGGAATTGTATAATTTTAGCGAAAGGCACCGAAGATGGTGTGAGCTAAGATTTTTTTGTATCTAGTAAACGGTCTGGTTCATTCGAGAGTTATGGGGCTCGTCAGTAGAATAACGTAAACCGAAATCTAGAATATTTAGTGAGTCTTCGTAGTGATTGTAAGGAAAACAATCAGCGTAATGCAGTTTAGGGAAGCCCAGTCAAAAGGTTCGTTAATGTTTGGTAGGAAAGTCAGCCGCAAAAACACAAGTAATAATTGGTAAAAAAAAGGGGTATTATTGAGTTTAAAGTTGCTTAGAAATTTGGTATGCTAACGAAAATTGAAAGTTTTAGACAATGAATATTTAAAGTGATTAGTTAAGGTATACAAATAAAATAACAGAGGAACTTTTTCGAGTACCTAGGTAATGTTAAAATGGTTATCAGTGAAAGTAGAAATAAATATTGGAACACTAATGAACGGGTTAAATTAAAATAAAATTAACAGTGAAATTCTTCTAGTTGAATTTGAAATGAAAAGGGAAAATCTCTTGAGTTAAGCATGAGTTTAAATTATTCTGTAGTTGAGAGTTGGAAGGTTGATTAAAAATTTAAATGGGGATATAAAGTAGAAATATGTAGGAAAATTCGTGTCAAAAGGAAATAGAATTTTTGTTGGGAAAATTAAATTGAGGTAATTAACAGTAGTAGGACCCTTTAGAGATAAGTAGTCAAAAAGAATTAATAAATAAAAAAAATAGGAAAATCTTTAATGAAATGATAAATTTTTTAATGATGAATAGTAAAATTGCAATCAAGTTTTCCATGTGCATAAGTTGGGATATTTTGAGATCTAGTAGAGTAATTGAAACTAGTTGGATATGAAGCTTATTGTTGAGAAATAATTATGTGAGGCTCCAGTAAGGTTGGAAATGTCAGTGAACTTGAGAATCAGTAATAGTGTAATAGTAGTCTATTAATGTGTTAATGTATTGGTAAATTTCATAATGTGGATAATCAGAAGGCAAGCAGTAGCAGTCCAACAATGCTAAGTTAGAGCTGAACTTTCATATGATTAAATCATGCGATGAAAAGTATGCTTCCAGTGTTTAAAGAAATGTCACGTACTCTAGTGAGAAGCGAAATACAGAATTATTATTGTCGATTAAAGCCTGGCACCCGATATCATAGTTTTGTTCTGACTAGCGTTCTGTGGTAGAGGTTTCCTACTAAAATATTATAATGAAAAGTGTTTTTCTCATGATTGTGGAATGCAAAATCGCGCTTGTGTCATATAGCTCTCGCGTTGATATAATAATGCAATTTCAATCATTGTTATCTTTGAATCGTAGTCTATGTAGAATAGTATTGCCTACTGAACTGCTTTATATTGTTAAAAATATGTTGCACTCTCAACTCTATAGTAATGATAGTTAGATTTCAATACATTCAGCAGAGTAAAAAAGTTTCATCCTTTACTATTATGATCAAACGTACTTCATATTTTACAACAGCAGAGTAACATAGAACCAATTAAAACTATGATGTCTTTTAAAAGTTTTCCCTTGTTAGAGTTTGCCAAGAAAATAACGAGGGACTCAATAAAGTGATTGAAGTATTCAAGATTATTATACTCGGTCCGTCTTTAGTACCTACTTAAAAGGTGGACACGTCCATATTGTTTTGTCCTGACTCTTGCCACAGTTTTAAAGACTCTTGCCACAAATCTCAATTAGTTATACATTTTGCTGAATTTCGGAATGATTAAAGAGATTTCTTTTGAAGAGGGCCCGCTTCAAATTGGATCCTACTATCAATCCATAAATTCGACTCTCCAAATCATACAGAATGCCTCTATGGTAACATATCCTGATTAGATTTCTTTTTGCGTGTTTCACACCGTAAACAAGGGGAGTGTGCCGGGCACTCTTTTTAATTCAGGCCTTTTCCCAAGTTATAATAGTAAATTTAATACGCAATAGACTAGAGCCATTATTGTAAGTGAGTTAGCGAAATAAATTATTTTCTCTCTCTATTATGAACGGCCATGACTTCGAGTTTCCATGATAGATATTTAAAAATTGTGGCTCCGAGTCGTCGAGGAATGTAGATTATGGAATTATCTCTAAAACTTAGCCTTCTTGTCGCGACATAAAATGCGATAAGTTGGAAAACAGCAAGCATTGAAATTATAACAAACTACCGATTTTGCAGTTACTATTTGGTCCAAAGGCTGTAGAAGCCACGCGACGATTGGTCAAATTGATTCCATTCGCCCAATAGGAGACCTGTTTCTAAATACAGTAGTGGGGCGATTCCCCAGCCGACAGACCAGATTACGTTTCGGAGGACACTTTGCTAGGAGCACTACGAGAGTAAAGATGTAGTCACTATGTTTCCCCCTTTTTGGGCAGGTTTATAAGTTTATTTCAGTAGTTAATGTAGGAGCTAGTTTTATTTTTTATTAATGTTTAAATTTACTAGTAGTGCCATGTCCTGAAAAGTTTAATTGTGTTTCTTCATCATGTACGAATAATTGTTTCTTCAAATAACCGCTAAGGTACGTAAAATAAGGTTAAAATATAATTTAGGGAATTTAATTGATTGAATCTTCCATAAGAGTAATGTATTAACAAAGCCTGTTATTTTTCAAGTTAATAATATTGATTGAGAATAATCCTTTTGATTTTATTAGTGATGGAAGATACTTATAATTTTTTTCTACAGAAGTATAGAAAGTTTTCAGTTACGTTACATTTGAGTTATTGTTCCTGGAGATATATTATCGTAGAGTATTGCTGAAAGTCAGGAAGATAGCCTTTAAATTGAAATGAAACTTTTAAGAATTGTTCATATTGAGTTTATGACATTTTTTAATTTATATTTTTCAGACTCTGTTTTCTTATGTCATTAAGGCTTTTGAATGATTTAGTAAATTTTTTATGATAGAAATCTTAATAGATGAAGAAGAAAGTTTTTCTTCTCCAGGAAATTAATATTAATGAATGTTCAAATTTTAATACAATTTAAATTATTTTCTATGTGTCTACTAATTTTATTTAATTAAAGGTAAAAATTCCACAAGATGAATCTTATAAGGCAAACATTATCTTTCCTTAAAGTGAAATTTTCAATATTTTTTTCTTTTATTGTGTTATAAAGTGTCTTGTTTTATTAGGTGATAAATTCATAATTTCAGTTGATACTAGTTTTTGGACTTGTATTTGTAGGTAAATCAAATCATAAACTCTGGAATGTTCATTTTTAATTAAGGTTCTGAGCAGTTTTGGGCAAATGCCCGTTATTTACACTTGGATTGCGTCCTAAAGTTCATAAATAATAAATAAAATAAATGTTGGCTAGCGCACAAGTTTCCAACAATACTAGCCGAGCTACTATATGAAAAATTATATTTGATTTTGCAAACCAAACGAAAAATATCATAAAAGTTAACATCATAATTAATGAAGTATTCATTTTTCTAAAAGCATTATATTAATTTATTACGAGTGTTTTCATAAAGTTGCATTGTAGATTAATGACACTCTGGCAAGTAACTTTGTTTTAAATCTGTTGAATTTTGAGAAGGAAATCAGAACGTCAAGATAAAATCTAAATTAAATAACAGAATAAACTCCTGTTTTAGCTTTTGATGAATTGTAGGAAGAGTTAGAAATTAATGCTGTAATACATTTATTTACAGCGGTTCATGTGTGTTCCCAAACCAACTTCTTGTACTACCACCCCTTTGGTTCCGCAACTTTATGTAACACCGCTTCAAGACACCCGTTCAGACGACAGGTCTAGGGACGTAAGAGGACGTCGCCGTCAAGCCAAATTCAACCGGTAAAAGCTCACCGCCAAAAACAAGGTACTGTAACCCCGACGATAAAGCAACGTACAGACCAACGAAAGTGCAGTGTAGTGAAACAAAGGTTCATTCGAGAATGTCAATCGAAAGTGGGGATTCAAAATTATTATGAAATGGGTTATATGGGTTACTATCGACGAAACTTGGGTTCAACGGGCTTTTCTTTCTTGAGTAATTTTATGTTGAAGTTAATTATTTGTTATTTGATGACTGATATTGTTTGGTTTTGTGACGTATTGCTATCTAAACGGGGATAGTAATGCACCCCCGAATCAGATGAAGAATGTCAACAAAGTAACATGAAATTGTTGTTTCTGTTGTTCGATTTTAGTTGCCAATGTTTATTGAAACTGTTTGTATTTTTCAATTATTTCAAATTGTAGTGATTTTCTATAGTATAAACCTATTATAAATCAGGCATGGCAAGATTAATTGAAGTTTTCTTGACTCTAGCCCGTTCACCTGCATGAATTAGGTATAGACTCAGGTATTTTCTAGATGTGTCGGCCTATTTCTAAATTCTAAATTTTATACAAAATTATCTTCTTAGGCACAGTTTAAAGCAGTTCGAACACAGCTGACTGATTCAAAGTATTGTCAAATGTCATGCCAGTTTCATGCAAGGTATAATATCATTCCTAAAAATTATAAAACTATCAATAAAGGACCAAGCATTTCGAATAAAAAATAAAATGTTATATTATTGTTGAAATTATTTATTACTTAAGAAATTATATTATAATGTCAGGTCTTATTGTAACTAACTAGGTCACATCATGAACAGCATATTATTGATAAAAACAGCAGAAATTAATTATAACAGTCCCAGACACAGTAAAAATTGTATAAGAGTATTAATTTATTAATTATTACTTCAACTGAACCACATGGTAATTAAATCTCTTTGGCAAGCCTAAGCCAATCATAGTGCATAGAAATAGCACCAAAAAGGTGATCGTTTGAAAACAACATATGTTAGTCTACTATCAGACAACAAACCTGCCTTATCATATACGCTAGCACATGTACATTGTATAAGAGGGACTAGGTCTAGAAGATTGAGCAGTTTTAAGAATTATATAAACTAAGTTATTATTGTAATTAAAGGAATTATACTCTACTGCCTGCCACTGACGTCACGTCTATGTCACACTCGTTCTACCAATGGCAAATTTTTATGCAAATTTACCACACCGAGATTCTCAGAAGAGAGATCTAGCCAAGAAGCTTAGAGAAAAGACAGCACTTCCCTTTTGAAATCCTCACCGTTCAGATCTCTTTATAGTTACCAAGACCTATTCGTAAAAAATTCTTGTTTGATTTTATATGTTTTATTTGTGAGCCAATATTTTAGGCTATTCTATTTGTTATTCGTACATCTATGTTCAGCAATCGATAAATTGAAAGTTTAAAGTTAAATCATCCCTTAATTAATTTGGTGAAGGAAATATTAAATTAAAATTCCCCACGTGCTGAAACTGAAGCCTGGACCCGCTGCCAATCAAACGATTTTTGATCTAAAGAAGAAAACCACGACCGCCAAGGAATTTCACGTGAGTTATAAGTTTAAAGGGGCCCCAATCTATGCTTCGAGAATATTTCAGTGCAGAAAGATATAAAATTTTCTTCGTTAAATTATTGGTCATGCCGACAAGCGCTTTAGCATTTAAGAGCCTAGAATTTATTCATATAGAATTTATAAGAATTTGTAGTTGATTAACTATCCTCGGCTGCCAGAACCACGACCCCGAACAATTTTAAAAAACATTTTTTATTCATTTTTCACTATTTCTTCAAAACTGTTAACTTTTATCAATTGTAAAATTCTGTCAGATCATGCATGGTATCATGCAAGTACAAGAAATTTGCTAATCATTTTTGTTAATGTTGAATCACTTTCAATCTGTAAATCATATTCTGAATCTGCACTGTGAGATCATATATTTTATTATAATATATTTCAATTTTGTTAATTCGTTTTCTGAGTTCGATTATTTCTTAAGCCTGTCAATTATTGTGTCTGATACGTTCTTTCTCATCAAGAACCGATCGAATACGATCATTGATATAATTGAATTAAGCTGGATATTGGAACAGGTCTAAGTGGATGTAGTGAGTGGGGTCAGATCGAGATATTTGTTCTTTGTCCTTACCTGCTCATATATCAGCTTTTATCTGTTACCTACCTCGACTTAGGAGCGAATACATCAACAGTACAGCAGATGCGGCCAGAGATCATATAATTTCCTACAATAGAGCTTAAAACCCGACAAGACTCTGTTCTCGAAATATATTCCGAACGATATCTGGTCCTTGTACCTTATTTTAATCTTCGGAACTTATTAGAGACGCAGTCCCGTAAATTATCTACATCGGGATTTTTTGCTCGACCTGTATGATTTTGTATGCTCATTCTTCACAGGTAATAATTTTAAGATATCCGTCTTCAGTGTTTAGCGATCGCTACACTGCTTATAAAAATTTCATCACTATACAATCTGTCATTAGAAGAATCAAGGGTGAGCGAGCGTTTAGGCCTCCCGCGATTCCGACAATTGTATTGAATCTTGTAGTGAATCAATCAGTCTGGTGTACACTCAGCGTCCACGCACGCAATTACAAAATTTATAACCTCAACACCGTTGATTTAGTACAAGATTCACCCTACATATGTGAAGCCGTTAAAAAACGCTTTACATGATTTGCCGGCCCAATGTGAGGCATTTGGATACAGCACTACATGATTTGGCGCCCAACAGTGATAGGCATTGAAGAGGTGGATAATCGACCACGAGGATTATTTAGTTGCTCAGTATACTATAGCGCTGACAACGGAAAAATTTTTGAAAAAATTCATGGTTGTGAATTTCTTCGAATTGAATATTAACTGTTCACTGTTATACAAAACAGCAAGACGTGCCATACCCAATTTTTGAACAGAAAAGAAATTTATCGATTGATGAATTTTTAGAGAAAAAATCGAACTCAGAATTTCATTATTGTGTTATTTGAGAATTGGTCATACTATAAGTCATAGGTATAAGAAACACCATAAGAAAGGTCATATTATTTTAAGAGCATTAGGTTTATGCCAAAACAATTTATAAAAATTTTACGGAAAAGAGGATTGAAGTTATCTACATTAAAAAAAAAAAAAAAAAAAAAATTTTAAAGCATAAAGAGGGAAGTAAAATCAAATCACAGATATATTGCGGAATAAGTCAAGCAGAACACTGCTGCTTTTGTATAAAATTTTGCGAAGAATACAAGCCCTATATATAGAATTGCGGCAAGAAATTATAAGAGTAAAATATTTATAATAATAAGAGTAATAAATTATAAGAGACGTACCTTCGTTACCGCATAAGTGTCCATTGTATCCTGTATGTTATTATCACTTTTATGTTAACGATATTGCTAACTTGATTCATTTTATCACTGAACACATTGCTAAACCACTTTTTCTGTATTTCATTCACTACGAAGCTATAACAATTTCTATTGAATTTCTTATTAATTATTTTATATATCACATCCACATTTCCACATTTATTCACCGCACACATTCGTCGCATTATTTTCTCGCAAATCATGGCAGGAAACGACCAGGTCAATCCAAGTCTGTCGGACACCGAAGACATCTCACCCGATTGTTCGCCGCCATCCGCATCTGCCACCGCATCCGCCGATTTCCATCCCAATGTACTGGATGATTTATCTTCGACGCAGGTGGAGGAGAGCTGCATTCTAGTGGAAGATCCGTTGGCAGCCCAAGAGCCGGAGGACGAAACATAGGGAGAGCATACGGACGACGACGCCCCAGAAACAGGAACTCCCATTTCTCGCACCGTTGCTCGGATGAAGAACCAGCGGATGACCATTAGCCATACGCCCGCTCCCGCAAATAGATTGGAACACCATCCTGGAAGCAATAAATGATTTGAAGAAAGACAATAAACAAACAAAGGAAGAATTAAAAGAAGACAATAAACAAGCAAAGGAAGAATTAAAGAAGGAAATTCAAGAAGTAAAGAAAGACAACAAGCAAACCAATGAAGCAATAAACAAGCTGAATAAGGAAGTTCAAGAAGCAAAGAAGATAAATGAACAGGGTTTGGAGAAGCTGAGTCAGCGAATGGACAGAGCATTCCATGATACCGATAATACCATCAAAAAATTAGCTGAGTGTCTGGATAAATCAATTTTGGAAACCAATAATCGATTAGATAGGATATCCCCAAGATATGCATACAAAAACAATTAACATCAAAGTCAGCCTAAAGGAACATGTACATGTGGAGAAGGATACAATGAAGGAGGTGAAAGTCAAACAAGCAAGCGAACATGACACATGTATGGGAGACCAACCTACCGAGAATGTCAGGACTGAAGTCGCGCCGCACCCCGCAGAACGCCGAGAGGGACCAGCCGACATCACCCGCCAGGCCGAGGACGACATCCATCAAGTAGAGGGACAGCCTGTACCGCCGCGCGCCGACTACCAGGAGTCCAAGGACGCTGCCCACCGAGTGGAAGAGCAGCCCGGACCGCCGACCGCCCACATCATCGTCCATCCACCGCAAACAGCACCTGAAACATGTGAACCAATACTCGTGAAGATCACCCACTAAACAATAGAAATGAAACGGAAACCCACAACAAATCGAATCACAATTGAAAGTAAAAACCTACAAAACAAAACAACATACAAGCAAAATAGTAGTTCAACAGAAAAGAAGAAGCATTAATAGAGTTCATTTACACCGCCATCATATAAGGCTGAAATCCCACATCAAACATTGTACCAACATGCAAGAAAAAAGAAAAATAGTCTCAGGAAGAATCTATTCACACCGCAGTCATGTCCGGTTGAAATCAAACAGACTGTACACCAGCATGCAGAAAAGAAAAATACTATCAACCAGAATCAACACACACCACCGGCATGTAAGGTTTAAGAATAGCAAACTGCATGTCACCGGCCGACAAAGAGGAAATACGTTTGAAAGAATTGATTTACACCACCGGCACATTCGTTTTAAGCCAAGTTTGATAAAACGGATAGTTGTGAATTGGAATTGGACCTTGAATAACACCGAAATCAAATTTAGATGGGGGCTTGAGGAAAGAATAATATTTTAATTAACTGAAACTACGTTCGTGGATTATACGAATCATCAAACTTTTCATGGTCACAGCCTACCCACCGAATCATATCTTTGCAGACTAGCATCTTTCTACTGCTGCCTAATCAACAACATAACCTAACTTCGCTGCATCTCAGCTAATAAGGAAATATTATTAATTCACATCAAATGAAGAAATTATTATCAACTCTAAGTCAAGAAATTAAAACTACGAAACAACTTTAAAAATTTACCAACCTAATCAAGCCATCCGCCTCATGTTACAATCATCACAGAAACAATCGCCTGGTACAAGCCGCACAACTGAAAAACAGAAACAAAAATTGTATTATCAACAGAAAATATTTGTAAATTAGAAATCAGATGAAGTTAGTAGTGAATAGGAGGAAAGAAAATAAACAAAGTTTATTTGAAAAAATGTGTAAATCTAACCTCGAAATACAGAATCGATAGAAAAATCTATTCAGAGCCAAAGCCTGTTCGATAATTTTCTTCGTCACACCAACCAATGTGTGCGAGATCATGGAGTCAATTTTAATGGAATCAAAGCAATATCGTTATTAACTGTTATAATCTATTATTTAATGTGAAATTATAAGTAAAAAACGCAACCAAAAATATATATTTATATATATAATATATATATATTATAAATATATATTTATATACATATTTATGTTAAATTGCATGAATGTGCATGTTCTATGTTATATAAATGTATCTCTAGAAAGCTTAAAAGAAAATGAAATTCTTACCTTCAAATGTGAAAATTTATTATTGTTGCATCAAAAGATCATGAATTGTAATTCAAATTGATAAATATAATCTTGAAAGCATAATATTTGTAACCAGCATTGATAAAAATCAAAAAATCACTTCAAGTGTAACCCTGTTTGTACACAACGTACTAAGCATAAAAAAGGAATTGCTCGAATCAAACGGTAGACAATTGTCAAGTCACCAAAGTTAAATCACACTCTCACCCAATTTATGTAAAAGCCAGAACAAAGAGTCGAAACCTGTAATAACCATGGAAAATGATGAAAATCTATATTGTTGCAAATACTGTTTGAATCCTAAGAGGATAATATGTTGAATTTTGTATATTTGTTATAGTTATGGGTCTGCTCATAAGCCACCCGTGAATGGAAGTTGTGGAGTTGTTTTAATGAAGGATCCAAAGAGACCTCATAATTATTGTATTTCGATTGTATCCAATGGAAGGAACAATCAATTATTTGTTTTCTCATAGCCAAAAGTGCACGATATATCGTTTTTAGTGTTAAGTGTGGAGTTTTCGTAGAAGTAAGGAGATGAAATGGTGTATTCATCACAATATCGGATTTTTCAAATAGTCATTGTTTCGACTCGTCTCCCAATTACCTATTTAAAATATCCTGGGGGCTTTTGTGTGATGAATCTTTTAAATAGATCTCATGAGAAGAGAGAAAATTGTGATTACCTTTTAAAATGAAAGAATTTGCTAAAGGAATAGTTAGCGGCCGAGCGATAAAGCTTACTTATCAGTAACTGTATATTAGATAAGAGTACCGTTCTGTACTGAATATTTTCTAGAAAATTATTCAATAAAATTATAATTATTCTGCAAATAAAGCACGAATTATTTATGAATTGCTCATTGAATTTTGAGGTTACACTTTGTTTACTGCCGATCAGATGTTTAAAGCAGTTTGAACACAGCTGACTGATTCAAAGTATTGTCAAATGTCATGCCAGTTTCATGCAAGGTATAATATCATTCCTAAAAATTATAAAACTATCAATAAAGGACCAAGAATTTCAAATAAAAAATAAAATGTTATATTATTGTTGAAATTATTTATTACTTAAGAGATTATATTATAATGTCAGGTCTTATTGTAACTAACTAGGTCACATCATGAACAGCATATTATTGATAAAAACAGCAGAAATTAATTATAACAGTCCCAGACACAGTAAAAATTGTATAAGAGTATTAATTTATTAATTATTACTTCAACTGAACCACATGGTAATTAAATCTCTTTGGCAAGCCTAAGCCAATCATAGTGCATAGAATAGCACCAAAAAGGTGATCGTTCGAAAACAACATATGTTAGTCTACTATCAGACAACAAACCTGCCTTATCATATACGCTAGCACATATACATTGTATAAGAGGGACTAGGTCTAGAAGATTGAGCAGTTTTAAGAATTATATAAACTAAGTTATTATTGTAATTAAAGGAATTATACTCTACTGCCTGCCACTGACATCACGTCTACGTCACACTCGTTCTACCAATGGCAAAGTTTTATGCAAATTTACTACACCGAGATTCTCAGAAGAGAGATCTAGCCAAGAAGCTTAGAGAAAAGACAGCACTTCCCTTTTGAAATCCTCACCGTTCAGATCTCTTTATAGTTACCAAGACCTATTCGTGAAAAATTCTTGTTTGATTTTATATGTTTTATTTGTGAGCCAATATTTTAGGCTATTCTATTTGTTATTCGTACATCTATGTTCAGCAATCGATAAATTAAAAGTTTAAAGTTAAATCATCCCTTAATTAATTTGGTGAAGGAAATATTAAATTAAAATTCCCCACGTGCTGAAACTGAAGCCTGGACCCGCTGCCGATCAAACGATTTTTGATCTAAAGAAGAAAACCACGACCGCCAAGGAATTTCACGTGAGTTATAAGTTTAAAGGGGCCCCAATCTATGCTTCGAAAATATTTCAGTGCAGAAAGATATAAAATTTTCTTCGTTAAATTATTGGTCACGCCGACAAGCGCTTTAGCATTTAAGAGCCTAGAATTTATTCATATAGAATTTATAAGAATTTGTAGTTGATTAACTATCCTCCGCTGCCAGAACCACAACCCCGAACAATTTTAAAAAACATTTTTTATTCATTTTTCACTATTTTTTCAAAACTGTTAACTTTTATCAATTGTAAAATTCTGTCAGATCATGCATGTTATCATGCAAGTACAAGAAATTTGCTAATCATTTTTGTTAATGTTAAATCACTTTCAATCTGTAAATCATATTCTGAATCTGCACTGTGAGATCATATATTTTATTATAATATATTTCAATTTTGTTAATTCGTTTTCTGAGTTCGATTATTTCTTAAGCCTGTCAATTATTGTGTCTGATACGTTCTATCTCATCAAGAACCGATCGAATACGATCATTGAAATAATTGAATTAAGCTAGATATTGGAACAGGTCTAAGTGGATGTAGTGAGTGGGGTCAGATCGAGATATTTGTTCTTTGTCCTTACCTGCTCATATATCAGCTTTTATCTGTTACCTACCTCGACTTAGGAGCGAATACATCAACAGTACAGCAGATGCGGCCAGAGATCATATAATTTCCTACAATAGAGCTTAAAACCCGACAAGACTCTGTTCTCGAAATATATTCCGAACGATATCTGGTCCTTGTACCTTATTTTAATCTTCGGAACTTATTAGAGACGCAGTCCCGTAAATTATCTACATCGGGATTTTTGCTCGACCTGTATGATTTTGTATGCTCATTCTTCACAGGTAATAATTTTAAGATATCCGTCTTCAGTGTTTAGCGATCGCTACACTGCTTATAAAAATTTCATCACTATACAATCTGTCATTAGAAGAATCAAGGGTGAGCGAGCGTTTAGGCCTCCCGCGATTCCGACAATTGTATTGAATCTTGTAGTGAATCAATCAGTCTGGTGTACACTCAGCGTCCACGCACGCAATTACAAAATTTATAACCTCAACACCGTTGATTTAACACAAGATTCACCCTACATATGTGAAGCCGTTAAAAAACGCTTTACATGATTTGCCGGCCCAACGTGAGGCATTTAGATACAGCACTACACTTACTATGAATGGGAATTACTTGAGAACTGTGATGGCTCAAAACGTCAATTTCTGCTGAGAGTAGCTTCTCATAGACCTTTACACTTGTGCAGGTTTCCACGTTTTGAGCAACTCTAGTTCAGGAGTTATAATTGATTTTTTGATTTACTATATAGTTAGCATTAAGTTAGCTCTCCAATTTTCGAGACGTCATATCTCAAAAACGGTGGGTGCTCAAAACAAAATAAAAGTTGCTCAAATCAGCTCAAAACGAGCTCAAAACGATGGCGTGTTTACTTTTTCGATTTTAAAAAGTGGAGAGCTGGCATTAAGTTGGCTCTCCAATTTTTGAGATGTCATATCTCGAAAACGGTGGGTGCTCAAAACGAAATAAAAGTTGCTCAAATCAGCTCAAAACGAGCTCAAAACGATGGCGTGTTCACTTTTTTGATTCCGAAAAGTATAGAGCTGGCATTAAGTTGGCTCTCCACTTTTTGAGATGTCATATCTCAAAAACGGTGGGTGCTCAAAACGAAATAAAAGTTGCTCAAATCAGCTCAAAACGAGCTCAAAACGATGGCGTTGAGAGATTTCAAAAATATTCTAGTGGAGAGCCAACTTAATGTTGGTTCATGTAATTACAATTGATTCACACCTGCACTCAGGATCTCCTTTGTAGGTTGTTATTAAACTTTATTGTCGATAATAATATAGTGTATGTAAATTATGTACCTATCTATTTTGAAGAGACAATAAAGCAATTTCAATTTCAATCAAGTATCGTAAATGATGAAATATTTATCAGTCCATTTTATACATGGAATAACTAGGATATTCAATCCTTAAACAAATCCCAACCATCATTATTCCCCATTTTCCAAGATACTCGTATTTCCTTGAAAGATACTGGCGAAAAATGGAATTTCTGATAAACTTTATAATGTTGTATCCATTACAGTTTCTGCCATATTACAACCCCAGCCCATTATCGACTTTCCACACATGGTTGGTTGTAGTCAATCAATTTTACAAACACGCAGACTCTCCTCCATTTTTTCTGCACATTCTTCCTTCTTACTTCTCTGAGCTCCAGCTGACATGTTTTCTTATCTTCTTAAATCATAATATTTCGAAGTTGAGTGTTGAGTGATACAGTGGACTGAAAAGTCGTAACTCCACCTAATAAAGAATATTTTCATTCCATTTATTGACTTAACTTAGATTGATACGAACAGGACTTCCAAGCTTGCACAGGAAACGTTGCTTCTAAAATTCAAATTCATCCAAAACCCTTGAAGTTGAAATATTTTTCTACCAGTCAAGTGAATATTCTGTAGCATTGAATGAATAGGGCAGAACATCCTGCTTCTATTACATTCGGTTCGGAGTTATCATGCTACCACCAAGAACGTTTCAATATTTCTCTACTGGTCAAGAAATAATTGGAAGATTCCGTGATTGTCACGAACACAGAGTGATTAATCAGCAGAAAACAAAGTGCAGACGACGAGCTGATCGGTGGAGAGAAATGGAAGGATCGCAGTTGAAATAATGTAAGAGGATTGGCCACGAAGGATAAGAATTGCACACCATTTATATCAAACCGTGACGATTGTTCAGACAGCATTTGCCATCATGGCACTTTTCTCACTGATAAGCACGTGGAACAGAGAGGATTTTCCCTTAGTTGTCCTATGTTCCAAGTAATAGCTTATAATTTTTTTTCAGAAAGATCCCACACCAAGAATCAAATGCTTCATGAACGTATATTATAATTTTATAGTCATCAAACTAGTAAATGTCCAACTATCATATTGGTTATTGGTCCTGGTAATTTTAGGTATTTTACACACACTGAATATGTTAGAATAAAATAAATATAGTGAAATAGTGAAAATAAATATTATACTGTAGTTGAATATTGTTCTAGTTCTTCATTGCAACTAGTTCTAGTTCTTCACTCATCGTACGTTTGATTATTGCATTATTTCAACATGATCTGTGTAAAACGTTCATAGTGTTAAGTAGGTTGTTATATGGAAATATATTATAGAATGAATATATGCAATATATCATGAGAATATGTTTATATGTTATAATACACATATAACACAGAACAGTATAATATATCAATTTGTGTGATGATTGAGTCTTAAATTGTTATTAATCATACTGTGATCGCGGATTGGATTATATTTTATGCATGGAGGATGTTTCAAATATTTCAATGACAGCGTAAACATTTTTCTAGGTGCTTGCTCTTATGTATCCTTATTGAATTTCATATTGTTATTGAATTTGTGAGATGATCCAGAGAATCTAACATCAACTAAATGATACAGTATTTTAATCTGTATTTTTATTGTGCTCAATTTTTATCTTAGAATAACTATTACGGCTGCAAATTCTCCAGAGCAGATTCCAAAATTACTGAATGAATATGGAAGAAATGTACAGATCAGAATAGGGAAAGTTGTGAATTTGAGCTTGATAAGAAGCATAAATTGTGAAAAATCTGTTTCTATGGCTTATTAGAAAATCCTCAGATTTTCAAGATGAAATATAGGGAAAACGGTAAATCCTACAGCCGAACTAGACTGTTAACAAGGATCTCAAGCGCACCTCTAACAAGAAACAACGTTTCTTGATAACAATGTTTCTTGATGAGAATATTATTTCTAAATTGTTAATACAGCTCTCCAGACTACTTTCCTCTATACAGACGTATTCGATGAATAAATTATGGCGTTCACAAAGTGTAAAACGAAACAATCCCATGAATTACTGGAGCTTATAATCCCTTTTAGGTTTAAGGCATTTGTGCTCACATAAATTTTACAAGCAAGCTTATCTCGACTGGAATTAATTCTCTACTCCCTTTTCGCTCAAAACTTGAGAATAAAAAAATTAGCTGGCTATATTCCAGTCTATCATCTTGAATCTCGGTGTAAGAGTTTCAGAGAACTCTCTATCTCTCATTCAAAGAATATAGAAGAATTATTTTATATGCTCATGAATATTATAATGGTATACTCATCCAAAATAGAATACACTCTCAACTCTTGACTTGCAATAGGAAGCTGAATATCGAATTAAGAAGAGAATTTCCAGGACAGGGCTCAAAGAAATTGTAAAATTGTTGGTAAATTTATAAGGCAATTTGATGAAAATGATTTTCAGTGGTTATAATGAATAAAACGTGAAATACTTTAGATATTGAACAAACAAGATACAAATTTTCAGAATGAAATAGCACAAGGTTACCTTATTTTTTCTCTTCCTATCATTTTGATAATGTACTTATTGTATATATGGATAGAATAATAGTTAAGAATCAACAGTAATGTTCTCCTATTTCTATCGTAAAGATATATAATGATCCAAACTCTTTTCGATATGAAAGTGAAATCAATCCAAAGTTTAGTCTAGTGCTCAATTTGTGTTTATGTTACATTATTGCTCTTAAGAATATGAGAATCAAATGACAGTCTACATTGAATATTGACTTATCTGTTCCTGGAGATATATGATAACGAAATTATTACCAAGCAAACCAAGTTGTAGTTCCCCCTGAGGAGATAAGTATGAGGAGATAAATATAATCGAAGTTTTAACAATGGTATCGCAGCTGCGTGAACACTAGATAATAATAACAATATCGTGTGACCTGGCTGGCTCAGGTCTGGTGTCAGAGTTTTCAGGTCGCAACTGATCAATTTCAGAGCCACTGACATGACCTAGGCAGCCGGGACCGACGACTTAACGTGTCCATCCGAAACACTAGATGAGTTTCACACATAACGTTTGATCAGTTAAAAGTGGTCTGTATCGAATCTCCATTGGGCAGTTTATCATATTATATATCTTATCACAAATCTCATTATATACATTAATTGCATTAGTGGGAACCGCGCCGTTAAGTATTGATGTATTTGATATTATTGCACTGTAGGAAATATAAAAGTTCCCAACCGAAAAAGCAAATTTATAGCTTGAGTTATTCATAGCATACGGCTAGCAAAACGCTCATCGTCCAAATTTCATGTTTGTCATTTACTAGAATAGGTATAGTACATTCAATTCAGTTCTTTATTTCCAAGCTAATTAAACTTTACAAATCAAAATAATATAATCAATAGAAAATGGCCCCCGTATGGACTTTAGATCATTCGCGGGGAAAGAGAACTTGATCTAGCAAACTTATGAAAATTATGAATGATATGACATATGACATGCATATTACAATTTCATCACTCTCAGAGAGAAAAATACTTGAGAAAAAAATCATATTTAAGAATAGGCTACTTGCAACGAGTTCTCCTTTATCATTGTAATAAGCAGAGTTAAGTAACATGCGATTCAACCAACATCGTTCAAAGAAGCGAGAGTTAATGGCTTACATTAGTGTGAATTTCGCTACAATATATGACATAAAAGGATACATGGAGTGTGTGAGAAAATAAATTACATTATCTGCCGCGTAGAGAGAAGACAGCTATTTTATGTCGAGCTACTTGGATAAATTTCCCTTGTGGTGCTATGCGAATATAGAATTCGAATGACAAGCTATAACGTAATATAATCAATACTTTCCTGTGGAAAAATATGTATTGTTTGAGGAAGTTTTATCTGGGAAAACTTTCAGAGCGCAGGAATACGAAATAGGAGGAATATGTCATAGAAGAAAACAATGTTTCCACTTTCCATGCATAGGAAATCCCATGTGAAAGAAAACCCGTACCGTGATGCCTTGCTACATATCTTTCTGACATTTCCCAATAACACCTAAAATCCTTCTCTGTAGGGATTTATAACTTTTTCATGTGGATTATAATCGGATGTGACTCGCTGTTTGTCTTAATGTCATCTCTTCAAACAAATTCATATCCAAGAATGGAATTTATGTTGAAAGACAGTTAACCACTTTGTGAACGTTTCAATCAAGTTTGGAACTGATTAATCGATGAAGTTTTTATTGAATAATTACCACAATATCAACTTCTCAACTACACAAAAAATGAAGTTTTTAAATAGTGAAGTGAATTTAACATTAGAAGAACTATTTATCAGAGTAGACTCTAAAATTAATAAAGTTTTTGTATTGAGGTTCACGTTTCTTTCATCACATGGGAAGATTATGAAAGACATATTTGCAGGCTCTAAAGAGTTGGAGCTGTTTCCATATCGACAATAATGAGAGACATTTCTTGAAGCTCTAACGAACTCTTTGGTAAAATAAACTTCAATCAAATTACGATTCTAAAAGTAAGGTCAATCTTCCTTTTTTCTCATCAACAATTGATAAACATCTCTTGAAGGTCTAAAAACTCTTCGTTGTAATAATATTAACAATACAAATTAATATTGAAAACATCTTTCTGTTTCCTCAACATCAATTTTCCAGAAACATTCGATGCTCTACAATAATCTGTCCAGGATTTTGGAGGTATTGGGTGCCATAATTTCATTCGTGAACTGAGTTCACGTCAAACATACGCACTTTTCAACTTTTTAACTTTTGACATCAATCACATAAGTCAAACTTTTGACGACTGAACAATCTGTGTTTGCGATATTTCGGATAGCCTTCTCCGAAAAAAAAGAATCCCACTCGTCAAAAGTTAATTTTAGGCCAATTTTGAAACTATTTCCAAAGAATTTAAATAAAGATCGACCTTTCAAAGTCTGAAGAGCAATATCGAATAAGTTAAATTAATGGATAATCGCAGTAAATTAAAATGATCAACTGACTTGGTAAACAATTTCTAGTTAGATGAACTAACAAACGTAGACTATATATTTTTGTTATTCAAGGGTCATTACCGCAGAACGGTGAAAATTTCAGCAGATTTATTGTGACTATTCCGGAATCCATCTGGTGAAATACTCGTACGATTTGACTGCCTGAAATAGCCTTCTGCGCCACGAACTTCTGAACTGAAAGTTGAGGACTTCATTTCTCCCAGATAGCATTCAGATTTGGGATGATGCCAAATCAAAATTCAAGCTATCTCTTCGCTTTTATTGCTCATAGATCCGTTCAAACAATCGTATATCGTCGTATTCTCCGAGACAAATTTGAAATCCATACTAAATGAATAAAGCTGATGCAATTTTGATACACTCGCCTATTCCCTATGCAACGACCTCCTGCTCACAAGTCACAACAAACTAATGTACGGTACTTGAAATACTTGTAGATTCAACTTGGGCTGAACTCCCATAATAAAGCTTAAGTTTCAGATTTATGGGCTGACTTTGCTTTGACCCAACTCAACAAACAACTACGCTTTTCAAATCGAATTAATTAGTACTAATTATGATTTAACACTTTCTTGGCTCTATAGCTGAATGCTGTTAGAAATCATTGTGCTATTATTGCCTTATTTTGAGGAGACAAACATCATTCAGCTCCTAGAGATAATTTTGTAAATTACATAATAATAGTCTAATGACGATGGAGGGATGGTTGAACCACGAATCAATCGCTAACTTGAAAAATTGTGAATGTGATTATGGAGGCATGATTAATTGGTCAATAATTTTTCATTCATGAACAAATCTCATTTTCAAATTCATGCGTAAACTCGAAATTAAGTGCAGTTAATGAGGAGTGAAATAATAAATGACAGTATAAATGGTGGAAAATAGTTATCGATTTTATACATTGAGAGAATTATAATTAAACAAAATATATGTATGGAAAGAATCTGATGTTTTATAAATCTGGAATTGAGCATGTTATTTTTCACGAGAGATAATCAAGGGCTATTGGAGAATGGTTAAAAAAACTTGAAACTCATTATTTTGACGTATTAGTATAAACTTAATTTCAATTCAATACAGTGTTAATATTTCTTTGGAATATCATTCTTCTTCAGTAAGAGGAATAAATTCTGAGAATGTAACCTTATTAGAGCAGACTACACTGGAAATTCACTGAAAGACAATACATGATTCAAATCTATATGCAAATTTATCAAATTGCTTTTCCTGAACGGGTTTCCTACTATCTAGTTTAAAGGATGGCAAATAGCATCAACGAGAAGTGCATCACAACATCAAACATCACTTTTGCTCGAGCTGCAAGAAGTTCGATAGCAATAGAATTTTGAGAAAGTTGAAGAATCTGAATCTATCACATTAATTTATCAACCAGACGACGTTTCGAGATAATTTTTAATGATGCACAGACCAAATTTGCATGCAATATCAAATGATAATAAGCAACATAACCTACCTTTTAGACATTGACTTACTATTATCAAAATTTGGAAAAGGAACAGTTTTGGGCTAGGCCTGTTGGTCCTTTTCTAATCATGTATTTGATTTGTGGATTGTTAAATATAAATAAATAATATTAGGCTACTCTTCATTTTCTTCAAATGTTCAGTATAATTATGTATATGTGTATAATTGATATAAATACCTTACGTATTGGGAAATCACAGTTCATAACTATAATTTCTTATCTGTGTTTGAGTATAATGAGAATGATTAAGAGGGCGAACATAAACTTCAATGTGTTCATACATGAGAGGTTTATTCCAATTCCATGAATATTAAGATTCTATGGGATATCGTCATGAATATGAGAATTAGGTGTAGATAATTTCCACGGTCTTTATGTAAGGTCTATGAGTGTTTCACGTTATCCATGGGTATATTTATTTCTTGCTGCATGTATAGCTGCATGCATTCTATAAGTATAATGAGTACCTAGTGTATCAGTGTTCCATGAACTATTCGAGAAGTATAATGAGTGTTATTATTTGAAAGATTAAAACTTTGATATTGTCAATACCACTTTTATTTATTCGAAAATTAATTCATAATACACTAATTATAATTAGTTCAGCTGAAGATGTGGTAGGTTTTACCATGAAACCTGGTACTGAATTATGAATTAATTTTCGAATAAATAAAAGTGGTATTGACTATAATATCAAAGTCTTATTCTTTTAATAATGGAGAAATACCACAACATCTCATACCGTACAATCAAATTATTATTATTTGTTTAGAAGTACATTATAAATTTGTGCATGCGGGAGAGGGTGAGTATTCAATCTACCCCGTGTGTCATGTTACTTGCATGAAATCAAATTATATTCCAAAGACTCCCATACGACACAAACGTTACTCCGGGATTCATCAACAAATATAAAGTAGACAGCGACAACACTGACGTCGCTTGCAGCTCATCAACGCATTAATTTACGTACATTATCGCAGCTGTTTAGTCGCACGTTATCGAGCGTACTTCAACTACGTCACAGATGTAGAAGCGGATGTAGAGTAGAGATGTCAGCAGCTATTGAAATTGTTCAAGTAGTAGAAGCATATAGAGCGTTATCCGACGACACATTATTTCGTTACGTTATCACTAAAACGCTGAAGCCTAGTGATGACGTTGACAATGTGACAGCTTTGCCCAAAACCCTCGAGCGTCTCTCAGTGTGTGTTATCACATGATTATCTTGTTATTCTAAAAGCTGGCGTAATAATAGGATGAGACAGGATTCGAAGCGAGCGCAAATTACTGATAAGGCCAATAACCGACTTCAAGTTGTTCGGTTCCTATGACGTCAATGCATCATCGCTGCTCATTCAATATTGACTCTTTTCTTCAGCGCTGACTCCAAATCGAATCAGTCATTGATGAACGCCGCATCCTGATTAGTGATTGGTTGGCGTATGTGTGCATGAGTTTGCCGAAACATTGTAAGCCTATTAGAAGTGTGCGAATTGCGACATGGATTAATGCTGGTGAGATGGATGATTTGGTGGTTTAAAGCTGAAATTGTGATATTTACTCCGACTCCTCTGCACTATAAGCTTCGTTTGATTTCTGCCCTAATTTCTGTATCGGTACTTCATCAATCATCTCTTCATCTATTCAACTCTATTCAGATAAACTGAGTCATTCAGGCCAATAAAAAAGATAAAAATGCGGAAATTGGTGAAGAAGAAAAGACTGAAGAAGTTTTATATTTTGAGAATAGAACAGGAATTTTGAATGTGAAAGTATGAAGTAAATTACCCTATATATAAAAGGCTGGCAGCAACCAAAATCAAGCAGTAACAGTTCTTCGAAAATTGAACCGCATTGAAGTGAGAAAAGTACTGATCCAATTCTATCCTTTGACTGGAAAATGATATCCATTTGCTGTCAACATTGTTGACTATAAACTACAACAAGTTGATCCTACTCAGAAAAATAACGATGAAAATATTATCAAAACAAAAAACAACGCTGTCGATAAACAATAAGGAGTCAGACTAAATGTAAGGACGATACTCAAATGTACTGTAATAGTGAAAACTCTTAGCTCTGAACGCAATGAATGTAAGACCCTAGCATTGGAAAAGTGAAAGATCTAATTTCCGCTGCAAAGTGAAGTCACTTGACTGCAATGAGGGTTTCAACGCTGTAACATCCGGTTTGATTAGGGCTTTGGTTCATTGAGTCTACTGCCAATGTTCAAAGGAAATTAGTGTGCCAAGAGTGCCAGTCAAGAAGCTAATGTTCCAAGTAGAAAGCTTCACTAAGCTAACCAGATGTAACTGTCTGTTTGTTGATGTCTAATAGCTACTTTATTAGCCTTCTAAGCATTTAAATTCTTCGAAATGTGTTATTTCTAGTGGAACATTGGTAGTAAAGGCTACAAGTGCTGAAAAATGGTATAGAGGGAAAAGTTTGGAACACAATTTTTGACCAGCAGCTCTATTAAGGATGGTTGAGGGGTAAACATATCAAAAGTCCCCAACCCTACCCCCTGTGCTAAGAGGATGAGGCAGGTTAGAAATTAAAAGTACCGTTTTTTGGCTTTTTGCTTAATATAATCTCGAAGAAAATGTGTCTTGGACATTAGTATCCAAATTTGCCTACATGTTTAATTTACTTATTTATCTATTCATAATATTACATCGGAAACACCATGTAATGACCCAAATATGCTTCCTTAACACAACAATAAGACTCGTATACAGTTTAATCAAAACAAAAAAAAAATACTGAAACTAATGTTTGAAAAGAGAAAAATTCTTAGAAAACTACTTCAAAAACATTTTCTTAATAAAGTTAATGGTGAAAGTGATGGTGCGAAAATGGATATATAAAGTGATGAAGGAGAGGTGTTATCAATAAAGATGATAAGAGAGCATGCAGTCTTATATGAATGATGGATATAATAATATAAGATTGATAATGATAACTGCCAGCAAATAACTTCGAAAATAAGGGGTCAGTAAGAATAAAATGAGTTTGAATGTGCAAATGAAAGAAAACTGAAGTCAAAAGAGTGATATTTTTTTAATGATAGAAATTTAATAATTGCGAAAATTATGGCTGCCGATTAAAAATTCAGTTCTTCTTATTCAAATTAAATTTTATTAAGTCAAAACACTTTACAACTGGCCATGTCAACAGGTATTGAAAAATACATAAAATGAATAAATAGAATAACAGAAGCTTACAAAAATATAGCACGTCACATAAATTATAACATTCTTCTACACTTTACATACAAATAACTAATTTTACAGTTGAACAAATTAAAACAACACTATAATATGCCTTGTCAACCAGAAATGCATAGAAATCTCTCTTAAAATTAGGCCTACTTGACTTTTGACAGATTTTTAGGCAGCTTGCTGAAAAGTTGCAAGCAATCGCAACAAACAATCGCATAAACAATCGCACTCTCAGATTCTCTCTCAGAAGCATCATTATTGTGCGCTTGGAACATATGACGTTATTTTTTTATGAATAACGATTTGCCTCGGCTTGGCTTCAATCGGTAGAACATGAGAATTAAATACTATAAAATCTGGTCGTGGTTTTCTAGGATACAATTTCACTAAAGTCTCAATAAGCTCATTCAGGAGCTCTCGCAATAATTTAATACTGATTATTAACAGATAGATATGAGATTTATACTCTATGGTATTGGGGAGTAAAATGAATGGTACACCATAAAAAATTTGATACATAATATTGAATGAATAATTTTAAAAATCAGATCAATATAGAAAATATATAGAGCAACAAATATACAATAAAACCAGAACAAATCAAGATAAAATATCACAGATCAGTACACTATTTTTCAGTTCTATAGCACGAAACTTTACCATGTGCTTTTCAATTCATTGATAATATGCATTTATTTGCATGCAGCTTTGATATCAACTTGCTGTTGCTTGCCGATTTAGGTAATCTCACTTTATATATTATTTCCCAAATCAGAGAATGATAAATTGACAAATCAATAATTATATATATATATTAATTTCTATAATTCCCAATAAAGTTCTCAATAATAAATATATATATCTCAGGGTGTAATATTCGGCATCTGATGGAATTAGATAAATCAATTTATCCAAAGAACCAGAGCTACATTATATTATTACAAATTGTATTATAAAATCAATGATTGGGTGAACGTTAGAATAATAAGCTTAGAACTTAATATTCTTTTAATTGGTGTACTTTTAATATATAAATTGACTCATTCTTATTCAATAAAGTATTTCTTATACCCTTTTAAGACTTGCACAAGTTTTTTGTATTAATTTCTTAATATTTAAAACCTTTCCGACGAGCTAGCTTTTATTTTTTATTTCACTCGAAGCACTGAGGGCGCCCTAATTTTATTTCAACTATTTTCTCACTCACGTGCTGAATTTTTATAAGTTGCTGGCGGCGATCCGAAATTCCTGGTAGTCCTGGATTGTTGGTGGCAAAAGTCGTCTCTTCCAAGGGATTAAATAAATATTTGGATGACTTTTGCTTTAAAACAGCATCACAAAGTCTTATAGAAAATTAATAATTAGATTAAAACTCTTTAAAAGTCTTTAAAATGTACAATGAAGGGTATTGTGCTCTACAAATTTTGGTGACATTCCATGGTGGTGTTTGGCAGGCAAGTGGGCAAGTTCTACTTTTCTTTTCACAATTTCCATTTCTGACTTGCAAATTTACATAAAATTTGAATAATTTGCTACTACGCCATTTAAAGGTTCAAATAGTTCATGCCAATCTATTAAATTATTACTTATGTCACATATCTGATATTTTATCTGTCCTCGGGCCATCTCCAATACATAAACTGAGCAGTAAACATTTACAAAATCTTATCATTTTTAGAAATATATATAAATACATTTGAATCGGCTCACTATTGCCGCCCATCGATTACTACCATTTACTACCATTTTTATTTTGGGTTTTTAGTACATTTTTTACATGCAATACAATTTTATAATGTTTATAGGTTGTTTCTCACTTTATAACAATTAGCCGTGTGCTTTTTTAGTTCCTCTAGTTGCATACCATTTAGTTACAATAAATTTCTGCCAAGGTGTCTGGCTAGATTTTACGTTATGCGACTTGATCGATCATTATGTCGCCGATCAATAGATATTTTACGCCTAACCTCAAATTTTCAATACTTTATATAATATAATATAAGTAGCAAATTATTTCTATTGCTATTCGGCTGTTCTAATTTTAGCCATGATACCTGATATTATCTAATCTTTTAAAACGTTATCACATTTGGCGATACTAGACTATTATTCCACTTCAGACCTATAAATTTCTTTCAAATAGGGATTTTGTTTACCCATCAGATTTTGATACGTTACACACATTATCTGTAACATTTTCCCATATCTCTCATATTTTACTCGATAATAGCTCTCAAATATGTTACATTGCAGACAAATACTAGTTTGTCTCAGTTTTTTTTTTAACTTGGCCTTTCCACTTTTCGAAGAGCGGATATCTCGAAAACTATTGATGATATCACAGAACTCTATTGACCAGAACTTATAGGGAATATATAAATCTTAAGTTTCAAATGATTAGTCTTGTCGGTGAAAAGCACTGTTTCCCAGATATAAGCGTGTAAGCAAAAAATGAAGAAAAAAAACTTGTCAACCACCCTCATCTCTTTAACCTAGCGCCGAAGTGCAGGATGGTTTCTCAGCTGTTTTAGCACACTTGAAATTTGGACAATATGAATGTCCTCGACTGCGGAAATTTACGCACAACCGAAAATGCACCTTTAAGGGGTGGGGAAGCAATGAGGTATTTTGATGTCTACCTTCTACTAGTGCAAACAACGCTGCAGTCAAAAATTGTGTTCCAAGCATTCGCTCCGAATTTCTCTGTCAATTAAAATTCATTTTAAAATTGTTAAATATATTTTTTTGTCTTTTTGGCCACATAGGACCACTAAAGTCAATCAACTAAAATCGTCTTTGGTTCTGAAGCTGTCTGGCTTTTCGATGAGATACGGAAAATTTAATTTAAGATAGTGCTACATGGTGGAAAATACAATGTATTTATTCATTTAATCCTTTTAATGATCCTGGTAAAAATCCTTGAATGATCCTACTACACTCTTATTCCAGAGTAACCCCCGAATAACGTTCTTGTCCAGTAGTGACACCTTCCTAAGCTTCTGATTGATGATAAAAGGACACTGGCCAAAATGATAAATGATTTAATGTCATAACCATTTGGATAGAGGAGAGATAGTTATATTATTATCGTGCTTGTCTCAATTGAAAGATTTAGTAAATAAAGAGGATAATTTGTAATGAAGGGGATTAAGCGAAATGAGATTTTTCCATAACCTTGAATAAAAAAGTTTCGCATTAGTGAATAAAAATATTTTGGCAAATATCAACAGAGCTGTATTTGAGAATAAGTTGGTTATTAATTTATTTGTTGGCTACATCGGTTTTGCTGTAAATTTGTAATTTATCTTTGTGAAGAATTACTCGCATTCATTTTGCAATTATTCAATCAATCAGTCAGAGTGTAAAATAATCAATATAAAAGTCGAAGTGAAACTTTGCAAGATCAGTTTATCACGATCACTTTCCTTCGAAATCGATGATGTCACATCTAAACAAAACTAATGATGAACTGATAAGCGGTAGGCCTACATTACATGGACAATGATACTCACTAATCAGAATAATTATAATAATGTAAAAAGTTATTTTCAAAACCGGATTAATTTGGTGAGCTCTTGCACTCTTCATATTAACTCATGAAGATCATAAAGTTTTTTTTCTTGATTTAATTGAGCAGAATCTTTTCAATTCTCAACAATATTTCAAATATTCATTATTTTTTTAATTTTAAAATTTGACAGATTTGATGAAACCCAGTCTTTTAAAAAATAGCTATGACTACAACAGTATAACACTAGATCAAGTAAGGGCCATAAGATGGGAAAAAGAAAAATCTGGAAACATTTTGAAGTGAAGCATGTAAGTCGCCTGAGAATGTTCCATTTGGATCAGGCCACATGAACTTTACTCATCAATAAAAATGTAGGATACAGGAGAGCTATAAATTTTCCAACTATAGAAGTGCATACTGCTATAAAACGAGTACATTCTATCTCTCAGTGAGTTATTCCGTGGAACTACACTTAAAATCTGATCACGGAACAGTTTCCACGTTCAACTGGCTCCAATAATGTTTTATATGAGTGAGAGTACTCAGCTGATTATTCCAGAGGTTTCCCTTGGAGTATTTTTATTGTTCCACTTCCGTGCTATAACGACGCGTTCCGTTAGAAAGTACGGACGGCTTTAGAAACTGATCCTCAAGAATAACAGAGAGGGAAGTGTGCTGAAAACCCCTTCGAGGGCAGGAAATGGATTCGAGTGGATATTTATACAACGAGGGATATGATTCACGAAAACGTTGAAGCGTGGAAAGAGGCAGGTGAGCATTGGAGCCGAGATGAGCTGAGAACTCATCTTTTCTCAATGTCGCAAATATCATGGATACAGCATGGATTATGTCACAACCATCTATCTCCTTTGTGCCACGTCTATATAAGATTTTTCCAATGATAAAATTCACGATATCAAACTGTCAATGATAGCCTACCTATGACATGGATACTTTTTATGCAGCTTAATGTCACAAAAATCACATTTATAATACCTTCCCTTTTTAGCAACGTCTAAATTGAATTTCTCCAAAATTCATAACAGCAAACTTTATATTGACATGAGTGTTCCAGACTGGAATTTCATGGCCAGTCGATGATATCAGCGATAAAAATCTGAAGCGGAGAGTGGAATTCCTCGATATCATTCAACTTATTTCTATCTCCTGCATCAACAATTGAGTTACTCACAAGATTCGCAGACAGCTTGAAATTTCTCTCCCTTTTACCCACTGGAGAATTCCTCGTTATAGTTTATATTCCACTTCAAAGAATGCTGAATGTTTCTTCATTCAACTGGAATGTCTCATCTTTCTTCTGAATCTTCTTGAAAGAAACAAGGGACTATTTTTCCTCATGTGAAGGTGATTTTCCTTCATTTGAATGAAATACGTAGAAGTCCAAGTAAGTGAGAGATATTCTTCTCCATGGAATAGTTGTTGAAGGAACATTAATTCTATTTGCTCACCTGGAGATCTTTCCGTGTTTTCCAATCATTCAACTGGAATATGAATAAGTTCCAATACCTATAAAACTGAAATAATAGTCTTATATTGTTATTAAGAATAATTTTTGAGAAAATCGAAGTCTCATAATTTCAGCTGACATTAATTGACTAGTACATTATTATTGTATGTTTATTATTGTAGATGTATAGTTTGAATTTTCTCTTATTGGAAGAACTTTATGGGAAAAGACTGCATTTTATTCTATTGAATCTTCCATTTCTGAGAAAATAAAATTTAATATCTCTTGACAATTGAGAAACTGTTATGCAAAGTTACTTTCAGAACTCTGAAAAAAGAGATACGTAACGATGGAGAGATGATGAGCTATGGATGAAAGAACAAGGAAAAAATATTCAGAGAATAAGGGAGCAAGATGAGAAAAGACAAAATATAGGGGAAAAAGGGTGAGACTGTATGTTGATGGATTATTATTTTTGAAGATATTTTATGACATTTGTGAAATTGATTATTTACTCCCGTTCTAAAGCAAAGCATCAACTATTGAATTACAAGAACAGAGTTCCCAATGTCACTTATAAAAATAAAGGCCTTAAAACTTGATTAATTGGATTTGCGAAACTCCACGAAGGCCTGGTGACAAGAGCTCTAAGCAGTAATTGTAGGCCAGTGAGTCGGCAACTTTCAAGGTCTTTTCTGATTTCCCATGTTCACATTCTGTTGCGCTTCGTGAACCCTGAAACTTTCCTAATTGATCAATCTTAAATAAAATTATCTCAGAATACGAGGGAAGAATCCACCATGAATTGATGGATTTGATTCTCAGCTTATACGCTAGAATGTATGAGCTACAGCTATTGAGCAGATGAATGAATGACCGATAGATTGAATAATTGGAGGATATCAATATGATAGGCATAGGAAAACACAAAAAAATGTCTCTCTAGTGATACATATTTTTTAATAATTATTTTTGATAATCAAAAAAATGTGAGATCTCTAGTTTTTAGAAGATGAAAACAAGAAATTTATTAATCACTTCACACGTTTCCAGGCCGCAATTATTTAACTGAGTAATTTGACTGGAGTAACCTAATTCAAAATTCAAGCACGCCTCAATTACTTAATGAATCTAGTCCAACATTATTTGGAATCGAAATATTCTTATTGAAGCGTAAATAATAATTATCCTCAATATTGGTACCTGCACAAAGCAGAAAATAATATTCCATTCAGAATCAAATCTCGTCTCATTATTCAATAATATTTGACCCAGCATTCAAAACCACCCACTCAAAATTCAAAACTATTATTATCAAATCCAGAATAATTACGTTGAAATATCCGTTAATTGTTAGGAAAATTATACATAATTCAACATTGAGCACGCTTAAAAAAGAAAAAATTGAGCTCACCTGGTTAATCGGTATGAAACTGCAAAAATACTAAGGGATTTTCATGGAAACTAGAATAATCATCATCTAATTCCCTTGATTGGTATAATAGAGGTTCACAAAATCACACATGATACAGAATTAAGCTCGCCCCATTATTCGATTACAAAATGGAACAGGATTAAGCTGTGTAGTCTGATAAACCATCGGAAAGTGGAGAGCGCGGTAAACCTTTCCTGTTCAATTACTGGCAACTTTAATAATGGCCATCATCAATAATCATTGTTATTTCAAACGAGATGTCAGCTGCACCTCCCTGTGACATGTCTCTCTGGATTGCACAGCCGTTGATGAATTTATAACATGTGTTGTAGCGTTTATAAAACCCGTCTCTGGACAAACCTTAATCAATGCTTTTCCAGTTGCTATGCTAACTCTACTGTACCTTTCATTAATTCCTATTATGCAGTTGACATTCAACTAATCCTCAAATATGTTTAATATATTTCTAAATATCTATTACCATCTTCGGATCAAAAGGCAAAGCAAGTGAAATTGTTTTCCTTGAAGCTGAATAATTGCTTTCCGCTAGCGATGATAGGTAGTGTGCTTTCTTTTATAGGAAAGTTTTTAAATTGGAACCCTTTTTCCAAGGATATTTGAGACCAAACAAACATTGTGGTGGAGGGAGAATTCATGAGAGCGAAGGCATCCAATTTCTATTCATTTTTTCATTCTAGTTTTAGCTCAAATTTGTGAATCGAATCTCACTCAAAGCGTTGCGTCACATAGACAAATAATCTGCAATGTTCAATTAATACTTTATATTGAGTTCTTTCTTGTTCATACTAGTTTGAAAGTTTACCAATCAATATCTAAATTACGGTACATAACTGAATTATATCTGTCTTATAGTAGTCCACTAAAATGTTTTTCCTGTACAATCTTTTGAATACACACTGCATTGACAAAATGATCCTCAACTGAGGCTTGTGAGGGAGCTGAGAGAAGCCTGGAGTGAGAGTAGCTTAATAAAATTTCAGATATTTCAAAAGAAGATCTTTCACATTAGCATTCAAGGAGTTTTCTCCCGACACTCGGTTATTCACATTTTTCCTAATTAAAACTATCTCAGAATTACCCCTTACAGTGGAACTTCTACAAACAGGTTCTCACCCTCTTAAACTTTGGAGATAATTTCCGTTTGTGGTCTGACATAGGGAAAAGCATTTAATAACAAAGTTAGTGATTTGATAAAAGTTCTCATCCACTAATTGAATGTAATAAGTGACCTTGTGATGCTGCGAGCAACTACCGGTGACGGGAGCTTTATTTGTAATTTTTCAAAAAGATGTGGAGCTGCAATATGAAATAGTGTAGTGGACAATCTCAAACATATACATGCTGCCTTCATCCTCTTCCACTATATTGATGAGTAATGAATATTAAACCTGGAAAAATACCAGATAACTATTCTCTTGAGCTACCGGTATGTGTAATAGCCATCCCTTGTTGGATAAAATGCCCAACGAGTTGGCAATACTATATAAAACTATAATATGTCTTGTCATACCTGTAATGTAAACCTTTCTTTTTAAACTATATAATATCTTAATGTGTTTTTTATAGCCTATAGGTCTAGAATCAGTTGTCAGATGAATCACACAAAAATAACTTAATGTACTTCAAGAGATCTCGATCTTTTCACTAGTTTTTTCAGTTTGTTTACAAGTCGGGTAAACCATTTGATTGAATATGCAACGTTGCCATTCTCCCTAGACCGGAGCATAAAAACATCTATACTAGATTGTTAAATCTGTAGCCGGAACATCCAACTGAGTGACTAATTCCCTATGGATAAATATATAAAACTTCCCATTCAAACAAGTTGTGTAGAGTGTTGCATGTATGTTCGTGATAATGGGTATTATTCATAATGAATGATATTCCCCCTTTCTTTGAGTTTGCATTTGTTTGAGCTATTAACAAAATCAATGGGGAATTCATGTTGAATGGAGGAGGAATACTGTTTTCAATAATCATACATAGAAAAAGTAAATATTGAATAAAAATACTTAAAAACTGTATCTAGTCTTCTTATTTGATGTGAATAATAACCACAATATCAACTTCCCAACTACACAATAATAAAAAGTAAATTTCAACACTGGAAGTAAACACTAAAGTGAAATCCAATTTTCGAAACTTACCAAGTGAAACTTCAATACAGCACAGCGTATTTCACATATCAATCCACAAATCAACAGATTTTAGTCGATTCTGTGAAAAAATCACAATTCCAAGAGATGAAATTTTTTAGTGAGAATGTCCAATTAGTAAACAAAAAAAAACTTCAAAAAGGTGTTCTACTCTGATACTCTTTCAAAATGTTATACATTTTCATCTCTCACACCCTCAAAAAAGTGTCTTTATACAAGGTAAATCAAGTATTAGCCTATTCATTGCAAGTAAGCATACAATCCATACTACAATATGAAATTAATACCGAATAACAAAACCTTAAGAAACAAAAACGCACCCAGACACAACTTTTCCAACTATCTATAGATTACTATATATCAACTATACATTACATTTATCAATTTTCTATAGTATTTCCCCAATATCTTGGAGAGTTTCACAATGAATAATTTCACCTATTTATTAGTTTGGGTTTGGATAAGCCATATTTCCTGTGGTAAAAAGTTCGGATTTTGGGAAACAACCAAAATTCAACAGCACGCCAACAATTAGAACTTGAGTACGCGCTTCTGTGGTCAGACGCACACTGATGCGACACTCCCGAAGTTGCGAACAGGAACACCAGCATTCATCACTATAGGGAGGAAACTCACCCCAAATGATGGCTCAAGCTGTGAGATGAGGCTACAGATCGTTAGCAGATCGGCTACAGTACAGATGTGAGGGTAGCAGGAGTAGAGTTTGTATCTGCAGCGCAGGATCCTGTGTGAATGAAACAGACTGGGCATTGCACAAAAGTGACTCTTCATAACTAAACTATATGAATCTCAATATTAGATCATCTGTTCATGCAACGGTTCCATAATGAGGGTCTTCGATGAACAAGTTGGATGTAAGTTGAGACGGAAAATCAGCCAAATTCAGTAATCGGACAGAAAACTTTTCTCTCATTTTTCTCTAGATGATAAAATTCTGAATAAAATGAGATCATTAGAAACTCTCTATCTCCAATCAGTACTGAGTTATGATTTTTCAAAAATGATTAATATTTTAAGAAAAAATCAATTCCGATGAATTTTAGTTTTTGATCAACAATATCTTCCGATTGTTACCATTAAGATGTATAATTCCAAGTCCCACTGGGCATACAGAAAACTTGACTTACTGAAAACTTTTTAAACTGAAGACTTGACGAATTGAAACATTACATACTGGAAAACTGGTCAAACTGAATACTTGATTTAGTAAAAACTTAGCAAACTGATACCTGCTGCCTTGTGTATCCAATACACAAAAAGTGGCCAATTTCTACAGGGTGATTCTTAATTATGGTGGAATAATTTAATACGTGATAGTAGAGATAAAAATAAGAAAAAAAATCTTATAAACATATATCCATAAACGCTTCATTAGCGAGCTATACAGAGTGAAAGTTTTCGCCCGGAATTCAGTTCCTCTGGTGAAATACACTGCTTGATGCTGAATTGTTTGGGGTCTAGTTTTTGAAAAACTTATGCTGGATTCATATGGAAAAATATCTGAAAAATTGAAAAAAACTAGTCTAGAAGCTTAAGTGTGAGTAGTTTTTGAGAAAAAAGTTGAAATATGCAAAAAATCTAAGTAGAAAAACACAGACTTCTACGTTTGATGCCTAATAACTTTCCTTGATGACCAGTAAACTAATAATTTTTCGCAATAAAAATTGTAGATAGTTTAATTCTGAAAAGAATTATGTAAGCTGTGTGAACTAAATTTAAATAAAAGTTGAATAAAATGTATTCTTATGTAGTACATTACACCACAGAAATTTGCTGTTTTATAATTATTACTAGCCGTCAGGCTCGCTTCTGGACCCCTGACTGGATCGTCCAAGAATGAGATCAGCAGGCTCGCGTCATTTGGGCATTTTTATCATATGTTAGGACAATCAAGTCGGGGGTCCAGACTAAACGGCTGGCTAAACGGATATGGCGAGCGAAGCGAGCCTGACTGCTAGTAATATAATATTCCCAGGATTGAAGTAGCAGTGCCCAATCAATTTTTCCGCGATAAATGCATTTAAATCTTCAACTTGGTGCCAACCTAACAAAGTCAACTCAACTTAATGCCAACCTGACAAAATTATTAATATAGTTGCCAGTTAACAACTGTTTCGAAGAGGTACTCTATCTAGATTATAGTTCTATAGTAACATATGATATGGAAATTTCATTTATAATTAAGAGATTGGGAGAAGAAGAATATACATGCTAAAAGACAAACTTTAAACCCTTAAAAACAACCCTTAGAGTTAAAATATTGCCAAAAGATTTCTTAGTGCGCCTCTAAAGGGCCAACTGAACATTCCTACCAAATTTGGTCCGGTAGATTTTTAGTTATGCGAGTGAGTGAGTGAGTGAGTCAGTGAGTGAGTCAGTGAGTGAGTGAGTCAGTCAGTCAGTCAGTCAGTCAGTCAGTCAATCAGTGAGTGAGTGCCATTTCGCTTTTATATATATAGATTTAACGAAAATCCTAAATAAATGCTGTAAGTCACCCCGAATACTTCGGCTACTGCAGACATTGACAACAGGGTTAACAGCTAGATGGAAATTCGATGAGAACTACTATCGAAAAATTAGTTGCCAGCCCGGGAATCGAACCCGGTACCTCCCAATTGCTAGTCAGGAATGCTTACCCTTACACCAAACTGACAATCTTCCGAAGTCAATCGTAGCCGAAGTCTTCGGTGTGACTTACAGCATTTATTTAGGATTTTCGTTAAATAATAATTGTATAGGTATTAATTAGCATTTGAATAAATGCATTCTCTATTTAATTCCATCTGTAACTGGTTGGCCGCTATGGCTTCGTATAAAATGAGCGCTGCTATTCAGAGATTGTCAGTTTGGTGTAAGGGTAGCATTCCTGACTAGCAATTGGGAGGTACCGGGTTCGATTCCCGGGCTGGCAACTAATTTTTGGATAGTAGTTCTCATCGAATTTCCATCTAGCTGTTAACCCTGTTGGTCAATGTCTGCAGTAGCCGAAGTCTTCGGGGTGACTTACAGCATTTATTTAGGATTTTCGTTAAATAATAATTATATATTAATTAGCATTTGAATAAAATGCATTCTCTATTTAATTCCATCTGTTGCTGTTTTATGAGAATGTTATTGGGCATCAAACGTAGAAGTCAGTGTTTTTCTACTTAGATTTTTTGCATATTTCAGCTTTTTTCTCAAAAACTACTCACACTACAGCTTCCAGACTAGTTTTATTCAATTTTTCAGATATTTTTCCATATTAATCCAGCATAAGTTTTTCAAAAACTAGTCCCCAAACAATTCAGCATCGGTGTATTTCACCAGAGGAACTGAATTCCGGGCGAAAACTTTCACCCTGTATAGCTCGCTAATGAAGCGTTTATGGATATATGTTTATAATAATTTTTTTCTTATTTTTATCTCTACTATCACGTATTGAATTATTTTACCAAAAGTAAGAATCACCCTGTACATTAAAAGCTATATTCGAAGAATTTAGATGAATTAATATCATGATCACATAAAAATGATCACATAAAAAACTCTACTTCAGATCACGTTGCGTCGCGTCTCAATATGCGACTTGCCTTTTGGATAAATAGTCCAGGCAACGAATGCTCAAAAAAAGGTATAGATTATAGAGGGAAAAGTTTGGAACACACTTTTTGACCCCACAGCTCTTTTAAGGATAGTTAGGGGGCAAACATATCAAAAGTCCTCACCCCTACCCCCTGTGCTAAGGTGGTGGGGGTTGTTTGAAAGTACCATATTTTAAATATTAGCACATATCTTGAACAATATGCGTCTTACCAAAATTTCATTGGAATACAAAATTGAAGCTTATAAATTAGCCTACAAGTTTCATTCGTATCATTTCTCCATATCTCTCATAGTTTTCTAGATATTAGCTCTCAAAGGTGTCACATTTTTAAGAAAACCCTTCCGGCTCCGATTTTTTCATCTTTTTGGCCTTTTTAACGACGTTAAACTTTACGACGACGTTAACTTTTTAACGACTTATTGAAATCCGTTCTGATCATGAGCTCATAGAGCAACATATTCTCTTCAATTTAATGTATTATTTTATTATATCACGCTTCTCCCTACGCTTGTTGTAGCCGTTATAGTGTTGAGTGTAAAATCTTCTTTCATTTAACAACAATAGATCAATAGACAGGGAAATTTGGAGGGGACGTCTGGAACACAATATTTGACTCCGCAGCTTTGTTTGAGCTACATAAAAGGTAAACATATCAAAAGTCCTCATTCCCACCCCTTGTGCTCAAGGGATGAGGGTGGTTTTAAAGTTGCGTTTTTTGCATTTCTGGCTTACACAATGTATCTTGTCGCATTTCAGAGATATGACTAACTGAACAAAAAAGTGGCTAGATAAATTTCTTACAAGTTTTGTCCAGTTTTATTTGATTTTAATGTATAATAATTGAGCTAATAAAAATTGTCATGTGACTTATACATTTTTGAAGCACCTATTGTTAGAAATATACCTTCTTTCAATAATGATCCTTCAAAGAGTTTTTTCCATTTATCTTTCGAATAAGGAGAATTCAAGAGAAAGTTTTTCAAGTTGCTGAATAAAGCAGCCGGATTCCCACACATCAGTATCAGAGATCGTGTTCGATACTGCGAGAATATTATTCCTATTCTAATAAAACTATTCATACCCACTCAACTGAAACTTGTGTTGGAAAGCTTGTTACTCCCGTTGCAAGTGAGGCCACTTGAGAAACCGACTCTGATAAACTTAATTTATGATAAGTTACTCATCTATTTCACTACCCATGACGAACGAAAAGTTAATAATTCGTTTTGAACAATTTTTGACGACACTACAGTCTAATTCTTGAATAATAGTTATTAAAAACTAGTACTCACTTGTGGAGCGCTTTCGGATTTTTTCGACACAAAATGGATTGAAAATGATTTGATTTTTTAACATCTGAAAGCGCTCCTCACGTGAGTACTAGTTTCGAAATAATTCGAAACGAAGTAATTTATGAGTTGGAAAATCGTATTCGAGAGGTTCGGAACCCACCTAAAGCAAATCTGTAGGTCGACAAATTGAACATCATCATTCCCATTATCCATGCTAAAGCATGAATCTTGAGGGAGTGAGAAGAAAGGTAAGTAGAGGTGTAATAATTGAACAGAATTGTTTGCTTCTATAAAAAATATTCGGAAGAACAGGGGCAAGACAGCATAGCAATTCCTGTTATATGCGATATTTCTAGTTCCAAAAACTTTAGGGGTCAAGTTATTTAGCAGAAAGGATCCTGCAAACTACAAAAAATACATATCTATCCATATTATTCAAGTCTAGTTGAAGGGATTTTTTCCTGTAGTCTTGTACGACAGCCGTGAAATGATGAAATATTGAATCTAATGTTCAAATGTAACAACAGAATATAATTAGATAAACTACACGATGTACATGTATCCAATTCTGTAACTAATGTAAATGGAAAGCTAAAGCTTCAGTAACGAAGTGTAAGGGCCTGGACACACAGAGAGCGATCTTATTCAATACCTCTCTTCATCTTAGATATTATCTAAATCTATAATTATACTCCTGAAAGATCACTGCCAGCAGATCGCTCTCTGTGTGTCCAGGCCTTTACTACTCAGACACTATACAGTAGATTACGGTGAAGATCCACTTCTAACTGTCAGCTTTGGTTCAATGGGGAGGGTTGGTATTATTCCAAAGAAAAGCGAAATGTTTTAAATAAATCTCACTGTAGGAGAGTCTACCGTGTTTGATGGAGCACAACTCTACCCTGAATAAAACAGTTTAAGCTTGAACATAATATCCGTCTTGTCAAATACTGCGAAATTTCAATCTTAATAATTAATCTCAACTAGTTTTGTACAAAGTATATAGTAGTTCTTAACAGCAGTTTAAATGATGACAGTCTCAGAAAAATATTCCGGTACAAGATTACTTGAATTGCTTGCATCTCAGCTGTGACGAATAAACTTAATTACTACTATTATCAAGCTATTTTGCTACTATCAAGTCCATGTAGCTATTAACCTCAAGATATGCAATCATTGAGATAATAGTCGAGCTAGTTGAAGGAAGTCTCAAAAGGGGAGTATGATTTGCAAGTAGTAATTTCCAGTAAAGTACCCCAAATATAGAAACCAAAACTGGATTACTTTGCCATGAATATTATTAACAGTGGGTGATCTACTGGAGCGCTGTGATTAGAGATAAACACTGCAATTATATTTAAACTATTTTTCTGGTCACTTGTTATTGTAAGACCCACAACTATAATTATTTTACTTGCAGAAGCACAATAGTTTCTTCCTGCGATCTGAAGAGGTCAGATCAGATTCTAAATATTATAGTGATAAAAGTATATTAAGAAAAATAATGGAGATCCAAACATTCAGCCTGGATATGTTGTGTTGAGAAGATTTTCTTCTCAGTCGACGTTTTCCTTTTTTGCGATTGAAATACGTTTTTCCAGGATTTCCAAAAACGACTGATCTAGAAAAATCTTAACACGATACAGCTGAAGAGTAATTGCGGTAATAGTTTTTATAAAGCGCTGCACTATCATATTTTCTGTTTTCCAGAACCAGAGGAACTTGAAAGGGTTAAGCATGAATATCTTGCAAATATACATCAATTCCATCAAAAATTTTCGGAAAACCAGACCAAAATACCACAATACACATAATATATCCTAATAACCAATCTTGGAAGCCTCTATTGAAGAAAATGGCAGCAAAAAGAATCATATTCAAAATAATGAAAACGGTCCCATTCCTGATTGATTCGATTAAGCCGGGTTGTCCTGGTAGACGGAATAGGCGAGCGGAGCAAACCTGCCAGCCAGTATTATAAAACATCTTTCACCAGCTTTTATCTAACTTTTGAGTTCCTATATCAGACCTGTAGACCCGTTTAGTCCAGGAAATGGATGCTCAAAAGAGAAGGAGAAGTTTGGAAGACAGTTTTTGAACCCGCAGTTCTGTTTAGGATGGTATGGAGGAGGACTAATAATATCAAAAGTCCCCACCCCTACACCCTGTGATGTGTAGGTAGGAGTAGTTCAAAAGTATCATTTTTTGGATTTCTCGCATATAAATTTGAATTGAAGCTCACATAATTTCCCACAATATTGATCTTACAACTTTTTCATTAGATTTTAAATCTTCTAGATTTTATAGTTTTCGAGATATCCGCTCTTAACCCTAGAAAGACAGTGGGTTATGCGTAATCCTAGACCATTATATTTTCTGTTGTTAAGTCAGTTTACATAAACATCGATTTTTGGGCGTTGGATTTTCTGCCGTCCTTATGAATTCTATCAGATGAAACGGAACTTGACAAACATCATCTGTTTGATATACTCTGTTCAATCTAATAGCATTTATAAGGACGGAAAAAATCGTACGTCCAAAATAAATTAATGTGTGTAACTGGCTTTACCTTGGCTGCAGTAGACTTGTAAATCTGAGATTTTTGTATTCTCTATTCTGATCTAATCTAATTTTCTATTTTTCAGTATTCTCTAACTTTAGTAGTATTAAGTTATCAAATTTCTGCACACGTGATTTTGAAGCTGTAAGAAGTGGGCGAAAAAATTAATTGGGGTTACCCGTAACCCCTGTTGTCTTTAGTGTATAGTTGATTCATTTGGGCTTCGCTCGAAAACTTTGCTTATTTTCAAATGTGATGTGATTGATGTAGACGATCCAAATTATATATTTCTAGTTATGCTCAAACTCGATGATAACATAGGAAATGAGAGTTTCAAAGTATCATAAGAGCACATTATTGTTCAACATTCACAATAAGACTCTTCAGCTTGCTATACAGATTCTGAACCTGTTTTTTCCTTAATATATCAATTTATATTATTATTATCATTTTATATTCCAGTCTAAATATATAAAAGCGTTTTTCTCAAGTTTCTCAATGTATTTTTCTACATTAATCAAGCAAATTCATACTTGGAAGGGTTAGATATGGATGTTTTTCAAGTACTCCACATCATTCCTGTTTCAAATCTAGAATTACTATTAGACTCAAATACAAAATTATCATAGTCTTAATCTATTATATCTTAATCAAGTCTTTAATTGAGAAATAACTGGATATGTATTGAATCGGATAAAAATGAAGATTTTTGCAAACATAAGTTAATAATCATTCAAAGAAAACTGGTGATTGAATCGAGCCTGAAAGTCTCTTTTACCTTTTTGACGGAAGAAAGCAAGCTGAAATGAAAAATTCCTAATCCTATTTCTGGATGATCCAGCCGGGGGTCCAGGTGGCGGAGCCCCCTGGCTAGACGGATATGGCGAGCTTATCGAGCCTGCCAGCTAGTTATATGATATTTTTGAATATTCTCCATCATTTTACATCAGTTTCTTCATGTTTTCCAGCAATTATCAATGCATATTACATATGCAGCACAGTGGGTAGGAGTGGAGTACTTTAAAGAAGCTCACCTCCTTACTACCCTAAAGTGCGGGATCAAAAATTATCTTCCAAAATCTTCCCTCTATAACCCTTCCTTGACTGGATTAGTATTGGACTATCAAATATTTTATTCAAAGAAATCTATTACACAAGCAATGTATCAAAGATCTTTGACAGATATATTTTGTCAAAGGTAAGATTCTTTATTGAACCTGTATTAGACAATAGACTGTTTCATCAAGGATGACCTACTACAATGAATAGGTTTTTAATGATCTTCTTACATTTTCAATTGAAGGTTTGATTACCCATTACACCCGTTAAGCCGCATTTACACCAAAGTTATTAACAAAATGTTAATAGCTTAATCCTTATGGATTCTATTAGATTGAACTAACTTGACAAGCACATATGATCATCATGTGTATGATGAGTTATGTTCAATGTGATAGGATCTGGTGTAAACGCAGCTTTACATATCTAATATTTCTAACATCTGTAAAAGATGACCTAATTACACTGACAGAATCTTTTCAAAAATACCTATTTTACGGGATCCACAGAAATACAATCATTGAAAAATAAAAATTTACTTTTCGACATTTATAATGGAACCAATCATCCATTTGAATAAATTTGCTGTAATATTTGCTATTTGCTATTCTATAATAAAGTCTCATAACTAATGAATGTATTAATGAATAAGTCATTTTATTGGTCATTAATATTTTTAAAATCACTTTTACATTATCTGTTCTAATTTACTTTATACATTTTTTCAGATTCAAATGGAATTAACCACCTATCAGAAGGAATACGTGAAGCTGCTATGCTACGACAGGTCACGAAACTCACTTCCATTTTTACTTTTTATAGTTTTGTCAGTTGTGGTTCTGACCAACATTTGCCTCGCAATTCAAGACGATCCCGATGTCGATGTTGCTATGGAAGCAGTGAAGGATATATTTGCACTTTTAATAGTTTTCTTGCGCATTATTGAACATAGTTTGAACCCTCAGAGAATTGTAAATCTTGTGCAGCTAATTAACGATGATTTCCTAGTGAATAAGAATGATTTCGTAGAAAGCAAAGATAAGTTTACGCGAATTGCAAAGCTGCATGAGGCACAGCAAAAAACTACCAAAAAGATTTTCCAATATTTGAAATGTTTGTTCCTTCTTATCTTTTGTGGATTTCTTGTCAAGCATTTGTTCAATGACCTGATGGGCATCGCTGAAGTCTCAGATGAATCACGCCGTTGGTTGACTCCGTTTCTAATCTACAGAGTTCCACAGCCTTCAGAAACGTCAAGCACATCCTTCTTCGTCTACGCCTATTGTCTACATGGTTTTTTCCTGCTTGTAATCTGTTTGGAAGGCTTTGTCATCTACGCAGCCGTGTGTCTTTCTACTGAGAAACTGCTGGGTGACTTTGAAACGTTCTACGTACTCTTGGAATGTCTCACCAATGATTTCTCAGAGTGTAGTGGCCAGCATGTAAATAATCACCACTTTGAATCAATACTCAGAAAGGACTTGGCAATTGTCATTGGATGTCACCAAAATCTTAACAGGTAGAGCTATGTCAGATTGAGATAGAATTCGACTGTCTATTTCAATTTTTAAATTCAATGTTCATTCTTTTTTTAGATGTATGTTCCTTACAAATTTCATGTGTGTGTCATATATAGCCTACACAGTGTCCCATGAAGAGGTTTACACGTTCAATTTTATATTACGTGCACATTCATGTATCAAACTTTTTTTAAATTTCACACAGTTTACAAAGTAGGTAGGTTCTGAAAATATTCTGGGAAAATTTAAGCTCCCTAACCTTCATAGAAACAAAATGGCGGCATATTGAAGATTTTACCAATTCGCTCACTATAAAAACTACTTTCATGAGTTATCATCTGATTTGTTTACTTCGTTGCAATAGTCTTGGCTCATTTGATGGTACCAGAAATGGATCAAGCAATCTTCCAACAAGATGGTGCTCTACCTCATTTCGCAAATCATGTCAAGCTATGACTAAATGACAAACTTCATGGCCGTTGGATTGGTCGTGGAAGTGATTTTTTAGATTGGCCTCCCCGATCACCAGATTGAAATGTTTGTGACTTCTTTGATGGGGTTATTTGAAGGAAAAAGTTTATACAAATAACTTCAATTATAATGAGGAACTAAAACGATTAATTGGAAAGGATCAGTCGTAATCAGTCGTTCGAGGCGAGCGTACGTCGATATCACAGCATAACTCAGATAACGAAATTTCCTTGTTTCATCATCATAACCTTCAAGTTTAAAACTTTCATCTAAATTATTATTCATTAATTGTGATGGCGCAGTGTTATTATTGCAACAGTTCTCTGCCAGCATCAGGTGACGTCGTTACTTGTTTTGGGTGTAATAATAAATTTCATTTTGGGTGCAGTCTCAAAGAATCTACATATCGTCGTATGTCGGAGGACGAGCGAAAGAAATGGCGTTGCTTCCATGTGTGCAAAAACTCGAAAGGGGCAACAGGGATCGCATCTCCAGGTAATGAAACCCCTAGAGATAATATTAATGATCGGAAATTCGTACAATACTCCATTCTTTGAACACTAAATTAGCAAGTATTGAAACGACTGTTGATTCTGCACAGGCGAGTCAGGTCCTCTAAATATGATGAACTTCTCAATGAGATAAAAGTGCTACGTACCGAAAATAAAAACTTGACTAGTGAGATTGCCAAACTGAACAAACAAATTAGCGCTAAGGATATTATCATTAACGATCTTAGTATGCAGATTAATGATCTTGAACAATACGGTAGGAAAAATAACTTGGAAATTCACTGTCTTGATGCAACTCATAGGTCTCCGCTCGAGGATTTGAAACACATAGCTAAGAAAATAAACTTGAACTTTAGAGAAAGTGATGTGAGTGCTACTCATAGACTACCTGTCCGAAAATCCACCGCAAATTCATCAGAAAATGCTCCTGTGTTGATTGTGCAGTTTGTTTCGAAATTGGTTCGTGCTGAATGGCTTACTAAAGGCCGTGCAGCAAAACTAACAAAATTTTTGGAAACCCGTCAGATAAATCAGTATTCTTTAATGAAAATCTCACAGCTTTTAATGAAAGATTGTTCGTGCAAACTAGGAATAAGGCAAGATCTCTTGGTTATAAGTTTGTATGGACCTCTCAGGGTAGAATTATTGTAAGAAAGGAACCTCAGGCACAAGTAATTCGTATTAAATGCGAATCAGACCTTTACAAAATTATTTAAAGATATTTGTACTTGTAGTACTTTGTAGTTACATAATTTGTTTTCTTATTCCTGTTATCTGCTATTTCAAATCTCTTTTTATATGATGTGTATTATCACCCTATTCTCTGTAATGCATGAACATACTATCCCAGGTAAACTCAAACCTATAATTACCATCCCCTTTTAATTTATCAACAACTACAATCATGATTGATAATGATTTTCAAATTGAGGAGATGGTTTTGCCATGCAAAACGTTTCCGACAATCGATAGCTGGTTTGCTGATAAGAGCGTTCCTTCCTTGTTAGCTCAACAGATTAGTTATCCGTTCAAAATTATCTACCTTAATATTAGATCATTGCGACATTGCGACAGAATTTTGACGAATTTACTGTAGCTATCTATAATGCGAATATCGATATTATTTTGTTATCAGAAATCAATATCGATCCTGACCTAAGTAGCGTTTTTCAAATAAATGGTTATAAAGCTGTATACAAGTGTGCTCCAAGCAGATTTTATCATGGCCTTGTTGCTTTTATAAAAAATATCAATTTCAAGGAAGTATTAGTCAATTTCAGTTCAGAAAATCTAGAATATAGTATGCTGAATTACAATTTTAATAACCTGACTCTTAATATAATAAGTTTATATAGACCACACAGATTTCATAAAGATAATTTCATTATACTGATCTAGAGCAGTTAATTCTTGAGGTTGATAATACAGCTAATCTTATCATTATCGGTGATGCGAACCTAGATATTCTTAAATCCAATGATCAATTTGTACAGTTATATTATGAATCAATGCTTTTTTCTTATGGTTGCAAAAAAGGTATTTCTGCTGTCACAAGAGAAGAGCTCAGACAAAGTTTGCTCACTCAAACTTGTATTGATCATTTATTCTTACGTCTAAATAGTAATTTTATTTCTCATACCGGAGTCATCAATGTAAAGATCTCCGATCATTATATCATTGGTTGCAAAATTCATTGCAACCCACAATCGAAACCCAATCATGACTAAAAAGTATTCAAAACTGTCATAGATAAGAAAAAACGTATAACTTATCAAAACAAAGTGAATGGAATAGTTGTCAATTACTTTCCTCTCTCAATTTGGTATATGACATGATTGAATTAAATTTTTATAGTGCAACAAAACAATCTGAGAAAATTATTCGTATTAAAACCAATCATTCCAATGATTTTAAAAATAACTGGATGACATATGAACTAATATAATAAGCTTAAAATAAGAGATATCTTATTTAGGCGTTCCAAAAGCAACCCTACGAATACTGTGTACAAAAATGATTATCAAGTTTATAGGAACAAACTCAATAATGATATCACACTTGCTAAACGAACTTATATAATAAAAAGCTTCAATGATTCAAAAAACAATATCAGGAAGAAATGGAAGTGTATAAATGGTATTTTAGGACGATCATCTGACGTCTCAGATAGTAGAATCCTTAAAGATTTCTCTCACAAATTCTCAAATCCAGACCAAATGTGCTCAGCCTTCGCGGATTCTTTCATAACAAATATTAGAAATACCTCCCATTTATGTCCAATAATTCTTGATGACTCTGTTTCAATCCCACCTAATCACAACTTTTATCTAAGACAAGCTACTATTGAAGACATTAAACGAATAGTTCATGAAATGGATAAAAACAAATCCCCTGGATTTGATGGTATAGGAGTATTGGAATTGCAAACCCTTGAAGACTATCTTTGCACTCCTCTTTGCCGCATGATCAACCTATCTATTCTAAAAGGCATTTTCCCCGACTCCCTGAAAAATTAATAGTTGAACCAATTCATAAATCTGGTGCACGTGATAACTTCGATAACTACAGACCAATCTCTAAATTGTCAGTACCAGAAATTTTTTTGAAAAATATTTATTAGCACAATTAAATGAATACGTACTCCAGAACAATATTATTTCTAATTATCAGTATGGATTCCAAAAAGGAAAATGCACTGAGTCACTTCTAGTAAATTTTACACATAAAATAAATACTCTCCTGAATGACAGATATCATGTTCTTGCGTTATTCATAGATTATTCAAAAGCATTTGATACACTTAATCATAGGATACTTTTAACAGAATTACTTAATATTGGAATTACTGGCTATGTATTGAAATTGTTTGCCGTAATTTGAACGAGTGATAGACACTTCATGGTCAACCTAGGGGGCAATCACAGTGGGTTATATAAATGTGAAAATTTTGGAGTTCCGCAGGGAAGCATTTTAGGTCTCATTTTCTACAATATCTATGTAAATTCAATTTCCAAAGTAATCAGACATGGAGAAGTATTAATGTATGCTGACGATACAGCTCTGATCGTTGGACATAAGAATTTAAAAGTGGCTGAACAATTAATACAGTTTGATTGCAACAGAATTCTGAAATGGTCCCATGGCATAAATAATATCATAATCAACAGGAAAAAAATTGTACCAATGTACTTTAAATCTCCACATCTAAGATGCAACGTAAATCCAACTGTATTAAGCCACGACTGTCATTGCCTTCATGCGAATGCTTCTCGGATCTGCACTTGTCCGGCTCTTACTTTAGTAAATAGTACCCATTACCTTGGCATTAAAATCGATAGCAGCCTGAGATGGTGTCCTCACATAGACTACATTTCAAAAAAACTTTAAGCGCTTAACGCAAAAGTCTTTTATTAGCATAAAAATATCACCCCTGACTGCTTATATCTGATTTATAAGTCCTTGATGGAACCTATAATTAGATATGGCATTGAATCAAGTGCAGCCAATTATTTTTTATCTAGAGTTGAACGAATACAATTAAGAACATTGAAATGTATAACTACCAGAATTCCTTATGTTGATAATATTGATCCATACAACCCACGTAGCTTACAAATATTATATCATATCTTACCGCACAAACATTTCTATCTTTTCAAAATTGTAATACTTCACAAAGAAAATTTATTCTATAGACTCCTTGCTCCTCCCTCACCCTACAATTTAAGATCTCCTTCAATATATGTAGTACCCAGATTCAATAATATTTATGGTAGAAGATCCCTATACTATGTGATTCCCTACTTATTTAACAGACTACCTCCAAATATTCGTGATTACTCTAAGAAGGATGTAATGTTGTATCTCAACAGCACAATATTTTTAACAGCACAATCAATTTATAATAATATTAAAAACGTACACATAATTTAAGAAACGTCAAGTTGAAAAATGACAGCATATGCTTACATTATAAGAATCTTTCAATTTTTGCTGGCTGAAGTTTTAAAATTTTCCTTTTATTGTCACTCCCGCTGCCTCCAAGATAAAAATGTACTATTACTTGTGTAAAACAATTTTTCCCTTTTCCTTATTATTTCATTCCTTTCTAATAAATTTTCATTTTTTCCTTTTTTTATTAATTCTGTATCAAAATCTGATGTATATTTCTTATTTTATTTTTGCATTTTGTATTAGTTTTCTTTCATTTTTTACTTAAAATCTTTGAAGTGTAATATTTATTTTGTCTAAGTTTATTTATCTTTTGTAACTCATTTTTTTCTGTAACTGGGCACCCGCCAAAAAACCTTTGGGTTTGGCAGGACCCTCAACTGTTTGTATTGTGAATAAAAATTTTGATTGATTTTGAGGAACTTCTTCGGATACCGCGGAGTTTCTTTGTACGAGCTTAGGAATCATTTCTGCGCTGTTATCAATGTGTTGCTGTGGATGGACTTCAATTTGAATGATTTTGGACTTTGAGGTTTTTCATTAGGCTACATCCTAGTTTTTTATTTTTAAAAATATTGCCCCAAAGTACAAGAATAAAAATATCTTATAACACCAAAAACACCCATTTAATGTTCTTAAGGTATCGTTTCTCAATTTGCCGCCATTTTGTTTCTACGAAGTTTAGGAAGTTGAAATTTTCCCAGAATATTTTTAGTACCTACTTTGTAAACTGTGTAAAATTTGAAAAAGTTCTGTGCATGAATGGGCACGTAGTATAAAATTGAACGTGTAAACCTCTTCGTGGTACACCGTGTATATATGGATGTGTGATACATTTCCAAGAACAGATTCATAATCTCTCTCAAGAACAAAAAGGATTTTTCAGAACCAAGAAATTTAAAAGCAATCTCAAAAGTGGGAACTGCTTTTATAATTACTGCCTCTTATCACTCCCAAAGACCCATGAAAATAAAATATTGAGTGAGATGTTAAATTTACTCTTTAATCCGATTTGTTTAACAGTCTAATGCCCGGTTGCAGAGTCGTTACATAAAGTTAAAATGATAAAATCAGGCATTTAACTTATTTATGAAGCCATAACTCCACTTTTCGTTGCACAGCTAGCAAAGTAAACTATGGCTCCCATAAAATTAAAGATCTGGTGTGGCGCACTCACACAACTTTCCTTGCGTTATGAAAATTGATCACCTAACGCTAGTGTTCACGCGCATCTCAAGTCTACTATTCAAAGATCTGAGCCAGCTGGTGACAGGACAATAACACTGGAGGCACATGAAGTCTGCTATCTCTTCATAGTGAATGATTTAATAGAATCAACAGTTGCCAACAGTTTGCAATATCATTGAATAATCACATTTTCTCGAATTTTAAGCTTATTTTCAATTTTAGGTGAAAATGTTACTGAACATTAATTGTAGAGATTTTCATGCTCAATCTACTCCACTTGATTTTTTTCGTTTCAATTGTATCTGAAGCCTGATAATTGGGAATCTATCTGCATTGATGGGGCGAAGCTCCTGAAATTTTTACAGATATGGGACTTGTGGCAGTTGATAGAGCTTATCGATGACTATTTTAGGTATGAATTAGATCAAAATCGTTGGAGCCGTTTTCGAGAAAATTGCAAAAAACCCTTTTTTTGACAACATTTTCGCCATTTTAGTCGCCATTTTGAATTGCATCAGATCGAAATTGTTCGTGTCGGATACTTATATCGTAAGGACCTTAAGTTCCAAATTTCAAGTCATTCCGTTAATTGGGAGATGAGATATCGTGTACACAGACGCACATACACTCATACACACACACACACACATACAGACCAATACCCAAAAACCAGTTTTTTGGACTCAGGGGACCTTGAAACGTATAGAAATTTAGAAATTGGGGTACCTTAATTTTTTTCGGAAAGCAATACTTTCCTTTCCTGTAATAGGGCAAGAAAAGTAAAATCTTTGCCCGCTGGTGAGAGTTGCTTGAAAAAATCCTCAAAATAACTAGAAATTGAAACAAAAAGCTTCATAACAAAAGTAGAGACACAAAATATACTTCAAATCAATATACTTTTGAAATATTTTAGTGGTTGTGATAGCTTTTTTCGAAGTATGTTTATCAAAAACCATCTGGAATATTATCGCTAGATATGGTGAGAAATTTCGCCAAATGCCAAAATTCACCATATGGTTTATCCTATTATATTAACTATTAAGCAAGCAATTTCTGTATATTTGTATTTTTATATCTGGTTATTTATGTTCAACGGATCTCGAAAACGGCTCTAACAATTTACACGAAATTTGGAACATAGTAGGTCTATGATATAAAAATTCGATTGCACTAATTAGGTCTCATCCTTGGGAAAACTCGCTGAACGACATTAAAAGGATAATTCATCCTTGGCTGAAACAGCTGTGGATAGTGAAAAAGTGAGTGAGCGAGTGAGTATGTGAAAAATAAAAATATCGCATCCCCGAAATTCATAAGATGACATAATATAGCCAGCTGTGAAATATGAACACGATCATTTTAGAGAATTGTTTTCTGTTTATTAATAACTAGCAGGTAACCCGTGCTTCGCAAGGGTCTTTCTTTTAGCTTGACGTAATGAAATCTAGAAGAATTCAAAAAAGGCCTATAAGAATCCTCGGTTGATTAAGAATTCATATGCTGCATTTCAAGTGAATCAGTATGACCACCTTTCAATTAAAAAAAGAAGTTGGATTCAAAATGGCGGAAAAAATTTGGGTGTGACGGAAAACCTGTTTTTATCATTCGAAAAGGATCACCAATCATACCTATCTTCTAATTTCCCTTGTAAGAGAAATCTTCTGCTGCTTCCATACAAACTGGAAGCATGACAAATAATTGAAAACTCGACAAACTAAAAACTTGATGTAATCAAATCTTGAAGAATTTAAAATTGGTCTATAACCACCCTCGGTTAAGCAAGAATCTATATGCAGAATTTCAAGTTAATCAGTCCAGTAGTTCTGACGTGATAATGCGTCAAACATAATTTCCCTATACTTTACACCTGTATAGGCTACGTTTATAATCCAGTTCTTTCCTTTATTATAGTATAGAAGATGATACATGGATGGATGTTCATAGTTATTTTACTAAAAGATAGAATAAGTTGGATAGTTTCCCTTTCAGAGGGAGTTTTGACAACCCACAAAACTGATTTTTCATTTGAAGATATAACGAAAAGGTTCATATGACCTTATTTTTTTGCTCAGCTTGCCAAAATACCCCTCATTCCAATATTAAAATTTTCGACTGACTGTACAGTGAGGGTACAGTTCTATCAGGGTTCGAATAATTTTGAAATTTTAATTAAATAAAAATGGAAGAATATAATTTCTTTATGTAAATACACGTTCATTCAAAGACATATAAACTGCATGCGTTTTCATATTGCCGATACAGCATTGATGAAACTGTAGACGTTCATTTAGCACTTTGTCTCAAAAATAATTGTTCTAGCTGAAAAATTAATAATCCATGCCACGTGTAGGCCTAAATCAGGAAAACGAAGTTTCAAAACTATGTTTTTCAGGTAGAAAGCAATATAGAAACAGATGTTCCATTTTTAATTTCGACCATATGATTTAGTGATTTTTTAATGAAATCTAATGTACCATTTATGGAATTTAAACATTAATTCTGAAAAATCTAGAAGGAAAATTAAAATTTGGGCTTCCAGGTGCTCGAGATTAATATTTTTAGAATCTATGTGCAAAATTTGGAGATCTAAATCATTTCCGTTTTTTCGGTATGCAATCCACAAGTTGACATGTTTTGATGCGAACAAACGAACAAACGAACACACGAACAAACACAACCCTACTCCCCCTATTATATAGATGTAAAAATACTATTAGTTCTGTGAACAGTAGACCTAACGCAGTGTTCTAATACACAAGTATCTGATTGAAACTATATACCTTATGGAAATACAGCAGTAGACTGGCTTCTCCACACATCTGTGTAATCACTTGTCAGCTGATTTATGATGAATAATTCTATAGTCTGATTCTTACTCTAATATTGGTGTATGGAGGAGGCTCCTTTTTCCTTTTATATTATCCTTGAAATGCAAAATTTCCAAAAACCTTTTGCATATACCTCGACGCGCAATTGAAAAAGGAACACACCTGTCAAATTTCATGAAAATCTATTACCGCGTTTCGCGGTAAATGCACAACATATAAACATTTAAACATTTGAACATTTAAACATTTAAAAATTTAAACATTTAAACATTTAAAAATTTAAACATTTAAACATTTAAAAATTTAACATTTAAACATTTAAACATTTAAACATTTAAACATTTAAACATTTAAACATTAAACATTTAAACATTTAAACATTTAAACATTTAAACATTTAAACATTTAAACATTTAAACATTTAACATTTAAACATTTAAACATTAAACATTTAAACATTTAAAAATTTAAACATTAAAAATTTAAAAATTAAACATTTAAACATTTAAACATTTAAACATTTAAACATTTAAACATTTAAACATTAAACATTTAAACATTTAAACATTTAACATTTAAACATTTAAACATTTACATTTAAACATTTAAACATTTAAACATTTAAACATTTAAACATTAAACATTTAAACATTAAAACATTTTATTTTCAATTGTGAGATATGCTCCTGTTTGCAGACAAAGTTCACTCTTTAGCAAACAGTATTGTATTCTTTGACTGTACACTAAGCATTTTTGTTGAATTCAATATTTGATTATTGTTATTCTGTAATGTACTTGTCATAGAATAAAGATTTATTTATTTACATTAAACATTTAAACATTAAACATTTAAACATTTAACATTTAAACATTTAAACATTTAAACATTTAACATTTAAAAATTTAACATTTAAACATTTAAAACATTTAAACATTTAAACATTTAAACATTTAACATTTAACATTTAAACATTCAAACATTATTAAACATTTAAACATTTAAACATTTAAACATTTAAACATTTAAACATTTAAACATTTAAACATTTAAACATTTAAACATTTAAACATTTAAACATTTAAACATTTAAACATTTAAACATTTAAACATTTAAACATTTAAACATTTAAACATTTTATTTTCAATTGTGAGATATGCTCCTGTTTGCAGACAAAGTTCACTCTTTAGCAAACAGTATTGTATTCTTTGACTGTACACTAAGCATTTTTGTTGAATTCAATATTTGATTATTGTTATTCTGTAATGTACTTGTCATAGAATAAAGATTTATTTATTTACATTTAAACATTTAAACATTTAAACATTTAAACATTTAAACATTTAAACATTTAAAAATTAAACATTTAAACATTTAAACATTTAAACATTTAAACATTTAAACATTAAACATTTAAACATTTAAACATTTAAACATTTAAACATTTAAACATTTAAACATTTAAACATTTAAACATTTAAACATTTAAACATTTAAACATTTAAACATTTAAACATTAAACATTTAAACATTTAAACATTTAAACATTTAAACATTTAAACATTTAACATTTAAACATTTAAACATTAAACATTTAAACATTTAAACATTTAACATTTAAACATTTAACATTTAAAAATTTAAACATTTAAACATTTAAACATTTAAACATTTAAACATTTAAACATTTAAACATTTAAACATTTAAACATTTAAACATTTAAACATTTAAACATTTAAACATTTAAACATTTAAAAATTTAAAATTTTGGGCTGGGGTGATATGATCATGGCGTTGGAGAGAGTAGACGAAACGTAGACAATAATTTTGGCAACGCTGTAGTTTATCATTCAGAGTGACTTGCATATCGTTAAGAACAGAATTACAATACATTAAATGTGGGAAGATGAGAGATTGAACCAATAATAATTTAATGTTTCTAGGGAGGATATCGTGCATTTTCTTCAATGCATGCATGGCTGAGAATACCTTTTTACAAGTTTTGTTCACTTGTTCTGACCAGTCAAGAGTATTATTCATAATAATGCCTAAATTTTTAACTGAGCTACAGTAAGGAATGTCATTACCGTCTACACTAATTTTGTGAATCGATTCAAAGTCAATATTGTTTATAAGACGAGAATATCCATTATAATGGGTTGTGATTTGATGGGATTAAGCTTAAGGCCATTTTTCTTGTCCATTCCACTATCGAATTGATATCCTGATTCATTATTCCAACTGTTTCATTAATTTTTGTTATGGGACAGCTTAAATAGATTTGAAGGTCGTCTGCATAAGTATGGAAACTGGAGAATTTGATAATGGAAGAAAGGTCATTAGCATACAAAGTGAAGAGGAGAGGGCCTAAAATTGAACCTTGTGGTACTCCATGCATAACGTTTTTCCAAGTTCACTTTTTGTCACCGACAGATACACATTGTTTCCTACCTAATAGATAGGATTTAAACCAAACTAACAAGTTGTGACTGAAACCAAGAATAGACAACTTATTCAGAAGGACTGTATGATCAACAGTATCGAATGCTTTAGAAAAATCAAATAGGGTGAGGATGGTGCATTTTCTTTGGTCCATAGCTAACCTTATATCATCAGTGACACGAAGCAGAGCTGTCTCAGTTGAATGGAATTTTCTGAAGCCTGATTGAAAGTTATGAAGCTTACTATTGTTGTTTAGAAATTTTACAACTTGAGCATGAATGAGTCTTTCTAGCACTTTGGACAATGCAGGTAAAATACTGATTTGTCTAAAATCCTCAACTTTATTGGGTGATGGAACTTTATTTAGAGGGCGAACCAGAGCAAACTTCCAGTTTTCAGGGAAAATGCCTTCTTCAAGTGACTTGTTGAAAATGTATGTAATGGTTGGTAAAACAGCAAATAACATCTTCTTGATAAATTTAATAGGAATTTTGTCTACACCCTTAGCATTACTATAAATACGTTGAATTGCTCTGAAAGTGTCTTCTTCTGAGATTGGATGGAAATGAAATTGATCAGTGATTGGTAAATCTGAGTTTGTAACCTGCTCTTCAAGATCATCGATATGATTAGCAATGACAACTTCGTCGCGTTGGTTAGAGTGTGAAACGAAATGGTCATTTATATTTATTCAATGGTAAGTCAATTTGTGGATTCGATTTCTGTTTGCCAAGCCCGAATTCTTTTATTCCCTGCCAAAGTGATTTAGAGTCTTGTCTATTGTTTGTCATAAACGAATTCAAGTACCTAATCTTTGAGTTCCGTAATTCCTGTTTAACCCTATTTCTAAGGCTCCTATACTCTATTAAACTGTCCAAGTCAAATGTCTTTTTAAATTTTCTATGTGCTTTGTCTCTACGTCCCATCATCTTAAGTATGTCTTCAGTCATCCACGGTACTCGTCGTTTTCTATTAATCCTCCTTGTCACATAAGATGCATGTTTGTCATACAAAGTCAAAGTCCAATTTTCGAAAGTCTTGACCAACTGAGGGTAATGCTTCAATTTGATGCCATGGAGTCTGAGCCATATCAGTCAGGAAGGCGGCTTCATCAAAGTTTTTGAAGTCTCTATAAGTGATAATTTTCTGTTCTGGCTTGGGTATCTTATGGGAAAGTACACAGTAGATCAAATCATGTCTAGAAATAGCTGGGACTGAGATTTGGCCTGCTTGAACAACCTCATTGGGATCACTAACAATGAGAAGGTCAATGAATGTGTCTGATTCATTAGTATGATGAGTTGGATCGAGAGGTGAAATAGTCATGTTTAAGCATTGGAAAATTGTAGTCAGTTGAAAGTAGTCAAAGTTATGATTTGTCATGTTCAAGTCGGTGTTCATATCCCCCATAACTAGTATACGGTTATAACAAGGCATAAGAGAAA